>NC_069502.1:135800667-136118167 GCF_027579735.1 Bombina bombina | reverse complement strand
CGATTTCAAAGTTGCTATTGCATTGTCTTTGTATTGTGTATTTGTCAATTATTCAATTCCACTGTATTAAGTGGTCCTTTAAAATATGCTCTGGAAGATATCGGACTTTGAGAGCTGAATTCTACTCACATTTAGCTGCATCTTAGGATTCCTAACTAGAATTATTAAACAACCTTCCAATTTACTTCTATTATCTAACTTGCTTCCTACTCTTTCTATCCTTTGCTGAAAATCAGACTGAGGTAGGCTCAGGAGCATCAATGCATTATTGGGAGCTAGCTGCTGATTGGTGGCTGCACATATATGACTGTTGTCATTGGCTAGCTCCCAGTAGTGCATTGCTGCTCCTTCTACAAAGGATAACAAGAGAATGAAGCAAATGTGATAATAGAAGTAAACTGGAAAGTTGTTTAAAAATGTATGTTCTATCATCTGAATCATAAAAGAACAATGTTGGGTTTCATGTCTCTTTAAGGACCTTATTGATATATAGACCAATCCATATGGCCTAAAAAATGCTTCTTAGGGCACCGATGTTTAAATGACCAATGCTATTTTTAATAGATAGTGTTAATGTTTATAGGCACGCAGTTACCTGGCTCCCTACCTCTTTGTGTGCCACCCCCCTGAACAAATCAGTTAAGACAAAAAGTAAAACGTGCAAAATATGTCAGGTTATTAAAAGATGAATGCTTACATACCCTAACTGTGACTCTCGGTTACAACTGTTGAATCAAGTATGTTCTAGTGAGCAAGTAACACAAAGGACTCAATTTATAAAGCCGTTCGCCCCCTACGACTGCAGGTTCTCACAAGAAAACCTGCAGTCAGTATTTATCAAGCAGCGGTCATCAGACTGCTGCATCCTAACCTCTTAGGTGGAGAATTTCAATCTCCTGGTCTCGACCGACCAGGGAGATTGACAGTGGGCGGTGTTGCACGTGAGTGCAAAATAGCGCTGGTGTGCAATGCTGAATTCAGGTAGCGGATAGCTGCCTGCCACAGGCGAGCTGGGACGAACAGGGGCGAATATGTACACCCCTGTCCGCCCTAGCTTGGTAAATTGAGCCCAAAGAAGAGAAAAACATAATTTATGCTTACCTGATAAATTTATTTCTCTTGTAGTGTGTTCAGTCCACGGGTCATCCATTACTTATGGGATATATTCTCCTCCCCAACAGGAAGTTGCAAGAGGATCACCCAAGCAGAGCTGCTATATAGCTCCTCCCCTCACATGTCATATCCAGTCATTCGACCGAAACAAGACGAGAAAGGAAAAACTATAGGGTGCAGTGGTGACTGGAGTTTTAATTAAAATTTAGAACTGCCTCAAAAAAGACAGGGCGGGCCGTAGACTGAACACACTACAAAAGAAATAAATTTATCAGGTAAGCATAAATTATGTTTTCTCTTGTTAAGTGTGTTCAGTCCACGGGTCATCCATTACTTATGGGATACCAATACCAAAGCTAAAGTACACGGATGATGGGAGGGGCAAGGCAGGAACATTAAACAGAAGGAACCACTGCCTGTAGAACCTTTCTCCCAAAACCAGCCTCCGAAGAAGCAAAATTTGTAAAATTTTGAAAAGGTATGAAGTGAAGACCAAGTTGCAGCCTTGCAAATCTGTTCAACAGAGGCCTCATTCTTAAAGGCCCAGGTGGAAGCCACAGCTCTAGTGGAATGAGCTGTAATTCTTTCAGGAGGCTGCTGTCCAGCAGTCTCATAGGCTAAACGTATTACGCTACGAAGCCAAAAAGAGAGAGGTGGCCGAAGCCTTTCGACCTCTCCTCTGACCAGAATAAACGACAAACAGAGAAGAAGTTTGCCGAAAATCTTTAGTTGCCTGTAAGTAAAACTTCAGGGCACGGACTACGTCCAGATTATGCAAAAGACGTTCCTTCTTCGAAGAAGGATTAGGACATAATGAAGGAACAACAATCTCTTGATTGATATTCCTGTTAGAAACAACCTTAGGTAAAAACCCAGGTTTAGTACGCAGAACTACCTTGTCTGAATGAAAAATCAGATAAGGAGAATCGCAATGTAAGGCAGATAACTCAGAGACTCTTCGAGCCGAGGAAATAGCCATCAAAAACAGAACTTTCCAAGATAAAAGCTTAATATCAATGGAATGAAGGGGTTCAAACGGAACACCCTGAAGAACTTTAAGAACCAAGTTTAAGCTCCACGGAGGAGCAACAGTTTTAAACACAGGCTTAATCCTAGCCAAAGCCTGACAAAAAGCCTGGACGTCTGGATTCTCTGCCAGACGTTTGTGTAAAAGAATAGACAGAGCAGAAATCTGTCCCTTTAACGAACTAGCGGATAAACCCTTTTCTAAACCTTCTTGTAGAAAAGCCAATATCCTAGGAATCCTAACCTTACTCCATGAGTAACTCTTGGATTCACACCAATATAAATATTTACGCCATATCTTATGGTAAATTTTTCTGGTAACAGGTTTTCGAGCCTGTATTAACGTATCAATAACCGACTCCGAAAAACCACGCTTTGATAGAATCAAGCGTTCAATCTCCATGCAGTCAGCCTCAGAGAAATTAGGCTTGGATGGTTGAAAGGACCCTGAATTAGAAGGTCCTGCCTCAGAGGCAGAGACCATGGTGGACAGGACGACATGTCCACTAGTTCTGCATACCAGGTCCTGCGTGGCCACGCAGGCGCTATCAGAATCACCGATGCTCTCTCCTGTTTGATCCTGGCAATCAGTCGAGGTAGCAACGGAAATGGTGGAAACACATAAGCCATGTTGAAAACCCAAGGGGCTGCTAGTGCATCTACCAGCACCGCTCCCGGGTCCCTGGACCTGGATCCGTAACAAGGAAGCTTGGCGTTCTGACGAGATGCCATGAGATCCAGCTCCGGTTCGCCCCAACGAAGGATCAGTTGAGCAAACACCTCCGGGTGAAGTTCCCACTCCCCCGGATGAAAAGTCTGGCGACTTAGAAAGTCCGCCTCCCAGTTCTCCACGCCTGGGATGTAGATCGCTGACAGGTGACAAGAGTGCGACTCTGCCCAGCGAATTATCTTCGAGACTTCCAACATCGCTAGGGAACTCCTGGTTCCCCCTTGATGATTGATGTAAGCCACAGTCGTGATGTTGTCCGACTGAAATCTTATGAACCTCAGTGTTGCTAACTGAGGCCAAGCTAGAAGAGCATTGAATATTGCTCTTAATTCCAGAATGTTTATTGGGAGGAGTTTCTCCTCCTGAGTCCACGATCCCTGAGCCTTCAGGGAGTTCCAGACTGCACCCCAGCCTAGTAGGCTGGCATCTGTTGTTACAATCGTCCAATCTGGTCTGCGAAAATTCATTCCTTTGGACAGATGAACCCGCGACAACCACCAGAGAAGAGAATCTCTGGCCTCCTGGTCCAGATTTAGTAAAGGGGACAGATCTGAGTAATCCCCATTCCACTGACTTAGCATGCATAGTTGCAGCGGTCTGAGATGTAGGCGCGCAAATGGCACTATGTCCATTGCCGCGACCATTAAGCCGATTACTTCCATGCACTGAGCTACTGATGGGCTTGGAATGGAATGAAGGACACGGCAAGCATTTAGGATTTTTGATAACCTGGACTCCGTCAGGTAAATCTTCATCTCTACAGAATCTATAAGAGTCCCTAGAAAGGGAACCCTTGTGAGTGGGAACAGAGAACTCTTTTCCATGTTCACTTTCCACCCATGCGACCTTAGAAATGCTAGAACTATCTCTGTATGAGACTTTGCATTTTGAAAAGTTAACGCTTGTATCAGGATGTCGTCTAGGTACGGAGCCACCGCTATGCCTCGCGGTCTTAGTACCGCCAGAAGCGAGCCCAGAACCTTTGTAAAAATTCTCGGGGCGGTAGCCAACCCGAAGGGAAGAGCTACAAACTGGTAATGCCTGTCTAGAAAGGCAAACCTTAGGTACCGATAATGATCCTTGTGAATCGGTATGTGAAGGTAGGCATCCTTTAAGTCCACTGTGGTCATATACTGACCCTCTTGGATCATGGGTAAGATGGTTCGAATAGTTTCCATTTTGAACGATGGAACCCTTAGGAATTTGTTTAAGATCTTCAGGTCCAAGATTGGCCTGAAGGTTCCCTCTTTTTTGGGAACCACAAACAGATTTGAGTAAAAACCTTGCCCTTGTTCCGTCCGCGGAACCGGGTGGATCACTCCCATTACTAAGAGGTCTTGTACACATCGTAGAAATGCCTCTTTCTTTATTAGGTTTGTTGATAACCTTGACAGATGAAATGTCCCTTGTGGAGGAGAAGTTTTGAAGTCCAGAAGGTATCCCTGAGATATGATCTCCAACGCCCAGGGATCCTGGACTTCTCTTGCCCAGCCTTGGGCGAAGAGAGAAAGTCTGCCCCCCACTAGATCCGGATAGGGGGCCCTTTCTTCATGCTGTCTTAGGGGCAGAAGTAGGTTTTCTGGCCTGCTTGCCCTTGTTCCAGGACTGGTTGCCTTTCCAACCCTGTCTGTAACGAGTAGCAGTCCCTTCCTGTTTTGGGGCGGAGGAAGTTGATGCTGCTCCTGCCTTGAAATTACGAAAGGCACGAAAATTAGACTGTTTGGCCTTTGATTTGGCCCTGTCCTGAGGAAGGGTGTGGCCCTTACCTCCAGTAATGTCAGCAATAATTTCCTTCAAGCCGGGCCCGAATAAGGTCTGCCCTTTGAAAGGAATGTTTAGTAGTTTAGACTTAGAAGTTACATCTGCTGACCAGGATTTAAGCCATAGCGCTCTGCGCGCCTGTATGGCGAATCCGGAATTCTTAGCCGTAAGTTTGGTTAAATGCACTACGGCATCCGAAACAAACGCATTAGCCAGCTTAAGGTTTCTAATCTTGCTCAAAGACTCATCCAATGGTGCTGTGCGAATTGCCTCTTCCAGAGACTCAAACCAGAATGCCACTGCAGCAGTGACAAGCGCAATGCATGCAAGAGGCTGTAATATAAAACCTTGTTGAACAAACATTTTCTTAAGGTAACCTTCTAATTTTTTATCCATTGGATCTGAGAAAGCACAACTATCCTCCACCGGGATAGTGGTACGCTTGGCTAAAGTAGAAACTGCTCCCTCCACCTTAGGGACCGTCTGCCATAAGTCTCGTGTGGTGGCGTCTATTGGGAACATTTTTCTAAATATTGGAGGAGGGGAAAAGGGCACACCGGGTCTATCCCACTCCTTGCTAATAATCTCTGTAAGCCTTTTAGGTATAGGAAAAACGTCAGTACACACCGGTACCGCATAGTATTTATCCAGCCTACATAATTTCTCTGGGATTGCAACCGTGTCGCAATCGTTCAGAGCCGCTAACACCTCCCCTAGTAATACACGGAGGTTCTCAAGCTTAAATTTAAAATTTGAAATTTCTGAATCCGGTCTCCCCGGATCAGATCCGTCACCCACAGAATGAAGCTCTCCGTCCTCATGTTCTGCAAATTGTGACGCAGTATCGGACATGGCTCTCGTGTCATCGGCGCGCTCTGTCCTAAACCCAGAGCTATCGCGCTTGCCTCTTAACTCAGGCAAATTAGATAAAACTTCTTTCATAACATTAGCCATATCATGCAAAGTGATTTGTAAGGGCCTTGATGTACTTGGCGCCACAATCTCACGCACCTCCTGAGCGGGAGGCGAAGGTACTGACACGTGAGGAGAGTTAGGCGGCATAACTTCCCCCTCGTTGTCTGGTGATAATTTCTTTACCGGTAAAGACTGACTTTATTTAAAGTAACATCAATACAATTGGTACACATATTTCTATTGGGCTCCACATTGGCTTTTAAACATAATGAACAAGTAGATTCATCTGTCTCAGACATGTTTAAACAGACTAGCAATGAAGGCTAGCAAGCTTGGAAAAAATCTGTCAATAAATTTACAAGCACTTGAAAAAACGCTGCAGCACTTTTAAAAACACAAAAAAACTGTCACAGTTGAAATAACAATGAACTAATTCAGTTATAGCCAACAATTTTAACAGTAATTGTATGAATTTAGCAGAGGATTGCACCCACTAGCAAACGGATGATTAACCCCTCAATACCCAAAAACGGATAATCAATTTAAGATTTAACGTTTTTATCACAGTCAAACACACTGTCACAGGTCTGCTGTGACTGATTACCTCCCTCAAAAATGAATTTTGAAGACCCCTGAGCTCACTGTAGACGTCCTGGATCAAGGAGGAAGAAGCAGGAAGACTGTGCAAGAATTTTAACTGCGCAACAAGGCGCTAAAAAAGGCCCCTCCCACTCATATTACAACAGTGGGAGACCTTTTACAACGGTGTCTGTGCAGAAAACAGAATTTATGTTTACCTGATAAATTTCTTTCTCCAACGGTGTGTCCGGTCCACGGCGTCATCCTTACTTGTGGGATATTCTCTTCCCCAACAGGAAATGGCAAAGAGCCCAGCAAAGCTGGTCACATGATCCCTCCTAGGCTCCGCCTACCCCAGTCATTCGACCGACGTTAAGGAGGAATAATAGCATAGGAGAAACCATATGGTACCGTGGTGACTGTAGTTAAAGAAAATAAATTATCAGACCTGATTAAAAAACCAGGGCGGGCCGTGGACCGGACACACCGTTGGAGAAAGAAATTTATCAGGTAAACATAAATTCTGTTTTCTCCAACATAGGTGTGTCCGGTCCACGGCGTCATCCTTACTTGTGGGAACCAATACCAAAGCTTTAGGACACGGATGAAGGGAGGGAGCAAATCAGGTCACCTAAATGGAAGGCACCACGGCTTGCAAAACCTTTCTCCCAAAAATAGCCTCAGAAGAAGCAAAAGTATCAAACTTGTAAAATTTGGTAAAAGTGTGCAGTGAAGACCAAGTCGCTGCCCTACATATCTGATCAACAGAAGCCTCGTTCTTGAAGGCCCATGTGGAAGCCACAGCCCTAGTGGAATGAGCTGTGATTCTTTCGGGAGGCTGCCGTCCGGCAGTCTCGTAAGCCAATCTGATGATGCTTTTAATCCAAAAAGAGAGAGAGGTAGAAGTTGCTTTTTGACCTCTCCTTTTACCTGAATAAACAACAAACAAGGAAGATGTTTGTCTAAAATCCTTTGTAGCATCTAAATAGAATTTTAGAGCGCGAACAACATCCAAATTGTGCAACAAGCGTTCCTTCTTTGAAACTGGTTTCGGACACAGAGAAGGTACGATAATCTCCTGGTTAATGTTTTTGTTAGAAACAACTTTTGGAAGAAAACCAGGTTTAGTACGTAAAACCACCTTATCTGCATGGAACACCAGATAAGGAGGAGAACACTGCAGAGCAGATAATTCTGAAACTCTTCTAGCAGAAGAAATTGCAACTAAAAACAAAACTTTCCAAGATAATAACTTAATATCAACGGAATGTAAGGGTTCAAACGGAACCCCCTGAAGAACTGAAAGAACTAAATTGAGACTCCAAGGAGGAGTCAAAGGTTTGTAAACAGGCTTGATTCTAACCAGAGCCTGAACAAAGGCTTGAACATCTGGCACAGCTGCCAGTTTTTTGTGAAGTAACACCGACAAGGCAGAAATCTGTCCCTTCAGGGAACTTGCCGATAATCCTTTTTCCAATCCTTCTTGAAGGAAGGATAGAATCCTAGGAATCTTAACCTTGTCCCAAGGGAATCCTTTAGATTCACACCAACAGATATATTTTTTCCAAATTTTGTGGTAAATCTTTCTAGTTACAGGCTTTCTGGCCTGAACAAGAGTATCGATAACAGAATCTGAGAAACCTCGCTTCGATAAAATCAAGCGTTCAATCTCCAAGCAGTCAGCTGGAGTGAAACCAGATTCGGATGTTCGAACGGACCCTGAACAAGAAGGTCTCGTCTCAAAGGTAGCTTCCAAGGTGGAGCCGATGACATATTCACCAGATCTGCATACCAAGTCCTGCGTGGCCACGCAGGAGCTATCAAGATCACCGACGCCCTCTCCTGATTGATCCTGGCTACCAGCCTGGGGATGAGAGGAAACGGCGGGAACACATAAGCTAGTTTGAAGGTCCAAGGTGCTACTAGTGCATCCACTAGAGCCGCCTTGGGATCCCTGGATCTGGACCCGTAGCAAGGAACTTTGAAGTTCTGACGAGAGGCCATCAGATCCATGTCTGGAATGCCCCATAGTTGAGTGACTTGGGCAAAGATTTCCGGATGGAGTTCCCACTCCCCCGGATGCAATGTCTGACGACTCAGAAAATCCGCTTCCCAATTTTCCACTCCCGGGATGTGGATAGCAGACAGGTGGCAGGAGTGAGACTCCGCCCATAGAATAATCTTGGTCACTTCTTCCATCGCTAGGGAACTCCTTGTTCCCCCCTGATGGTTGATGTACGCAACAGTCGTCATGTTGTCTGATTGAAACCGTATGAACTTGGTCCTCGCTAGCTGAGGCCAAGCCTTGAGAGCATTGAATATCGCTCTCAGTTCCAGAATATTTATCGGTAGAAGAGATTCTTCCCGAGACCAAAGACCCTGAGCTTTCAGGGATCCCCAGACCGCGCCCCAGCCCATCAGACTGGCGTCGGTCGTGACAATGACCCACTCTGGTCTGCGGAATGTCATCCCTCGTGACAGGTTGTCCAGGGACAGCCACCAACGGAGTGAGTCTCTGGTCCTCTGATTTACTTGTATCTTTGGAGACAAGTCTGTATAGTCCCCATTCCACTGACTGAGCATGCACAGTTGTAATGGTCTTAGATGAATGCGCGCAAAAGGAACTATGTCCATTGCCGCTACCATCAACCCGATCACTTCCATGCACTGAGCTACGGAAGGAAGAGGAACGGAATGAAGTATTCGACAAGAGTCCAGAAGTTTTGTCTTTCTGGCCTCTGTTAGAAAAATCCTCATTTCTGAGGAGTCTATAATTGTTCCCAAGAAGGGAACCCTTGTTGACGGGGATAGAGAACTCTTTTCCACGTTCACTTTCCAGCCGTGAGATCTGAGAAAGGCCAGGACGATGTCCGTGTGAGCCTTTGCTCGAGGGAGGGACGACGCTTGAATCAGAATGTCGTCCAGGTAAGGTACTACTGCAATGCCCCTTGGTCTTAGCACCGCTAGAAGGGACCCTAGTACCTTTGTGAAAATCCTTGGAGCAGTGGCTAATCCGAAAGGAAGCGCCACGAACTGGTAATGTTTGTCCAGGAATGCAAACCTTAGGAACCGATGATGTTCCTTGTGGATAGGAATATGTAGATACGCATCCTTTAAATCCACCGTGGTCATGAATTGACCTTCCTGGATGGAAGGAAGGATAGTTCGAATGGTTTCCATCTTGAACGATGGGACCTTGAGAAATTTGTTTAAGATCTTGAGATCTAGGATTGGTCTGAACGTTCCCTCTTTTTTGGGAACTATGAACAGATTGGAGTAGAACCCCATCCCTTGTTCTCTCAATGGAACAGGATGAATCACTCCCATTTTTAACAGGTCTTCTACACAATGTAAGAACGCCTGTCTTTTTATGTGGTCTGAAGACAACTGAGACCTGTGGAACCTCCCCCTTGGGGGAAGTCCCTTGAATTCCAGAAGATAACCCTGGGAGACTATTTCTAGCGCCCAAGGATCCAGAACATCTCTTGCCCAAGCCTGAGCGAAGAGAGAGAGTCTGCCCCCCACCAGATCCGGTCCCGGATCGGGGGCCGATATTTCATGCTGTCTTGGTAGCAGTGGCAGGTTTCTTGGCCTGCTTTCCCTTGTTCCAGCCTTGCATTGGTCTCCAAGCTGGCTTGGCCTGAGAAGTATTACCCTCTTGCTTAGAGGACGTAGCACCTTGGGCTGGTCCGTTTTTACGAAAGGGACGAAAATTAGGTCTATTTTTTGCCTTGAAAGGCCGATCCTGAGGAAGGGCATGGCCCTTACCCCCAGTGATATCAGAGATAATCTCTTTCAAGTCAGGACCAAACAGCGTTTTCCCCTTGAAAGGAATGTTTAGTAGCTTGTTCTTGGAAGACGCATCAGCCGACCAAGATTTCAACCAAAGCGCTCTGCGCGCCACAATAGCAAACCCAGAATTCTTAGCCGCTAACTTAGCCAATTGCAAAGAGGCGTCTAGAGTGAAAGAATTAGCCAATTTGAGAGCATTGACTCTGTCCATAATCTCCTCATAAGGAGGAGAGTCACTATCGAGCACCTTAATCAGTTCATCAAACCAGAAATATGCGGCTGTAGTGACAGGGACAATGCATGAAATGGGTTGTAGAAGGTAACCCTGCTGAACAAACATCTTTTTAAGCAAACCTTCTAATTTTTTATCCATAGGATCTTTGAAAGCACAACTATCCTCTATGGGAATAGTGGTGCGTTTGTTTAAAGTAGAAACCGCTCCCTCGACCTTGGGGACTGACTGCCATAAGTCCTTTCTGGGGTCGACCATAGGAAACAATTTTTTAAATATGGGGGGAGGGACGAAAGGAATACCGGGCCTTTCCCATTCTTTATTAACAATGTCCGCCACCCGCTTGGGTATAGGAAAAGCTTCTGGGAGCCCCGGCACCTCTAGGAACTTGTCCATTTTACATAGTTTCTCTGGGATGACCAAATTTTCACAATCATCCAGAGTGGATAATACCTCCTTAAGCAAAATGCGGAGATGTTCCAATTTAAATTTAAAAGTAATCACATCAGATTCAGCCTGCTGAGAAATGTTCCCTAAATCAGTAATTTCTCCCTCAGACAAAACCTCCCTGGCCCCCTCAGATTGGGTTAGGGGCCCTTCAGAGATATTAATATCAGCGTCGTCATGCTCTTCAGTAACTAAAACAGAGCATCCACGCTTACGCTGACAAGGGTTCATTTTGGCTAAAATGTTTTTGACAGAATTATCCATTACAGCCGTTAATTGTTGCATAGTAAGGAGTATTGGCGCGCTAGATGTACTAGGGGCCTCCTGAGTGGGCAAGACTCGTGTAGACGAAGGAGGGAATGATGCAGTACCATGCTTACTCCCCTCACTTGAGGAATCATCTTGGGCATCATTGTCATTATCACATAAATCACATTTATTTAAATGAATAGGAATTCTGGCTTCCCCACATTCAGAACACAGTCTATCTGGTAGTTCAGACATGTTAAACAGGCATAAACTTGATAAGAAAGTACAAAAAACGTTTTGAAATAAAACCGTTACTGTCACTTTAAATTTTAAACTGAACACACTTTATTACTGCAATTGCGAAAAAACATGAAGGAATTGTTCAAAATTCACCAAACTTTCACCACAGTGTCTTAAAGCCTTGAAAATATTGCACACCAATTTTGGAAGCTTTAACCCTTAAAATAACGGAACCGGAGCCGTTTTAAGCTTTAACCCCTTTACAGTCCCTGGTATCTGCTTTGCTGAGACCCAACCAAACCCAAGGGGAATACGATACCAAATGACGCCTTCAGAAGTCTTTTATAAGTATCAGAGCTCCTCTCACATGCGACTGCATGCCATGCCTCTCA
This sequence comes from Bombina bombina, assembly GCF_027579735.1. Classification (NCBI taxonomy): domain Eukaryota; kingdom Metazoa; phylum Chordata; class Amphibia; order Anura; family Bombinatoridae; genus Bombina; species Bombina bombina. Next base: position 136,106,691 of record NC_069502.1, on the reverse strand, counting down.
AAAACAAGTGCGCAACACCGGCGCGAAAATGAGACTCTGCCTATGCTTTGGGAAAGCCCCTAAAGAATAAGGTGTCTAAAACAGTGCCTGCCGATATTATTATATCAAAATACCCAGAATAAATGATTCCTCAAGGCTAAATAAGTGTTAATATCAATCGATTTAGCCCAAAAAAGGTCTACAGTCTAAATAAGCCCTTGTGAAGCCCTTATTTACAATCGTAATAAACATGGCTTACCGGATCCCATAGGGAAAATGACAGCTTCCAGCATTACATCGTCTTGTTAGAATGTGTCATACCTCAAGCAGCAAAGGACTGCAAACTGTTCCCCCAACTGAAGTTAATTGCTCTCAACAGTCCTGTGTGGAACAGCCATGGATTTTAGTTACGGTTGCTAAAATCATTTTCCTCATACAAACAGAATTCTTCATCTCTTTTCTGTTTCTGAGTAAATAGTACGTACCAGCACTATTTGAAAATAACAAACTCTTGATTGAATAATGAAAAACTACAGTTAAACACTAAAAAACTCTAAGCCATCTCCGTGGAGATGTTGCCTGTACAACGGCAAAGAGAATGACTGGGGTAGGCGGAGCCTAGGAGGGATCATGTGACCAGCTTTGCTGGGCTCTTTGCCATTTCCTGTTGGGGAAGAGAATATCCCACAAGTAAGGATGACGCCGTGGACCGGACACACCTATGTTGGAGAAATACACGTTAGCCATATGGAAAAAATCATGCCCAAAAAGATTTATCACCAAAGTACCTCACAAAATGAATAACATGCCAGTAAACGTTTTAAAAACAACTTTCCAGTGTTATGCAAAGTTATCACTAAGCCTGCTACCAGTCGCTTCTACTGCAGATAAGGCTCATACATTTATTTCAGTATTAACAGTATTTTCTCAGTCAAATTCTAGTCCCTAGAAAATAACTCAACTGCGCATACATTTATCAGCCTGATACCATTCGCTACTACTGCATTAAAGGCTGTACTTACATCATATGGGTAACAGCAGTGTTTTCTTAGTCAATTCCATTCCTAGAAAATATTACTGCACATACCTCATTTGCGGGGGACCCCGCATGCTATTCCCTTTTCTGAAGTTACCCCACTCCTCAGAATGTGCGAGAACAGCCAGTGGATCTTAGTTACGTCTGCTAAGATCATAGAAAACGCAGGCAGATTCTTCTTCTAAATACTGCCTGAGAGAAAAAAACAGCACACTCCGGTGCCATTTTAAAATAATAAACTTTTGATTGAAGAATAATTAGGTAAAAAACTCCTATCTCCTCTCGCGAACTCCTTCTTTGTTGAGACTTGCAAGAGAATGACTGGATATGACATGTGAGGGGAGGAGCTATATAGCAGCTCTGCTTGGGTGATCCTCTTGCAACTTCCTGTTGGGGAGGAGAATATATCCCATAAGTAATGGATGACCCGTGGACTGAACACACTTAACAAGAGAAATAAGAGGCTAAACAAATAAACATCTACATATAAAAACATATTGGGGTTTTTAATACGTATTTACTTTTTACTCACCTAAAATATGCTGTATATTATTCCTACATTGAAACTGCAATAACCGCTGATGATTGATATTATTTGTATTTTATAATCTAGAGTGTTTTTTTCTTTGCTTCATTACATTGTTCCACTTGGGAAGACTATAAAATGCTACATGGCCATAGAATGATTCATAGTAATTAACAATATTTGAGTTTGTTTAACCACATCCCAATTTTAAATTGAATGGGTCAATGGGATGAAATGAATGCAGATGTGATATAAAGAGTTTTTGTTTGAAATTAGTATTTAAGCTTTTACCTGGTAATGCATAGTTTCATGAGAAAATGGCAGGTTTTATTTCATCTTAGATAAATGGAATGTATCATTTTAGATAAACACCAGTTTAAACAAAATAAGCAGTGTATATCTAATTTATATGCACTTTAGTGTTATTATGCTACTTTAACAAACTGAACAATACCATCAATTTTCTTTTTTTATGACAAAGGTTCATCTGAGTATAAAGGACAAGGAGGCAGAAATTACATTTTTCTAAACCAGAAGAACAGTCTGCAATGAAATTAGCTATTTTTTTATACATATTATTATTTAAACTTACATGTTATCTGTCAACTGTCTTTCTGAACATATTGAATACTGCTGTATGCACAGCAGCCAATTACATGCAGTCTTGCATGTAGTGTGAGTGACTATAATAAGATTTAAAGCACTAGTTCACATCTAAAAAATGTATTAAGATATCTTAGCTACATACAAATGCAAACTGTTATTATTAAATATGACACACTATTTGGAGCCTTTTCATGCTATGGAGGAAAGTGTAAGACTATGAAACATTATAGATTACAAGTAATTTCATATTTTATTACTCAATTAATTATCTAATAGTGTCATTTTCAGTGTCTAGCAGAAATGTTCCTATTTTATAGCAATTGTTTATTTTTAATAAATGTTTTGTCATTCTAAACTAATTAATAAATATTTAATATATTAAATATAATTAAATTAAATAAATATTAAATAATTAATATATTTAGATATTAAAGGGATATGAAACCCAAAACAATTCCTTCCTGATTCAGATAGAGAATATACTTTTAAACAACTTTCCAATTTACTTCTGTTATCTAATTTACTTAGTACTCTTAGTATCCTTTGTTGGATAGCATACCTAGGTAGGTTCAGGAAATAGGAGCTGGTCGCTGATTGGTGGCTGCACATATATGCCTTTTATCATTGGCATATCAATGTGATCAACTAGCTCCCAGTAGTGCATTACTGCTCATTCAACAAAGGATACCAAGATAATAAAGCAAAACTGACAATAGAAGTAAATTGGAATGTTGCTTATAAATACATGCTCTTTCTGAATCATGAAGAAAAAAAATTGGAGTTCTATTTCCCTTTAATTGTTTAGGTGGCCCACGTATTCAAATGCTCTTTTAATTAACTTATGTGAGTTAAAACACTTGAGACAACAGATAGCGGAGAAGTCACCAAGGGGGACACTAGTCCCCCCCAAGCATAATGGCTGGTCCCTCAATGCATCCTCCCAAACAGTGATCATTGCGCCCAATATAGGGCTAGATTACAAGTGGAGCGCTATTGTTTGCACCATATCAATAAGGGGTATATTGTCAGGGCTTGTGCTCATCGGGCTTACTGCTCTTATTACAAGTTGAAAGTAAATATGATCGCATAAGCGCAATCGTGATTTACGCTAGAATCATTACCACGATTTCAGAGCTGTGGTTAACTGTTTGGCAAAAATAAAAAGTTGCACAAAACTCTTAAAAAATACATTACAAAGTACAGTTACATTTATAAAAACACTGTATAATATATATTATTTAAACAAAATATTGCACAAAGAAGTTATAAGGGCTCAAAGATATGAGATCCTGGGTGATATTTATTTATGAATAAAATAGTCCTAAGCCTGTGTACACGGGCCATTTTCTGCAGCGCAGCGGTCCCACCTGTCCAACCATGCTCCCGTCACGGCCGCCCTGCCCGACCACGCTCCCGCCACACCTGCTCCCACCTGGCCACACCCGCTCATCAACGCCCCTCACCACGCATGCTTACGCCCACCCTTTCTGCTGTCTGACCCTCACGCTTCCTTACGACCAAGCCATGTATGTTTGTCTCGCGCTGCAGTCTCGCGCTGCAGTCTCTACTGCGCATGACAGCTTCGGAAAAACATACCTGGCCTTTTATTATATAGGATAGAACATATTCCGTTACGTAAAGCACATTAGAATATGAAATATTCATATTTTCATGTCGGGTTTGAGCTAATGAGAATAAGTTGTGGTGTTTTTTTCTCCATTGACTTCAAGGGGGGAATACGTGAACATGTACGCAATATTCTAAGTTTTGATTTTTCTAGTATGGTTACCGCTAAAGCAAAAACAGTTTACTTTCAACTTGAAATATGAGCGCAACCCGACTAGTGCAAAAATCTTAATTCTAGCTGAGTTATCACTCAAACACTGAGTTTCATGAATACCTCATGATTTAGCTGCTAAGGGGTTAATTCTATTTAGCCTGTGAGCTAAAAAAGATTTGTTTTTCAAGAAGAATTATGTCCTGTGTTTGTGCTTTCTATGAAGTGCCAGGAGTCTCATAAATACTCTGTAGTACACACAGAAGAGAGCTTTATGGCTCAGATTGTCAGCAAAGGGCATGATACAAAACAGTGCCTCATCACAGAAACTGATAAGGTCAATAAAGGGACATGGGTATAATGTATATATGTGTTTAAAACTGTTATGACATTAGATGAAGGAAATATGCCAGCCCTGTCATACTTGGTATCAAATTGATTCTCCCAATGAAACTAAGAGATTGCCTTCCTGCTTATATGAAAATAGATTTACCTAGCAGAAATTATAATGTGTTCTATAATTTCAGGCAAAGACTTAGAGTTTATTGAAGGTCATAAAAGATAGGGGGTTTCATAGCCCCTGCAAGGAGGGTGGGGTCAGGCAACTTGGGGGTCGATCTGATAAAAATCGTCGCCCGCAAAAGTCGGCGACGCCAATATTTGCGTCGTTTGGTATCCTATATACGGCGTAACCTAGAAGTTACGCGCGTATATTTCTGCCGTCGCCCGTAGTTTTTTGGGCCATAGGCAGGTATACCAAACCCGCGCAATTTGGTATCCAATATACAGCGTAAGGACTTACGTGGCGAAAATGGAGAAATCTTACTCCATTTTCACCTCGCCACAAAAAGCAGCCGTAAGAAGCCTTACGCTGACTATTGGAGCCCCGTAACTCCCTAAACTGGCTGCTAAATAAACCTAACACCTAACGCATGCGCAATGTCTATCTCCCTGTCAACCGCGATCTGCTAAGTAAAACCTAACACCTAACGCATGCGCAATGTCTATCTCCCTGTCAACCGCGATCTGCTAAATAAAACCTAACACCTAACGCATGCGCTATGTCTATCTCCCTGTCAACCGCGATCCCCCGCCGCGATCCATAATAAAGTATTTAACCCCTAAACCGCCGCCATCTACATAAACTAATCCCCTACTGTGAGCCCCTAAAACCGCCACCATCTAACTGATCTATCCCCTAATGTGAACCCCTTACACCGCCTCCATCTATATTAAAATTATTAACCCCTAATTTAATCTACCTACCCCGCCGCCAGCTATATTATCTATATTAACCCTAAGTATATTATAGTTAATATAGTTATTACATTATATATATTAACTATATTAACCCTAATTATATTAGGGTTAATATAGTTAATATAGTTACTATAGTATTTATATTAACTATATTAACTCTATCTAACCCTAACACCCCTAACTAAATTCTTATTAAATAAATCTAATTCATATTATAAACTAAAATATTCCTATTTAAATCTAAATACTTACCTATAAAATAAACCCTAAGATAGCTACAATATAATTAATAATTACATTATAGCTATGATAGGGTTTATATTTATTTTACAGGTAAATTGTTAATTATTTTAACTAGGTATAATAGCTATTAAATAGTTATTACCTATTTAATAGCTACCTAGTTAAAATAATTACCCAATTACCTGTAAAATAAATCCTAACATAAGTTACAAATACACCTACACTATCAATAAATTAAAGAAACTACAAATATCTATCTAAAAATACAATTAAATAAACTAAACTAAATTACAAAAAAAAAAAAAAACACTAAATTACAAAAAATAAAAAAAAATTACAAGATTTTTAAGTTAATTACACCTATTCTAAGCCCCCTAATAAAATAATAAAGCCCCCAAAATAAAAAAATTCCCTACCCTATTCTAAATTAAAAAAAGTTCAAAGCTCTTTTACCTTACCAGCCCTTAAAAGGGCCTTTTGTGGGGGCACGCCCCAAAGAAAACTGCTCTTTTGCCTGAAAAAACCCCCCACAATACCACCCCCCAACATTACAACCCACCACCCACATACCCCTAATCTAACCCAAACCCCCCTTAAATAAACCTAACACTACCCCCCTGAAGATCTCCCTACCTTATCTTCACCACGCCGGGCCGAACTCCTCATCCGATCCGGGCGATGTGTTCCAGCAAGCGGCAGTGAAGTCTTCTTCCATCCGGGCGATGTGTTCCAGCAAGCGGCAGAGAGTCTTCTCTTAGCTTAAAAATCTTGTAATCTTTTTTTTATTTTTTGTAATTTAGTGTTTGTTTTTTTTTGTAATTTAGTTTAGTTTATTTAATTTTATTTTTAGATAGATATTTGTAGTTTCTTTAATTTATTGATAGTGTAGGTGTATTTGTAACTTAGGTTAGGATTTATTTTACAGGTAATTGGGTAATTATTTTAACTAGGTAGCTATTAAATAGGTAATAACTATTTAATAGCTATTATACCTAGTTAAAATAATTAACAATTTACCTGTAAAATAAATATAAACCCTAACATAGCTATAATGTAATTATTAATTATATTGTAGCTATCTTAGGGTTTATTTTATAGGTAAGTATTTAGATTTAAATAGGAATATTTTAATTAATAATATTAATATTAGATTTATTTTAATAAGAGTTTAGTTAGGGATGTTAGAGTTAGATAGGGTTATTATACTTTATATATATATATATAATATAATAATGATATTAACCCTAATATAATTAGGGTTAATATAGTTAATATAGCTGGCGGCGGTATAGGGGGATTAGATTAGGGGTTAATAATTTTAAAATAGATAGCGGCGGGGTAGGGGCTCACTTTAGGGGGTAGGTAAGGTAGATGGCGGCGGTGTTAGGGGCTCACTTTAGGGGGGTTATAGATTTAATATAGCTGGCGGCGGTTTAGGGGTTAATACATATTTTATTGTTAGGATAGTGAGGGGGGATAGCGGATAGAGGGTAAGACGTGTCGGGCTATGTTAGGGAGGCGTGTTAGACAGTGCGGGTGATTTAGACTTTAGTCAGGTTTTGTAGGCGCCAGCAGTTTCTAACGTGCCGTAAGTCACTGGCGACGCCAGAAATTTGTACTTGCGCAGATTTCTGGACATTGCTGGTTTATCCGACTTACGGCACGTTAGCATCTGACTGCCCAGTATATGGGATAGCTCGAGTTGCGAGTTGAAACTGCGGGCGACGCGGGTTCCCTCGCTTGCGCCGCAAACTACGATCTATATCGGATCGCGCCCTCGATCTCTGGAAAATATGTATAAGAATCCTGTGTTTTAACAATGAAATTGTCATTCTTACAAGGGAAACTGTTCTACAGAGTAAGGACCCATTGCTTCATGCCATCTCCCTGGCACACAAGATTCCAAAGACTAGTACAGTATACGGTTTCTATTTTTTCTTTTTTTACTTTTAAAAAAAAAAAAAAAAAAAACTGTTTGCTTGTGTGGAATTTTATTTGTAACAACTTTTTATTAATAATGCATTGTGCATAATAATTTTGGCATAATAAATAATTCATTTATTAAGCTTTGGCCTTTGTCTAATATTTAAACCACGTTACTGAAAGAGACTGGAGTATTGGAACTGTATATTTTAGGTTATTTTCTGCTAAATTGTATTCTGAGAGTTAATGTGTAAGTCTGGGTTTTTCCTTAGGATTTTCCCTTTAATAAATCATAAGTGGTGGCAGCATAGTTAGTTTAGTGTGAGTGGCATTAAAGGGGAGTTTCGGGCATTTCTTTTAAGTCTAGTACAGACTAGAGAGTGTTGTTAACCCTTGCACCTACTGAACTAAATCGCAAGCTTGCCTGGTGTGGCTAGATTGTGACATATTAATGACAGTAGAAGGGGTCTGATAACCCTTTCTGTGCCAAACAAGTGACTGGCACAGGGTTGGTTAACCTTGGTCGTCACAATTTTTTTTATTAGAATTTAATGTTTGTGGATTTGCTAGTGTGAAAATCCCGGTACTAAAAAGAAATTGTGACTCTCACAATTTCCAAAGGCTAAAACTCAGTGCATTAAATAGTCACATATTGCAAACAGTCCCCTTCCCTATTCTCTGTTTTTCTTTTCTATTTTATTTTTACTATGGAGTTATATCAGCAGCAAATGAAGGAAATGCTGGCACTGTTATGCCAGGAGCGAGATAGCCCATCCTGTGGAAAGAACAAAGATGGACTAATACAAGCTCTTTTTGAATATGATAACAACCAAACCACCTCAGCTGAAGCCTCAGGAAATGTGTCTGCAGCTGTGGGCAGTGATTCATCAGGATCTGGGGATCCATTGGACTGTTATTTGCAAACTGTTCTGAAACCCACTGGGCTCAGTGGATGCAAGTTTGCGCATGGAGCTGATTGCAAAATGTCATGAGAGACAGGCTGCCAGGGAAGCAGCTGAGAGACAGGCTGCTAAACGACAGGCTGAGAGAGAGTATCCGCTACAGCTTTTACGGTTGGAGAGAGGGATGGTCTCACCTGTTGTTAGTGAACCTAGAAACCCACCTGTTCCCAGAGTGCGTGCAGAGAATTTTCCCACTCTGGAGAAAGATGGTGATGTAGATGTATTCCTGCGTAGCTTTGAGAAAGTTTGCAGACAGTTCCAGCTGCCAAGTGAGCAGTGGGCCAAGTACCTTACCCCTGGCCTGAAAGGTCCTGCCCTGGAGGCTTTTGCTGAACTACCCCCAGAGTTTGATCAGGACTATGATGCCATTAAAGCTGCACTGCAGATGAGGTATAATCTTACTCCTAAGGTGTACAGGAAGAAATTCCGCTCTCTGCAGAAAGATATGTCAGAGAGCAATATTGCAGCTGTTGGAAACCTGATGACAGCCTTTAAACAGTGGATCACAGGGCTAAAAATTGCAACTATAGAAGAGCTGGAAGATCTAATGGTGAAGGAGCAATTTATGCAGCTGTGCCCAGCAGAAGTTCAAGAATGGGTTTTGGATCATAAACCCATAACAGCATTGGAAGCTGGTGAGCTGGCTGATTTTTATACAGCCAACAGGTCACCAGGGAATGGGAGAAAATCGTTTTTTAAGGGGGGATCCACCTGGAAAGGAGCTGCTGCACGACCCCCCTTCACAAAACCTGTTGTGCCTTTGTTTAACGTGTCTTTTTCCCTCTGGGAAAGGAGGGGCGAGTGCTGCACCTGGGCAGGGGGATACCCGCAGGTGTTTTGCTTGCAACCAAGTGGGCCACATCAGCTCCACTTGCCCAGAGAAGATTAACTTGGTGCAATCAGCTGGAGTGGGAAATCCTTCAGAAGTACCAGCATCTGTTTTGTTTGTTACACGTCCAGAGAGAACTTGCAACCTGTGCTTGTCCGAACTGAGGTAACACTTGGGCTTCGGGACACAGGTGCCACAGTGACTCTTGTAGTCCAGGGCTGGTGATCTCTAAGGACATTATTCCTGACAGGACTTTAGCAGTTAAAGAGATTAGGAAAATCCCACCTGATTGGGGAGCGGGGAGAGGTTTAAGAAAAGTGGGGGTATCTAAAAATATTCCTAATGATGTTTTACTGGGTACTAATCTGGGTAGATTGTTATCTCTTTATGTGCCTGACAATGCTACATGTAACCTAGTGACATTAGCTGTAGACCCTTATGTGGAAAGGGCTGTGTGTAAAAATGCTCAGAAACATTCTGACCAGGGGGGAGGACAGAGTGCATGTGTGCAAAGTGCTGTGCCTGAACTGGGGGTGTCTGTGCTGAGATGTGAACCTGTAAGAGGAGAGACTGACTGGGAGAAAGAATGATAGATAGTGTGTGTCTTCCTGTGATTGAACCAGCAGTATCTGCAGAATTAAAGTTACCTGTACAGTGTGAGACTGACTGGGGAGAAAGGCAGATAGACTGTGTGGGACTGTGTGGGTCTGTCTGGGCCTGAACCAAGTTTAACTGTACAGGGAGAAACTGTCTGTGAGAGGAGGCAGATGAGTAGTGAGTATACAACGGCTGTTTCTCCAGGACCAAGTGCCCACCGGTCCGCTGTGAGAATCCTCTCTCACCGTGGCGTCCCAACCGCAAACACTGTATAACGTCAAGGGGGTGCGTCTGGTTAACTCCTCTTCAATTAGTCCAAGAAGGAAGCGACTCCTCTGATTGTAAATACCCAATGCACTAACTCCTGTGCTGGCAAAAACGGGGGTGTATATGACCGGGTCCTCTGTGATTGGTCCAGTAACAGGTCAGCTCCTATCCTCAAATGTATGGAGCAGATAGCGGGTAAACTAACTCACCGGTTGTGCTGCACTGATGCCGGTCAGCAATGGAAACAAAAGAGCATAAAAGTAGATGGATGAGCACCAAACGGGAGTGTAAAATATAACAATTTTATTATTCAAATACTCAATAAAAGTCCAGAACCTAGGCTGAACAAAAAGTAAAAGGAGGTCAGCAGTCAACAGCTGATATGTTTCGACATAGAGCCGTAATCGAAGCTGCTCTATGCCAAAACGCATCAGCTATTGACTGCTGACCTTTTACTTTTTGTTCAGCCTGGGTTCTGGACTTTTTATTGAGTATTTGAATAATGAACTTGTTGTGAGAACATACTTAATTAGCTTATCTGTCTAATTATTTATACAAAGTCTTCCTTATCTTATTTTCTGTTTACTTAAAGGGACAGTTTACTTAAAAATTGAATATATTTTAAACAAAAGTACTTCAATAATTAAACATATTGGTGATCAAGCAATATACCACCTTATTGCTTTCTGCAAATATTTTTTCAAAAGACCATTTTGGAATTGTCCTGCCTATTCCCCAAACAATATTTTCTGGCCATGCGGCCACTCCGGTCTTACTCTGTGCCAACACATCGCGAATGCGCCCCCCTAGTGGTGACGTCATTGCAAGAGGGAACACGGACCTACACCGCATAAACTCGCATCCATTTGAGCAGGGAGCAGCATTTTTTTCCCCACTGCTGGTATGCATTACAAATAGAAAGCTATGTAGGCACTTGTTTCTTATAACTGTGGCCTGACTTATACAGAATGATGTCAGGCGACAGTTATAAGAAACAAGTGTCTTTCTTTTTGTAATGCATACCAGCATAATGTTCAGGTCTGTGCAAGGACCCCACGGAATGTGAAGCATAGTCTTCAGCTTGCCCTACACAACTGCTGCACACATTGCTGGTCTCTGATATAAGGAGATGCTCAAATGGACACAAGGTTTTTTTCTGCCAATAGTAGAGGTTTGTAAAATAGCTGCATACATAATATATAAATATATATAAATATATAATTATCACTGCATACAATGTTGTATACAACATTCTATTTAAGTCAGCTCAGATTTGCATATGGCATACGATTGGTGGGTGGGAGTGTTAGCTACATGCACACCTCAGCCCTTTCCTTGGGGAGTGTCAGTCCTATACAGGAAAAAAAGATAACATTTACCAATTGTATCTTTTCTCAATATTTATATATACTGTATATTTATATATAATATAAATACTTTCAAAAAATAGTGCACTCTCAGGATTTAGTGAACAAAAAGTCAGCTTTAATAGATGACGTTTCACTGTTTTTTGATCTGATGAAAGGGACTTGAGTTCCCTGAAATGTCATCTATTAAAGCTGCCTTTTTGTTCACTAAATCCCGAGAGTGCACTATTTTTTGAAAGTATATGACTGGCTATATTTGCATCCAGGTGGTTGTATCTGGACGCAGGATTCGTTCTTGCTGGAATTTATATATATCATTTTATTAGTTCAGGCATTTACTATTGGTATATTGGTCCGTGATTTCTGTGTAAACTGTCCCTTTAAACACCAATACCTAGAGAGAACATTAGAAAATTTACATTTTGGTAGCTCTCTGTTACACCCCCCCTACTGGGAGCATGATTTCAACTAAACCTTTTAGTTTTTCTATAACCAATGCTTGAAAAAACACTCAAGTCAAAATTAAACTTTCATCATTCAGATAGAGCACACAATTCTAAACAACTTTCCAATTCACGTCCATTATCTAAATGCGCACAATATTGTTATATGTTTACTTTCTGAGGCACCAGCACCTAATGAGCATGTGCAAGATTCACAGAATATACGTATATGCATTTTGTGATTGGATGAAGGCTGTCACATGATGCAGTGAGAGGGAAAATTTAACTAACTTTATAATTTGTCAGAAAGAACTCAAAACTCATTTGAAATTCAAACGAAGTGCTTTTGCATTGTCCATTTGACAATACCAGTTTCAGGGTATTGCAGTGATGCCTCGATTATGCTAGTCTACTGTGTTTAATGGTCCTTTAAGTAAGTTACATTTTCAGTATAGGTGGGGAAACAACAGGCTAAACCAGCTATTTCAAATGAGAATATAAAGGTAAATTAGCTGTTTGTAAACAATTTAATACACTCTAGATGAAAAATAGAACATCTGGAGCACATTAAAAAAGAGACAGAACTACAGAACACTGTCTCTTTAAAGGGAGAGTCTACTTGAATTTTTTTATTGTTTAAAATTATAGCTAATTACTTTATTACACATTCCCTAATTTTACATATCCAACACTGTCCTATTAATACACATATTACCTCTGTGATTACCTTGTATCTAAGTCTCTGCAGATTGCCCGCTTATCTCAGTGCTTTTGACAGACATTCATTTTAGGCAATAAGGGCTGACTCCTAAATAACTCCACAGGAGTGAAAACAATGTTATCTATAGGACACACATGAACTAGCACTCTCTGTGTCAAAATGCACTGACATAAGAGACAGTTTTCAACAGTTTAGAAATCAGTTTGAGCCTACCTAGGTTTAGCTTTCAAAAAAGAATACCAAGATAACAAAGCAAATTTGATGATAAATGTACATTGGAAAGTTGTTTAAAATGACATAACCTATCTGTATCATGGAAGGTTAATTTTGACTAGTCTGTCCCTTTAACGACCAAGGACGTACCAGACACGTCCTACAAAAACCTTTAGTTAACGACTAAGGACGTGCCTGGTACGTCCTCAGGGGTTTCAAGCGGTGGAAGTGATCATAATCGTTTCAGGGTATTGCAGTGATGCCTCGATATTGAGGCATCGTTCAATACCCTTTCCTAAGCAACCAATTCAGAGAGAGCCACTCTGTGGCCCTCTCTGCATCGGCCAGCGATAGTGCCGATCGTTTGTGGCGTCAGAGGGCTTGGAGTGAGGTGGGTGGGCAACCTATTGCTGGAGGAGGTAGGAGGAGTTGAAGGGAGCGTGAAGGGGGAGTGAAGGGGGCTGGACCGCTATGCTACGCTACATTAATTATGGCAGTGGGAAGGAGGGAGGAGGGGAAAGGAAGAGAGGGGGATCCTATGTGGGATCCATGTTTGTAAAGGAATGTGGGAGGGGGGTTTGCTAATGAGGGAGGACAGCTACACTACAGAAAGTTTTATAAAAAAATTATATAATAAAAATAAATAAAAAGACTGTACTAATGTAAGATGGTGGTGACAATTGTGAGGTGGGGGAGGCAAGAGAGCTTTTTGAGAGAGGTCAAGAAGAGGTCAGGGAGGGATCATGGGTGGGATGTGTCAAGCTACCTAATTAACCCCTTCACTGCTGGGCATAATACAAGTGCGGTGAGCAGCGGCATTTAGCGGCCTTCTAATTACCAAAAAGCAATGCCAAAGCCATATAGGTCTGCTATTTCTGAACAAAGAGGATCCCAGCGAAACATTTACAACTATGTGTGCCATAATTGCACAAGCTGTTTGTAAATAATGTCAGTAAGAAACCTAAAGTTAGTGAAAAAGTTAACAATTAACTCCTGCATCGCAAACACTATAATACATTTTTAACCCCTAATCTGCTGCTCTGGACATCGCCGCCACTATAATAAACATATTAACCCCTGAACCGCCGCACTCCCGCCTAGCAAACATTAGTTAAATATTATTTACCCCAATCTGCTGTCCCTAACTTCGCTGCCACCTACCTACATTTAACCCCTAATCTGCCGCCTCCAACGTTGCCGCCACTATACTAAAGTTATTAACCCCTAAACCTAAGTCTAACCCTAACCCTAACACCCCCTAACTTAATTATAATTAAAAGAAATCTAAATAAAATTCCTATCATTACCTAAATAATTCCTATTTAAAACTAAATACGTACCTGTAAAATAAACCCTAATCTAGCTACAATATAACTAATAGTTACATTGTAGCTAGCTTAGGGTTAATTTTTATTTTTCAGGCAAGTTTGAATTTATTTTAACTAGGTAGAATAGTTACTAAATAGTTATTAACTATTTAATAACTACCTAGCTAAAATAAATACAAATTTACCTGTAAAATAAAAACTAACCTAAGTTACAATAACACCTAACACTACACTAAAATTAAATACATTCCCAACATTAAATACAATTAAATAAAATTTGCTAAATTACCAAAAAAAAACCCCCACTAAGTTACAGAAAATAAAAAACAAATTACAAGATCTTTAAACTAATTACACCTAATCTAATAGCCCTATCAAAATAAAAAAATCCCACCCAAAATAAAAAAAAACCCTAGCCTACAATAAACTACCAATATCCCTTAAAAGGGCCTTTTGCAGGGCATTGCCCCAAAGAAATCAGCTCTTTTACCTAAAAAAAAAAAAATACAAACAACACCCCCAACAGTAAAACCCACCACCCACACAACCAACCCCCCCAAATAAAAGCCTAACTAAAAAAACCTAAGATCCCCATTGCCCTGAAAAAACATAATTTATGCTTACCTGATAAATTCCTTTCTTCTGTTGTGTGATCAGTCCACGGGTCATCATTACTTCTGGGATATTATCTGCTCCCCTACAGGAAGTGCAAGAGGATTCACCCAGCAGAGTTGCTATATAGCTCCTCCCCTCTACGCCACCTCCAGTCATTCGACCAAAGACCAACGAGAAAGGAGAAACCAAGGGTGTAGTGGTGACTGAATTATAATTTAAAAAATATGTACCTGCCTTAAAAAACAGGGCGGGCCGTGGACTGATCACACAACAGAAGAAAGGAATTTATCAGGTAAGCATAAATTATGTTTTCTTCTGTTATGTGTGATCAGTCCACGGGTCATCATTACTTCTGGGATACCAATACCAAAGCAAAAGTACACGGATGACGGGAGGGATAGGCAGGCTCATTATACAGAAGGAACCACTGCCTGAAGAACCTTTCTCCCAAAAATAGCCTCCGAAGAAGCAAAAGTGTCAAATTTGTAAAATTTGGAAAAAGTATGAAGCGAAGACCAAGTTGCAGCCTTGCAAATCTGTTCAACAGAGGCCTCACTCTTAAAGGCCCAAGTGGAAGCCACAGCTCTAGTGGAATGAGCTGTAATTCTTTCAGGAGGCTGCTGTCCAGCAGTCTCATAGGCTAAACGTATTATGCTACGAAGCCAAAAAGAGAGAGAGGTAGCAGAAGCTTTTTGACCTCTCCTCTGTCCAGAATAAACGACAAACAGGGAAGAAGTTTGGCGAAAATCTTTAGTTGCCTGCAAATAGAACTTGAGGGCACGAACTACATCCAGATTGTGTAGAAGACGTTCCTTCTTTGAAGAAGGATTTGGACACAAGGATGGAACAACAATCTCTTGATTGATATTCCTGTTAGTGACTACCTTAGGTAAGAACCCAGGTTTAGTACGCAGAACTACCTTGTCTGAGTGAAAAATCAGATAAGGAGAATCACAATGTAGGGCTGATAACTCAGAGACTCTTCGAGCCGAGGAAATAGCCATTAAAAAGAGAACTTTCCAAGATAACAATTTTATATCAATGGAATGAAGGGGTTCAAACGGAACACCCTGTAAAACGTTAAGAACTAAGTTTAAACTCCATGGCGGAGCAACAGCTTTAAACACAGGCTTGATCCTAGCTAAAGCCTGACAAAAGGCCTGGATGTCTGAATTTTCCGACAGACGCCTGTGTAACAAGATGGACAGAGCTGAGATCTGTCCCTTTAAAGAGCTAGCCGATAAACCCTTTTCTAAACCTTCTTGTAGAAAAGACAATATCCTAGGAATCCTAACCTTACTCCAGGAGTAATCTTTGGATTCACACCAGTATAGGTATTTACGCCATATTTTATGGTAAATCTTTCTGGTAACAGGCTTCCTAGCCTGTATCAGGGTATCAATAACCGACTCAGAAAAACCACGTTTTGATAAAATCAAGCGTTCAATTTCCAAGCAGTCAGCTTCAGAGAAGTTAGACTTTGATGTTTGAATGGACCCTGAATCAGAAGGTCCTGTCTTAGAGGTAGAGACCAAGGCGGACAGGATGACATGTCCACTAGATCTGCATACCAAGTCCTGCGCGGCCATGCAGGCGCTATTAGAATCACTGATGCTCTCTCCTGTTTGATTTTGGCAATCAATCGAGGAAGCAGTGGGAAGGGTGGAAACACATAAGCCATCCTGAAGTTCCAAGGTGCTGTCAAAGCATCTATCAGAACCGCTCCCGGATCCCTGGATCTGGATCCGTAGCGAGGAAGTTTGGCGTTCTGGCGAGACGCCATGAGATCTATCTCTGGTTTGCCCCAACGTTGAAGTATTTGGGCAAAGACCTCCGGATGAAGTTCCCACTCCCCCGGATGAAGAGTCTGGCGACTCAAGAAATCCGCCTCCCAGTTCTCCACTCCCGGGATGTGGATCGCTGACAGGTGGCAAGAGTGAGACTCTGCCCAGCGAATTATCTTTGATACTTCTATCATTGCTAGGGAGCTTCTTGTTCCTCCTTGATGGTTGATGTAAGCTACAGTCGTGATGTTGTCCGACTGAAACCTGATGAACGTTTTAAATCACAGTCACTATATAAGTCTCACAGCTCTGCTGAGAGAATCTACTTCCCTTCAAAGAAGTTTGAAGACCCCTGAGTTCTGTTAGAGATGAACCGGATCATGCAGAAAAACTGACTGGAAATTTTTGATGCGTAGCAAAGAGCGCCAAAAACGGCCCCTCCCTCTCACACACAGCAGTGAGAGAGAAACGAAACTGTCATAATTAACACAAGCAAACTGCCAAGTGGAAAAATAATGCCCAAATACTTATTCACTCAGTACCTCATTAATGCAAACGATTCTACATTCCAGCAAAAACGTTTAACATGAAAAATACCTAATAAAAAGGTTTAATGTACTTTTACAGAGTAATTCCGGTGAAATACCATCCCCAGAATACTAAAGTGTAGAGTATACATACATGTTCATTATAACGGTATGGCAGGATTTTTTCATCAATTCCATTCAGAAAATAAAAACTGCTACATACCTCAATGCAGATTCAACTGCCCGCTGTCCCCTGATCTGAAGTTTTTACCTCCCTCAGATGGTCGAGAAACAGCAATATGATCTTAACTACTCCGGTTAAAATCATAAGAAAAACTCTGGTAGATTCTTCTTCAAACTCTGCCAGAGGGGTAATAACACGCTCCGGTGCTATTGTAAAATAACAAACTTTTGATTGAAGTTCTAAAAACTAAGTATAATCACCATAGTCCTCTCACACCTCCTATCTAGTCTTTGGGTGCAAGAGAATGACTGGAGGTGGCGTAGAGGGGAGGAGCTATATAGCAACTCTGCTGGGTGAATCCTCTTGCACTTCCTGTAGGGGAGCAGATAATATCCCAGAAGTAATGATGACCCGTGGACTGATCACACATAACAGAAGAAAGGGCATTTGCATGGGCATTACCCTTAAAAGGGCATTTAGCTCTATTGCAGCCCAAAGGCCTAACCTAAAAAATAAACCCACCCAATACACCCTTAAAAAAATCCTAACACTACAGGTGCACTACAGGGGGTGTTAGGGTTAGACTTAGGTTTAGGGGTAAATAACTTTAGTATAGTGGGGGCGGCAGATTAGGGGTTAATAAATGTAGGTAGGTGGTGGCGATGTTAGGGGCGGCAGATTAGGGGTTAATAATATTTAACTAGTGTTTGTGATGTGGGAGTACGGCGGTTTAGGGGTTAATATGTTTATTATAGTGGCAGCGACGTTGGGGGCGGCAGATTAGGGGTTAATAAGTGTAAGATTAGGGGTGTTTAGACTCGGGGTTCATGTTAGGGTATTAGGTGTAAACATAAAATGTGTTTCCTCATAGGAATCAATGGGGCTGCGTTACTGAGTTTTACGCTGCTTTTTTGCAGGTGTTAGACTTTTTCTCAGCCGGCTCCCCCCATTGATGTCTATGGGGAAATCGTGCACGAGCATGTATAACCAGCTCACCGCTCACTTAAGCAGCGCTGGTATTGGAGTGCAGTGTGGAGCGCAATTTTGCTCTACGCTCACTTGTTGCCTGTTAACACCGGGTTTATAAAAACCCGTAATACCAGCGATGTAGGAAAGTGAGAGGTGACAATAAACTGCAAGTTAGCAACGCACCCCTGTTACCGCACAACTCGTAATCTAGGCATCTGGTTGTAGATATGTAACAGATTTTGGGGGGGTCAAAGTTAGAAAAAGTGTTTTTTTTTCAATTTTTTCATTATATTTTATAATGTTTTTGTAGTAAATTATATGATATGATGAAAATAATGGTATCTTTAGAAAGTCCATTTAAAACAGTATATAATATGTGTGGGTACAGTAAATGAGTAAGAGGAAAATTACAGCTAAACACAAACACTGCAGAAATGTAAAAATAGCCCTGGTCCTTAACGGTAAGAAAATTGAAAAATGGTCTGGTTTCTATGGGGTTAATGCATTAGGATAAGCTGCAATACACACATATTTAAAACGAATAAGTACACTACAATAAATATATATATATATATATATATATATATACACATATATATATATATATATATATATATATATATATATATATATATATATATATATATATAGTTTATATCATAATGATAGGAGCACAGCTGACCTTTTACAATACAGAATACACAAGACAACAGAGCTGCACTCCTATTAATACACAACAGACAGGCAGTACGCATCCATAAATACAATCCCATGTTACATAGAAACATCCTATCAATAGACAACACAACAGATAGGGCAGTACACATTCATCAATACAATCACGTTACATATGCAAAATATACAAACAGAGCTGCACTCATATCAATAGACAACACAACAGATAGGGCAGTACACATCCATCAATACAATCACATGTTACAGATGCCGCACATACAAACAGAGCTGCTTTCCTATCAATACACAACACAACAGATAGGGCAGTACACATCCATCAATACAATCACGTTACATATGCAACACATACAAACAGAGCTGCACTCCTATCAATAGACAACACAACAGACAGGGCAGTGCACATCCATCAATACAATCCCATGTTACATATGCAGCACATACAAACAGAGCTGCTCTCCTATCAATACACTGCACAACAGACAGAGCAGTACACATCCATCAATACATTCCCATGTTACATATGCAGCACATACAAACATAACTGCTTTCCTATCAATAAACAACACAACACAACAAGACAGGGCAGTAAACATTCATGAATACAATCCCATGTTACATATACAGCACATACAAACAGAGCTGCACTCCTATCAATAGACAACACAACAGACAGGGCAGTACACATCCATCAATACAATCCCATGTTACATATGCAGCACATACAAACAGAGCTGCTCTCCTATCAATACACTGCACAACAGACAGAGCAGTACACATCCATCAATACAATCCCATGTTACATATGCAGCACATACAAACATAACTGCTCTCCTATCAATACACAACACAACAAACAGGGCAGTAAACATTCATCAATACAATCCTATGTTACATATACAGTACATACAATCAGAGCTGTACTCCTATCAATACACAACAGACAGAGCAGTACACATCCATCAATACAATCCTATGTTACATATACAGCACATACAAACAGAGCTGCACTCCTATCAATACACAACAGACAGAGCAGTACACATCCATCAATACAATCCCATGTTACATATGCAGCACATACAAACAGAGCTGCACTCCTATCAATACACTACACACATAAGTTTGTTTTGGTGTTCGGGCTAATTCTGAATGTGTGTATTTTACTGGAGGAGTAACCACCTCCTGTTGGTTTAGCACCCACCCACTCACAGGTGATTCCTGTCAACAAATATGCTTACTGTATAAATAATAGTAATTGAAATTCACTCTCTATTTATAAAGTGAGAAGCAGGAGAGAACCAGATCATAGATACACCTATTATTAACTCAGTGCTAAGACTTACCCGCTTGTGGTCCCTTGGTGTGGGTAGACAGAATATGAAACGAAGCTTAAACATATGTCTGTATGTCACACATTTATTTCTAGATGTGTACTCAGTTTTCTATTTTGCTTCATACTGCCACTTATATAATGCCATATAGAACCATGCAAGTCACTAACACAGTTTATATATTTAAAGGGAGATAAAAGTACAAAATGTGTCAGAGCATTTGCTCTATTGCTTTCATATATATCTATATATTTGAATGCATATGTCGAAAACAGCACCAGAACAGCAATGTACTACTGGGACCTTGCTGAACACATCTGGTGAGCCAATGGAAAGAGGCATAGGTGTGTAGAGACCAATGACCACCTAGCTCTAAGCAGTGCATAGCTTTTGCATTTTAAAATGGTTGGGAAAAAAAAGAATATTATATGACACATGAAAATGATATAAAACTGGAATTTCATTGTCCATAAATAAAGTTTTGTTGAAACGCAGCCACTCTCATTCATTTATGTATTGTGTATGGCTGCTTTCATGGTACAACGACAGAGTCGAGAAGGTGCGACAGACACAGTGAGGCCCATTTATCAAGGTCCGAATGGAGCTTGAGGGCCTGTGTTTCTGGCGAGTCTTCAGAGTCTAAAGACCGCTGCTCCATAACCTGTCCGCCTGCTCTCTGAGCAGGCGGACAGACATTGCCGCAATTCAACCCGATCAAGTACGATCAGGTTGATTGACACCCCCCCTGCTGGCGGCCAATTGGCCGCGAATCTGCAGCGGGCGGCATTGCACCAGCAGCGCACAAGAGCTGCTGGTGCAATGCTGAATATGGAGAGCGTATTGCTGTCCGCATTCAGCGAGGTCTGTCGGACCTGATCCGCACTGTGGGATCAGGTCCGACAGACCTTTGATAAATAGGTCTCAGTATTTGGCGCCTTGATTATTTTGTACTGCTGCATGGCTCACTACATTATACACAATATTCCCTACTCAAGGAAAGCAACCGTCAGAAATGTTACAAAGTTTAAAACGGATCTCATCACAGCAGCATTTATTCACAAAACTATAAAAATGAAAATGAGGCTGCAAATGTGAAAAATCAAGTTTTCGAGTGGCTAATTTGTCATATATTATGAACATCAATAAAAATATGTGAAAAATTATATTTCTATAACACTGTTGGTTGTGCAAAACTGGGGAATGGTAAATAAAGGGATTATTTAAATTATTAAACTTATAACATTTTTGGTGTTTACTATCCCTTTAAGCTCAACATATGTTAAACCGAGCAATATGTTTTTTTTATTAAAACCCCCATTAAAGGGGATTATCCCTAAACTTGCTAATATTCACTTTCACAAGAAAGAAAGACAAAATATGAGATTATTTTACCCTTAATTAAAATCAAGTGAACCTGACTATTCACATAAAAACTCGCCTTATAATCAGGCATTCAAAATCAAGAGGTCCAGCTGATATATGCAGCTCTTCAGCCGATGCGGGTGATGTTGCAGGCAAATATACGTACTTGCAATATTTTACTCTTTAGGCAGCCATGTTGGCTTGGAATGCTATTCAAAAAGCAAGCGGGAATATTAGTGCACTAGTGAGCACCACTGTAAGAAATTGATTAAATAGAGCAGTGCACAAAGGATACTGAAAATTTAAAAAAATACTTAAAATAAAAACCTGTGGGAGAAAATCCCCAGGAAATAAAAAACACGCCAATTTCTCTGCCAATTTTTGCGGCCATTAGCGAGAATACGAAGTGCGTCTTTTTTGAATACAGGCCATAAACCCACTGTTCTGACATCCTTATTCCTCATTCTCCATACTTTACAATGGCAGCCCTTCTCAGTTATAACTTTTCAGATATATTTGTTATAAATTCTAGTTGTAAATAATTCAGCTGTTTCTATAAATAACTTTAAGATGTATTTTTGGCTTAATTCCCAATCTTCAGGTGCTGAGATGGAACTATAAAAGTGACCAATACCGTCTAGTGAATGTAATGAAATGTGAGCGATTGGTTGTTAATTAAAGGGATAGGAGCTGAAAATTAAAGGGACAGTCTACACTAATATTGTAGACTGTCCCTTTGAATTCCCCATTAAGGGCCAGATTACAAGTGGAGCTGCTCAAGCGTTTACTCTGCTAGAAGTAAGCTTTGTGTGTGTGTCGGATAGCGCTCGAATTACAAGTTAAAAGTTTTTGCTTGTGTGCTAATCTGATGCTCGTAAAAAGCCGATAGCTTATTCCCTCATAGAAATTAACGGAGCAAAAAAAGTGGAAAAAAACCCTAAAACCCTACTTGGGTGCAAACCTGATCGCATATAAGTGCGCTAACCCGACATGAAAATATGAATGTAACAATTATTGCTATAACACAATATCAGGGCCGCGCTACATCAAGCATAACATATAAAATAATAACATAACCAATACCAACAGCTGGAGAAATATGCAATGCAATCTGTTGATATTAAATGTATCTCAATATAAAAAAAAAAATTAAAAAATGAAATACTAATAGTTAATTAGATAAAATGTCCATTCCAAAGAGGATATACATAATATGATCTCTTTGTTTAGAGAACAAATACTTATCCTTTCCTTATATATGATATCCACGATCTTCTGTGTCCACCATGAAGCTCCGTTTCAAACACTGGTGTGATCTCAGTGAGTCACTGGTAACAGGAAACAATGAATCTGCAGATACAGGACGATCTAAGTGCAGATTAAAAAGTTTTCCACTTTATTATAAAAGATGTGGACTTACAAAAAGTACCCTCAAAAATATGAGGTATGTCACAGCATAATACAGATATCCACAGCGTGACAATAATTCCCAAAAGTGTATTGTACTGCTGAACACAGTCTCTTTTTTCCTTTTTTATACACAGAGTATATTTAAATCCTCCTACAACGAGTAATGGGGTGTATCTTTATCTAATACATGCCACCAATGAGGCTGTTCCCCAACCCTTTATTACTGAGGATTGTATAAAGAAAAAAGTCTAGCTTCACAAAATATGGAGGAGGTGTTACTGAGGCAGCGGTAGTGCTGAAAAGTTATCCGGCTATGCATCCACCGCTCCACACAGCTCGCCTACTTCCTCCGTTCCATAAAATTACCCTCAGTAATAAAGGATTAGGGAACAGCCTCATTGGTTGCATGTATTAGCTAAAGATACACCCCATTACTCATTGTAGGAGAATTTAGATATACTCTGTATAAAAAAGAAGACTGTGTTCAGCAGTACAAGAAATAAAACTTTTAGGAAGTACAAGAAACTTTTGGGAATTATCGTCACGTTGTGGCTATCTGTATTATGCTGCGACATACCTCATATGTTTGAGGGTACTTTTTGTAAGTGCACATCTTTTTAACTTTTTATAATAAAGTGGAAAATGTTTTAATCTGCACTTAGATTGTCCTGTGTCCCTTCTCTTTGCGCTCCAAAAGTTTTTGTGTTAATATTCATATTCTCTGAAAAATGGCCAAGAAATCATAAATTTTGCCAGGGTAGGTAAACTTATGAGCACAACTGTATGTATTTTTTCTTCCTAATGGGAAAGAGTCCACAGCCGCATTCATTACTTATGGGAAATAAGAACCTGGCCACCAGGAGGAGGCAAAGACCAACCAGCCAAAGGCTTAAATACTCCTCCCACCTCCCCCATCCCCCAGTCATTCAGCCGAGGACAAGGAACAGTGGAAGAAGCATCAAGGTGAAAAGGTGCCAGAAGATAAAAAACAATTCTTTGCCTTTCGTCCCAGGAGGTTGGCAGAAAAGTGTTAGAAGTTTTTTATTATACTTTAATTAAATTTATTTTTATATTTTGTCTCCTATGGCGGGTGCTACCCTTCGACACGAGACGGGAGTTTTAAGAAGTCCGGTCGGTCTCTCGTGTAAGGGCCTGGGCAAAAGTGAGAGTCCGGAGATGCAGTGAGAGCTTCCCCTGAGACACCATCCCGATTCGTATTCACAGCTCCTTTTCAGCACTTTGCGTTGCCAAACTTCGCTTCGCTACCTGCTGTTCTCTCTCAAGTCCATGGCAGAGGCGCTGCTACTAATTCGTCACACTTGAAGGACCGTGTTCCTGTTCCACAACGTGGATTCCAGCAAGATCGTTTCATTTTATTACGTTGCTGTAATGTAATTTGTTATGACAGTTCGGTATGCGCCTCATTGAGGCTCCTTCTGCTTCGATCTGGGAATCAAGGGATTATCTTCTTAATCAGGGGGATTAGTGAATGGGATGGGGTTGTTTATCGTATTTCTTATGTGATCATCCTGCTTGTGTTAGGGAATTTGGACTCTGAGGCTAAGACATGTATCGTTTTGCTAGGCTTGACCTTGAGCTACGATTTTTCTTTTCTCAGACTTGCTAGTTTGTTCTGGGGCCTACTTTTTCTGCCTTGTGAG
The DNA here is from genome assembly GCF_027579735.1 of Bombina bombina. Classification (NCBI taxonomy): domain Eukaryota; kingdom Metazoa; phylum Chordata; class Amphibia; order Anura; family Bombinatoridae; genus Bombina; species Bombina bombina. The sequence goes on along the minus strand of NC_069502.1, from coordinate 136,082,075 downwards.
GGGCACGCTTTTTGGATTTCACGGGCACCTGGTAACCGTGCGTGTTTACGCTTGGGTAGGTCTTCTCTTCCTTCTGCATCGTGACCGAGTGGCGACGGAGGAAAGAGTCTGCCCCCCAAGGCCTGGTCATAGGAGGTGGTGAGTGCCCCAGCCCAATTGCGTTGTTATATTTAAAGTCATAGCCTTGGCGGATTCTAATGCAGAGACTATTTTTCATATCTGATTCAGAATCGTCCTCGGATGAGGACTGTAATTTGGTCCTGTTATTGCAAGTCTGCCAATCTTGTCTCTCGTGCCTGCATGGTGTGCCGGATCCCTCGGGCTCGGGGGACTCTGGTCCTTCTGAGCCATCGGCTTTTGGGGGCTCTGTTCCTGAGGAGAAGCCTTCCCAACCGCACACTCCTTTTACCTTTGCGGGTGACCCCAATGTTAATGTCTCCTCCACGCAGGGTGGATTTTTTACCCCGGAGATGGCGGGACATTTTCGTTTTAATATTTTAATGGCGTTGATTCGCCTACAGGATCCTGAGGTTTCATTGCAGTTATGTGCTTGTCTGCCTATACCGGGTGTTCAGACCATGAATGGCATCGTGTTTCCCCATGTTGTTCTTTTCGCTACAGGATTGTGCGGCTGCGCATCCTATTGTGACGTCTGTTTGATTTATTGGGGGATCCTTTACTGTATCATCAGGGATCTTCTCAGGGTTCTGTGCGATAGGCTAATGGGGTACGTTTTCCCCGGTCAGTCTAATGTGAGCTTTCCCAGTCGTTTTTCTGAAGGTTAAGGTCTCTATCTGTCAGGTACTACAGAAACATGGTTCCTTCTGGGCGGATGCCCTTGTTTGTTCTTTTATCCGGTCTGGATTATTTACTTCTGTTTTTTTCTTCCCTATGGGAATTTTGGGATTGATCGACTTACTTTCTTTTATAGAAATTGTTCCCAGATTTTGTCCGGCGTTATTTGTGTGCTTGTTAGTGACGCACGTTTTGCCTGGCTGGTCCGGCGGACTTGTCGGTTCACTTGTTCAGTTGTTTGTTTTAAAAAAACAAACAAAAAAAACAACTACACTAATATTTAATTTAGACCTGAGGGTCTGGATATCGGAAGCGCTTGGGCTGGTCCGTGGCAGTTCTGCCTTAGAAATAGGGCCGGTGGTGTATCACTGTGTTCCTTCACAGCCCAGGTGGAGGGCTGTGGTCCTTGCTACTTTGTAGCGGTTCTGACATTTGAGATACTTGTTGACTCATGGTCATGGTCTAGTTTGTACTATACTTGGACTCTTTAGAGGTCTGGCACAAGCTTGAAGGATATGTGGCGTAGTGTTTCGCTCCGTCCTTCCTGCAGTAAAAGGTTGTGGGATTGATCTCAGGCGTAAAGCGCCTGTCTACTGATCTGAAGTATCCTGGTGTCCGCTATTCCTCCATGGCGGTAGTCGTTTTTAAGGGCCTTTCAGAGGTGGTTGGTTTCACTATCTTCGCCTCTGGGAGCTTTTATGCTCGGGTTATGTGGTTCTCCTTTTTGTCAGGTGCTGCCACTAGGATTCGTAGGTCATTAAGTAGCCCCTTTTTAGGGTTTAGGACCAGGTTGACCTCTGTCCTAGGATTCTAGGGTCTGTAGGATTTAGTGCTGCGGTTTTCATCACAGTGTCTCCTCTGCGGAGATTGTCAGTTGGATCAGACTCAGGGAGTTTTCCGTTGGGTCCTACCTATTAGACTCAGGGGGTTTGGATCTAGGGCTTCGGCGATCTGGTTCCTCCTATCTCGTTGTCTCTGGGTTCTTCTTTGGAACTTGGGATTGAGATTAGGATGCGTTACTTTGTTTCTCCTTTATGGGGAGTTTGGAAGTCTCCGGTTAACTACCCCGTTGTGAAGACTGAGCTTGGAGTTTTTCTCCATGAGGCCCTGCTGTTCGCCTTCTGTCCTGGTTTTCTTTTCGACCTGTGGGGTCAGTGACAGCGTGTTGGGATTTTTCCCCGCTTCTGTGTTTAGCTGTCTGACGGACTAGCTTAGGGGGCTCGAGAGATTGTCTCTCTGAGGTTTCACGCAGTGAGTTGTTCTTCTATGGCTTTTGCCAGACCTCTTTAGCGGGAGGCGCCCTTTGGGTGCTCGGTGTCTCGGTAATCATCCTCAGATGATTATAGAGGTTTGGGGACAAGTATTTTTTATCTCGTGTTTTCCACTGGGGGCCTTTTTTGTCTCTCTGTAGAGTGATGGGTTCCGGTGGTCCGGGGTTTTTGGAGACGTGCTGGCCGTTGGGATTCTTATCACCCATTTCTAGGTGTCTTATCTCAGGGTTCTAGTCATATTTTGTTCTTTAGTAACTGTTTATTCCTCCCCGTTTTCTTGAGTGAAGGTGTGTGCTGGTTTGCTTGTCGTTGCGGCCTGTTGGCTTGTCTAGCTACCGGTCAATGGATGGGTTGTGTTTGCATCGCTGCACTAATCCTAAGTAACTTTATTGGCCGTGTGAACTGAGTTGCTTTGGCGTTCGGCTCGATGGCCTGTAGTGGTTGGACTGTCTTGGTTGTACAAGAGCAGGGTGGGGTATTTCCTTTTCAGGGAGGGCTCTGCTGTTGCTCGCACCACTAGCTTCTCCCTTCTGTCTGGCATCATGATTCATTGACCATCTCTGGATTTGATACGTGCTGGTACGGCACCCCCAGTCTCCTGTGGTCTGGGGTGCGGGACTGGGTTTTGTTTTCTCCGGTTAGCTGGTAGGGGTTTTTCTCTTGGTGACCGGGTTTTCATAGGAGTGCCCTTGGTCCCTGCTGTTTAGCTGCTGTCTGGTCCTTGAGATCTGTTTGTTCCCTTTGGGTTTTCTCTTGTATTCTGCTGTGGTTCCTGTCATTGGGACCTGGGTCAGTGTACGTCTGGAGAGGGTTGTCTTTTTGACGACTTGGGGTTTTTTCCTCTTTATATTAGGCTTGTGTTCCCTTCGGAAATGGTTCGTCGGTCCCCTAGTTGGTTGAGGGGCTGCGGCTGGGTTGCCTTGAGAAATGGTGTCCTTGGGATCCGTGATCTCGGTTGCGTCTATTCGTGGTGACTGTTCAGGTTCGGTGACCTGCTGGTAGATTTGCGTCAATGGCACTGCCTTTTGGTTTTTTCAAAGGGTTCTTGTTCCCGGTTTTCAGACGAAACAGGGTTTTTTGTTTTGGGAATGTGTTTTTTGGGTAGTGCCTTCATGTGGTCTGCCTCTTACCCTCCCGTTTTGGCATTCTGTGTCCTCTTTGGCTTGGGTATAAATTTCCCATAAGTAAATTTTTTTTAGCCATGCTCTGCTGTAGGAGCTAAGAGCAGCAAGTGATTGAATCAAATAAAGGAGCTTTCTACATGAAGTATCTTATTTCATGAATGAAAGTGCCCTTTATTTGTTTCAATAGTAAATCCTAGCGTTTGTACAACGCTAGGGTTTACTTTCACTTTAAGCCCTTATAACTTTTGTGTGCAATATTTTTTTAAATAATTTTTATTAGTTGGTGTTATTATGAGTGTAACTGTTTTTTTTAATGTATTTTTGACTTTGTAAAAAAGTTAGCCAGATCTCTGAGGCTGTGCTATTCCGACGAGCGTTAGCTTCAATTGTGCTCAAGTGATCATGTTTACTTTCAACTTGTAATACCCTGACGAGCGCAAACAACTGCGATAAATCCCTTTTTGCTCGCTGATAACTGTTAGTGCTCCACTCATAATCTAGCCCAACATGTTTAATTATATGTAGTAAAACATTACTTAGTTTGCCTGATTTTCCTGTAATGTAAGCTTTGGTGTCCTGCAAGACCAGAGCACTGACCCTGCAACTTACTACCCAGTAATTACCAATACAGGGATAGATTAAGTGTGGAGCGCAACTTAGCACTCCTGCTCGAGCGTTAACTTCGCTAGATGGGTTATGCTCGTATTATGAGTTGAAAGTAAAAAGTGCGCAAGGGAAAACCAGACGCCTGTAAAAAATGTGACTTTGCGACAGCGTTAACGTATTGTTTCATAGGCTTCAATGGAGAGTGAAAACTGAAAAAAAGACAACTAACACCAATACTTGCGCGCTAACCCGATCGCGTTCATTCAAGTGCACTCAACGCGACATGAAAAATGAATATTTCACATTCCAATGTCCTTCACATAGAAGAAAATGTTCTATATATTCTTAAATAAATATTTACTATTTCTAATGGATGTTTGGTAAAATGTATATCTATACCTATATATAGATGATTATATATAGGTATAGGCTGGCATATACAGATATATATATATATATAGTGTAGTATCTTTTTAAAAAGACATATAACATTTTCTATTATGTGACGGATATTGTAATGTAAAATACTGTATTTACACTACATAGACAGTTAAACACATTATTTAATATTAAACGTAAATAAATGATGTTTCATGTTTTCAGGCGATTCACTGCAAAGGGCTCCAATGTACATATATATATATATATATATATATATATATATATATATATATATATATATATATATATATATATATATGTATGTGTTTTACTGTATATTTACTGTACATATTTAAAATTCCACTGTTCTTCACTTAGAGGAAAATGTCCTTTATATTGTAAATACATATTTCTATATATATCTATCATATATACCTATACCTGTATATCTATTCCTATGTGTATTTTACATGAACAGTATCAGAGATATATAGAAATATATATTTAATAATAAAAAGTACATTATTTTCTATGCAAAGAACATAGGAATGTAAAATATGCGTTTTGTGCATCGGGTTGTAATAATGAGGTCGGGTTAGCGCACATCAAAAGTTATTAATCTTGTAAAAATATAGATTTATTCTATGAATTATTTAAAATATTTGACAGAATGTTTATTTTTTTTTTATTTTTTTATATTTTATATTTAATATTTCAATATCTCTATGTTAAAGCCCTTTGCAGCCCTTTTTCCCCACACACCTGAGACCTCATATGTTTGAGCCCTTATAACTTTTTAATGTAATATTTTTTTCTTACAATATTTTTTAGCAGACATTGTTATCATGATTGTAACTCTACGTTTAAATGTATTTTTGACTTGTTTTGTGCATATTTGTTGTGTCGCGTAACAGTTAACCAGAGCTCTGAAGTTGCGCTAACCTGATGAGCGTTAAATTCAGCTGAGCTCAAGGGAACGCAGTTACTTTCACCTAATAATACGCATGCTATTTCTGTTGCGCACAAAGAGTAGTGAAATACCCCACAATGCTTGTGTGCTACAGTTAGCTTGCCACTTGTAATCTAGCCCACAGTAGCTAATGTATTTCTGATCCTAACTGGTCACAACAGATTGGTCTAATACATAAAATATTTTCAAGGTGTTTGTCCCTGTGTGTGTGTGTATGTATGTGTTATGTGTATGTATGTGTGCGTGTTTGTGTGTATGTATGTGTGTGTGAGTGTATGTTTTTGTGTGAATGTGTGTGTATGTATGTGTTTGTGCGAGTTTGTGTGTGTGTATGTATGTGTTTGTGTGAGTGTGTGTGAGTATGTATGCGTGTGTGTATGTATGTGTGAGTGTTTGTGTCTATGTATGTGTATGTGAGTGTTTGTGTGTATGTATATGTGTGTGTGAGTATGTTTTTGTGTGAATGTGTGTGTATGTGTGTATATGTGTGTTTGTGTGAGTGTTTGTGTGTATGTATGTGTTTGTGTGAGTGTGTGTGTTTGTGTGTATGTATGTGAGTGTTTGTGTGTATGTATGTATGTGTGTGTGAGTGTTTGTGTGTATGTATGTGTGTGTGTGTGTGTGTATGTTGTGTGAATATGTGTGTATGTATGTGTTTGTGTGAGTGTGTGTGAGTATGTATGCGTGTGTGTATGTATGTGTGTGTGATTGTGTGTATGTGTATGTATGCGTGTGTGTGTGTATGTATGCGTGTGTGTGAATGTTTGAGTATGTGTGTGTGTATGTTTTTGTGTGAATGTGTGTGTATGTATGTATGTGTTTCTGTGAGTGTTTGTGTGTATGTATGTGTTTGTGTGAGTGTATGTATGTGTGAGTGTGTGAGTGTTTGTGTGTATGTATGTATGTGTGTGTGTGTGTATGTATGAATGTATGTGTGTGTGTGTGTTTGTGTATGTGTGTGTGGGGGGGGGCACCAGAACTTGTGCAAAGGCCTTTATGTGGCCCATGGGCCATTAGTTGGCTATATCTGCTTTAAAACATTTGTTTAATATTGTACTATTGTTTGCCCATACCTAGGAGTTTACACACTGCGAGACTACACTGTTGAACCTGAGTTGAAAACATCCAGTGATTGGTGGTTACACACATATGTCACCACCAATAAGCACAGCGGCCTCTTTCAGCTACGGAGCAGTAGAGCATTGCCTGCCCGAAGCTGACTTTATCTATGTTAAACATGTAGCTATAGGCACGCAATAGTGCAATTATTTAAGAATCAAAATAGTATATTACTGAATAAAATGAGATTTTTTTTTTACATTTTGCATACAATTATTTAGTAATATATTAACATTTGCATTTATGTCTTTTTTTCTTTGCAGAACACCATAGAAATATACATAGAAAGGTTGCCCTCTGCATTCATTAATATAAAACAGCAGCCTGTACTCTTCCTTGCCCGGCTCTGTGTCATTTTTGAAATGTTGCTTGGCGTTCAGCCTGAAGAAGTACTGAAGAATTCAGGAGGTTGTCTGAGAAAAGTGTTGGCTGCGGTCCCTATCCTTCACCTCGTCACTAGAAACAGATAATAAATAAACCGCAGGAAAGGAAGAAAGGTCACCTACTAACACTCACAGACCTCTTGCTGAGACCAAACACCCTTAAATAGTCACGGAAATGTATCCTGTAAAAATGACCAATGCTTAAACATGAGATGGGAAATATAAAAGTAATAAGTTTAGAGATATTACAGACAAGGAACTGAAGGATGCAGCAATACTGAACCTGGTGCTAAGAAAAATAACTCTATAAGTGACTTGCTAATATGGATGCAATTTTTTTTTATGTCCTAGGACAACATTCCACAGGTGCTTGTGACTCATTTTGAATTACAGGCTATGAGCCAGTGTTTTCCAGCAACAGGTTACACACATCTAATTTTGTCACTCTGCTTTAAAGAGGCATTTTAGATAAAACATCCTGCCCTTATATGACCCTACATCATTTCAGCAACTATCTAAAATGCGACTGATATTATCAATTTGACATATTCACTCAAAACTTATTTTTATTTCATTTATTTTTAAATCAAAAGTTTAAAACAGCATTATATTTTTAGGTTCTTAAGTTTTTATAGTGAAGATAAGCAAGTAGATTTGACTGAACTCTACAATGCAAATAATTTTAGGAATTTGAAAAACTTTCCAATTTACTTGTATTATACATTTTGCTTCATCCTCTAGGTATCCTTAGTTGAAGGAGGAGCAATGCACTACTGGGAGCTAGCTGACTATATCAGTAAGCCAATGAAAAGAGGCATACATGTGCAGCCACAAATTAGCAGCTAGCTCCCAGCTCCTGTGCTATTTGAATCATGAAGGAAAATGCTGGGTTTCATGTCCCTTTAAAATCAACTTTGAACATGAAACAATCAAAATACAAATATGTTGATGAGCTACATGAGCACAACTTTCACTGGAGGATGCTATAGCTCGACTAATATTTTCCATTTCTCTGCTTTCTCTTCAAGAGTCTCCTAATTTTACTGTTAATCTTTACACTCATTAAAGGGACATATTATTTAAAGATGTTCTACCATGTACATGAAAGAGCAACAGTTAAACATGTTAAAATATGCTTTGCATGAAAAAAGATTAAGTAAAAGCGGCTGTTGGCTGGGGAGAATCAAGGTGTTCCTTTTAAACTTGGGGTTCGTAAAATAAAGGGACAGTAAACCTTACATTTTTTTTCCTCTCATTAAATTGTGAGATTGTTAAAATTGCTTTTGATTCCTTTCCCATTTCTCAATGTTCGGAAATAAACATATTTACCTTGAAATATGCTATCTGTATGGATCCACAGGCTGCCCATCATTTGAAACTTTTCTTTTTTATTACCAGAGCCGCCTAAAAGACTTCTTAACGCCTGTTTCCAGCGAGCCGGAAAGGTTAACGCAGAATAAGCAGCATCCGCTGCTTGGTAAATATACCCCTTAGACTATAATAGTGCACGTTCATTCAGTCTATCTCCGCTTGACCCTCCTGATGACATAGCTTTCATGTGCACTAAACTGGACTTTCACCATTGCTACAGCTGTATAGCATCTATTGCACCTAGAACTACAGCGCCAGGCTATAGTTTGTAATGCTAAAAATCGCTGACAGCATACAATTGTGGGCCTCCGCCCATTCTACAATTTGAGATACTTCTCTCATCGCAAAGGAACTTCTCGTTTCTCCCTGATGGTTGATGTAGGCTACCGAAGTTATATTGTCTGATTGGAATCTGATAAACTGGAACAAACCCAGAGCCAAGCCTTCAGAGCATTGAAGATTGCCCGGAGTTCCAAGATATTGATCAGAAGAGAGGACAGCCTTTGTGCCCTCCTGGCACCCCAAATGGCCCCCCAGGCGGATATACTTGTGTCTGTAGTTACAATCTCCCAGGACGGTCTCAAGAAGCACATGCCTTGGGACAGCTGATCTTGACAGAGCCACCAAGAGAGCGAATCTTTTGACAGGCTGTCCATTACTATCTGTTGGGACAGATCGGAATGGTCACTGTTCCATTGCCTCAGCATGCATAACTGTAAGGGTCTGAGATGGAATCTGGCAAAGGGAATGATGTCCATACAAGACACCATGAGTCCAATCGCCTCCATACACTGGGCCACCGAAGGTCTCAATGAGACCTGGAGGGCAAGACAAGCTGATTTCAGCTTGCAACATCTCTGATCTGTTAGAAAGATCTTCATGGATATAGAGTCTATCACCGTACCAAGGAAATTCACCCTGGTATTTGGAGTAAGAGAACTCTTTTCCAAGTTTATCTTCCATCCATGTGATCGAAAAAGACTGAGAAGGAATTCAGAGTGCTCCCTTGCTAGATGAAAAGATGGTGCTTGCACCAAGATATCGTCCAGCTAGTGTGCTACTGCAATACATCTTGTTCTGAAAATGGCTAGAAGAGCCCCCAGAACCTTTGTAAACATCCTTGGAGCAGTAGCTAACCCAAACGGAAGTGCTATGAACTGGAAGTGCTGGTCCAGAAAGGCAAACATAAGGAACTGAAAATGTCCCTCGGGTATTGGAACGTAAATGTATGCATCCTTAAGGTCTATGGTGGTCATAATCCGTCCTTCCTGAACCAGGGGAAGAATTGACCGTATTGTCTCAATTTTGAAAGAGGGGGCATTCAGAAACTTGTTTAGGCACTACAGGTCCAGAATTGGACGAAAAGTTCCCTCCTTTTTGGGAACCACGAAGAGGTTCAAATAGAACCCCAGACCTCTTTCTGATGTAGGTACCAGGACAATTACTCCTAAAGAGGCTAGATCCCAAACGCAACCTAAAAAGGCAGTCCTCTTTTCTGATCTTGTAGACAGTCTGGAGAGTAGGAATCTGCCCCTGGACGGATGAGATTTGAATCCTATCCGGTATCCCTGAGATACAACCTCCAGAACCCAAGGATCCTGAACATCCTGAAACCATGCGTCTGAGAAAAGTGACATTCTGCCCCCACTCAATCTGATCCCGTATCGGGGGCCGCCCCTTCATGCCGATTTGTTCTCGGCAGGCTTCTTTGTCTGTCTGGACTTTTTCCAGGACTAAGTCGGCTTCCAAGTACTCTTGGGCTGCTCAGCTTGGATGAAGGTTGAAATTGTTGGGACTTGTCCGAATGAAAGGAACGGAAATTAGATGATTGCTGTTCTTCTTATCCTGTGGTAGGAAGGCACCCTTCCCTCCAGTAACCGTAGAAATAATGGAGTCTAGCCCTGGACCGAATAATATCTTCTCCTTGAAGGGAAGAGAAAGGAGCCTGGATTTAAACGTCATATCCGCAGACCAAGACTTCAACCAGAGAGCCTGGCAGGCTAGGACCGTGAAACCTGAAGCCTTTGCATTTAGGCATATAATCTGCATATTTTCACATCACAAATGAAGGAGTTAGCAATTCTCAGAGCCTTTATTCTCTCCTGAATATCCTCAAGGGGAGATTCCACCTCAATAAGTTTAGACAGAGATTTGCACCAGTAGGTAGCTGCTCTAGCAACCACAGCTACAGCTGCCGCCGGTTGGAATAAAAATCCTGTGTGTTAGAACATTTTCCTCAGAAAAAAATCCAACTTTTTGTCCATAGGCTCTCTAAAAGAAGAACTATCTTCAAGAGGGATAGTAGTACTCTTAGCGAGCGTCGAAATGGTGCCATCCACCTTAGGGATGGGACCCCACGGTTCCAATTGAGAGTTAAGGACCGAAAACAATTTCTTAAAGGTTGACAAGGGGAAAAAGGAAGTTCCGATTCTTTCCCATTCATTACTAATAATGTTCGCCATACAAACTGGTACAGGAAAAGTCTGTGGGACCTTTCTGTCTTCATAACCCCTGTCTAACTTAGGGATCTTAGGTTCCTCCGGTAGCTTAGCCTCTGGAACCTCTAAAGTAGACAGGACCTCCTTTAGCAAAAAAGGCAAATGTTTAATTTTAAATCTAAAGGAGGGTTCCTCCGCTGGAGATTTAGAAACGGAAATCTCTGACTTAGAAAATTCACCCTCTGAAGCTACAGAGGTTAACTCATCCTCGGATAGCTGGGACAAACAAGCTAGATCCAACAGAAATTTAGATGACTCTAAGTCAGGAGAACTATGTTTGACCTTTCTCTAGCGTTTCCCAAAGATAGGTAGGGCACTCAGGGCCACAGACACCGCCGATTGTAACTGCGCGGTAAAGTCCACAGGAAAAAGGCCCCCTCCAGATGGAGAATTAGTTGTGCCAAGGGGGACTGCATGTGAAGCAGTTTGAGTAGAAAGGGTAGTAATCTCTCGGCACATAGAGTCCTGAGAGGTTGATGGCTCAGAGGGACTAATTGCGCTATGTGTATTAGCAGACTTAGCTCCTTTTTTAGACTTTAAAACAGTGCCTAGGCAAATGGAACAAAATTTAACAGGCAGGCAAACCATAGCCTCCTCACAGTATAAACAGGTATTATTCACAACAGAAGGAGCGGAACCTTCTAATGTAGTATCAAAGTCCTCCATAGCTTTGGTATGTACTTTCACAGATGGAATAGAAGAATGAAAAAAAATAAAGCACTTTATATTCCCAATGGCTGGGGCACTCACCACCTCCTAGACCCAGACAGGCTATCAGTGAAAACGCTCTCCTCAAGGAGCAATGTCTGCAGCAGGATCGTAAGGTAGTGAAAGAGGCCGCACCTGGTCACGTGGTGTGCAAGACAGGATTTCCCCTGCTATGAAAAACTATATTTGTTGAAAAACTAAAGTGAAACCTGTTTGCTCCAAAAGCACACAGTCTTATGAGCCCAAACCCTCACAAAGTGAAAGCAGTATATAAAAATCCTCCAAACTGTTCCAAATAATCTCCATGAAGGAAATAAAAAACCCTAGATCCTATTGAGGTATAAACGAGCCACACTGTGACCCTATATTAAAATCCCTGCTATATATAATAAAGCTTTCTTACCCTCCAGGATCCATGCTATGGAACAGATACAGCCTCTCAAGTGTGACCGTCTTGCAGCGACGCTCTGACAGGGACCTTAGTGTGTAACAGTAAGCAGTGAAACTCGTCAGCACTGATTACTCAGGAGTTGTTTGTCGACAGTCTGGATGGGTTCACAGAAAAACTTTCCCTGCATCTCCAGACCAACTTTCATCAATACTCTCACTGAGAGGTTGACATAAATACTTAAAGGGACACTGAACCCACATTTTTTTTCCTGGTTTAGATAGAGCATGCAATTTTAAGCAACTTTCTAATTTATTCCTATTATCAATTTTTCTTCATTCTCTTGCTACCTTTAATTGAAAAAGAAGGAGTCTAAGCTTTGTTTGGTGCAGAACTCTGGACAGCACTTGTTTATTGGTGGGTAAATATATTCACCAATCAGCAAGAACAACCCAGGTTGTTCACCAAAAATGGGCCGGCATCTAAACTTACATTCTTGATTTTCAAATAAAGATACCAAGATGATAATAGGAGTAAATTAGAAAGTTGCTTAAAATTGCATGCTCTATCTGAATCAAGAAAGAAAAAAATTGGGTTCTGACACTTCTCTGCCATCCTCCTCTAGTGAAGAAAGGTAAAGAATGACTGGGAGGATAGGGGAAGTGGGAGGGATAGTTAAGCCTTTTTCAGCCAATCACAAATGCATATACGTATATTCTGTGAATTCTTGCACAATGCTAATTAGGACTGGTGACTCAAAAAGTGTAAATATTAAAAGACTGTGCACATTTTGTTAATGGAAGTAAACTGGAAAGTTGTTTAAAATTGCTGATCTATCTGAATCATGAAAGTTTAATTTTAACTTGAGTATCACTTTAAACATTTTGAGTGAAAAAATGTTTTTAAGTTTACTGCCGCTTTAAGTGTTCTGTTTAAATGTTAAGTGTGCTCTGTACAGAATTCTTTGTGTTTCTTTGTATAACAACCTCTGTTCACCTGATGTTTGGTGTTAATGTCTCAATCACTGCTAACAGCCAATAGCATATCCTTATAAAAACATAAAAGAACTGATCACCTTTTACTCCCATGATGAAAATTAAAATTTGAAACTTTATAAGACAGTGAGTAAAATTATAACAACCTCTTCAGTGTTAGGAGCTTCTGACAAAAGTAACTCAGATTACACTGGTATATACAGTATGTCTTGTGGGTTCTCAGGTTTTATTAGAAAACAGATAACATCTCTTTATTACTTCTCATTTTGAATCAAAGGCTTTAAGTGAACATGTTTTAACTTACATTTTTATAACTTTTCTATATACAGACTGAATGCCAATAAACAACGGTAATTCAACACCTCCATGTTGCTTAAATCATGTTTTACCCTTTATGAGCTGTATTAAATGATGCCTTTAAAACAAAACCATTACAAGAATCTCGGGTGCACATAATTAATAAATCTAGTAAGATGGAGAAATAAAATATTGCACTGACTAAATAAAACAAGAGACATACAAGTGCATAAAATAGTCTATGGTGTTAAATAATTGTATTATTGCACTGTGTAGCCACCAATAAGCAAAGAGCTCCAAGTATGCATTGCTAGGTATGTTTGGCAAGAAAGGATACCAAAAGAAAGAGTTAGAGGCCTATCTATCAAGCCGTCGACTTTCTTGCATTCGACAGCACCAATACGCTCGCTTAACATCACGGCCGCGGACCTGAATGCGATCTCCATATTTATTAAAAAAAGCAGGCAAAAATCCATGCACCAAGTACGGGGCGATGAGCAGCAGACTGTTAACTAGCAGTCATCGATCTTGCTGCTATTCAGCTTTTTACCAACTTTATTTATACCCTGTCACTGAACACTGCCACTATACTAAAATGTTTAACCCCTATCCCGCCGCCTCCAGACCCAGCCGTAACTTTAATAATGTTATTAACCCCTATCCCGCCGCTCCCCGACACCGCCGCAACTTTAATAAAGTTATTAACCCCAATCCCGCCGCTCCCGGACCCCACCGCAATTTTAATAAAGTTATTAACCCCTATCCTGGCGCTCCCTGACCCCATCCCAACTAAGTAAAAGTATTAACCCCTATCCCGCCACTCATGAACCCCACCGCAACTAAATAAATGTATTAACACCTAAACCCCTGGCCTCCCACATCACTACCCTATTAACCCCTAAACCGCCAGCCCCCCACATCGCCATAAACTAAATTAAGCTATTAACCCCTTAACCCAACAACCTGCTAACTTTACATTAAAATTACAACATCCCATAGGATTGAGCTCTCATCCTATTGGCTGATTGGAACAGCCAATATGTTGAGAGCTGCTCAAATCCTATTGGCTGATTGGAACAGCCAATAGGATTTTAGCGGCTCTAATCCTATTGGCTGAAAGGTTCCAATCAGCCAACGGACACCATCTTGGATGACGTCACTTGCATTCAAGATCCAGTTTACGGTGGAGACCATATTGAAGAGGAGCTCCTCGACGGATGTCTTCAGGATGGACCCGCTCCATGCCGGATGTCTTCAGGATGGACCCGCTCCTCGCCGGATGGATGAAGATAGAAGAGGCCGCATGGATGAAGACTTCTTGCCGGCTGGATGGATCCTTCAAGCGGAACTTAAAGAACTGTAAGTGGATCGTTGGGGTTAGTGTTAGGTTTTTTTAAGGGTTTTTTGGGTGGGTTTTATTATTAGAGTAGGGTCTGTGCAGTAAATGAGCTAAATGCTCTTTTAAGGCCAATGCCCATACAAATGCCCTTGTAAGGGCAATGGGGAGCTTAGGTTTTTAGATAGGGTTTTTATTTGGGGGGGTTGGTTGTGTGGGTGGTGGGTTATACTGTTGGGGGTGTTGTATTTTTTTTTACAGGTAGAAGAGCTGATTTCTTTGAGGCAATGCCCAGGCAAAAGGCCCTTTTAAGGGCCATTGATAGTTTAATGTAGGCTAGTTTTTTTTTTATTTTGGGTGGGCTTTTTTATTTTGATAGGGCTATTAGATAAGGTGTAATTCTTTTTTTATTTTTGATACTGTGGTTTTTTATTTTGTGTAACAGTGTTTTTTTATTTTTTGTTACTTAGTGTTTTTTATTTTTTGTAATTTAGTAATTTTAATTGTAGATTTAAATAATTTGAGTAGGGTTAGATTTTTAAATATGTAATATAGTTAATTTAATTGGTAGTTTAATGTAATTTTAGTATAACAGAGTAGGTTAATTAATAGTTTAATATAGTTTAATTTAATTGTAGGATAATAGTTAGGGTAGGTTAATTAATAGTTTAATATAGTTTAATTTAATTCTACAGGTAAGTTTTAATTTATTATAAGATAGGGATGTTGTAATTTTAATGTAAAGTTAGCAGGTTGTTAGGTTTTGCTAGGTTTAGGGGTTAATAGCTTAATTTAGTTTATGGCGATGTGGGGGGGGGGGGGCTGGCAGTTTAGGGGTTAATAGGTTTAGTAAGTGGTAGTGATGTGGGAGGCCAGGGGTTTTGGGGTTAATACATTTATTTAGTTGCGATGGGGTCCGGGAGCAGCGGGATAGGGGTTAATACTTTTATTTAGTTGCGGTGGGGTCCGGGAGCAGCGGGATAGGGTTAATAACTTTATTTAGGTGGCGGCAATGTCGGGGCGGCAGATTAGGGGTGTTTAGACTCGGGTTTATGTTAGGGTGTTACGTGTAAACGTTACTAGTTTTCTACCATAGAAATCAATGGGATATCTGACAGCATCGAACATGAGCTTTCGCTGCTTTCAGACTCCCATTGATTCCTATGGCATCCGCGGCCTCCAGGGTGGCGGATTGAAAACCAGGTACGCTGGGCCAGAATAGCGCGATATAGTCAAATAGTGCCGAATGTGTATTCGGAACATCTGTAATGACGTATCGATCTGTGTCGGATTGAGACTGGCGGATCATATGTTACGTCACAGATTTTAACTTTTGCCGGTCTGTAGGCTTTGATAACTAGGTTGGATCAGGCTCGCCACAATTACGCTGCAGAATTCCAGCGTATTTCAGGTTGACGGCTTGATAAATATCCCCCTTTAATCTGATAATAGAAGTAAACTGAAAAGGCTCTTAAAATCACAAGGTCCACACACACACACGCACACATGCACTTCTGTTTCTTTATAAGGTTCAGCACCTTCAGATCTTAAAGGGGCATAAAACCTAATTTTTTTCTTTCATGATTCAGATAGAGCATACAATTTGAAACAACATTCAAAATCCAATTTAGTTCTATTATATAATTTGCTTAGTTCTCTTGACATCCTTTGTTGAGAAACATACCAAAGTAGGCTTGTGCTGGAAGCTAGTTGCTTAATGGTGGCTACACATATATGCCTTGTCTCATTGGCTTACTGATTTGGTTCAGCTAGCTCCCAGTAGTGCATTGCTACTCCTTTAATAAAGGATGCCAAGAGAATAAAGCAAAACTGATAATAGAAGTGAATTGGAAAGTTGTTTAAAAATGTATGTTCTATCTGAATCACTGAATCAAAAAATAAACTTGTTGGGTTTTAAGTCCCTTTAAGTAGTTTATTGTCACATTTTCAGCATACGATGAGAATCAGATTTCATGTGTTATGACCCCAAACAGCCATTTAAGTTGCATTACAGAAGGATTAAAATAAAGCATGTAACAATGTTGCCTTTTCTCTGACCATATAAAAAAACTATTACAAAAAGGCCATTTCAGCATTTCATGGCCACTTAAAGAAGATAAATGCAGGAAAAGGATGGGGTAAGATCAGTAAGAGTCCAGGCTACAAACATGGAAATAATTGGTTACAAATGCCGGTACATGATAAGATAATATCAGAAGAAGAAAAGCCAGAGGAAGACTTCCTTGTATAACTTCACAAAACTGAACTCAACTTTATTACTGTTTTTAATATCATTATTGTATTAACATATTAATAAATGACTA
This sequence comes from Bombina bombina, assembly GCF_027579735.1. Lineage (NCBI taxonomy): Eukaryota > Metazoa > Chordata > Amphibia > Anura > Bombinatoridae > Bombina > Bombina bombina. The sequence continues at coordinate 136,065,509 of NC_069502.1, read as the reverse complement.
TTCCATTCATTTCTATACTAAATACCATCTGGCTCCTATAGGAAACTTTATTATCCAAGGCTTCAAATGTGAAGGACCAGTAGGGTCATCTCCACCTTCATGCTCATGAATGTGATCACTGACACTTCTGGAACTAGTGTGAATTCATTGTACAGAAGGTCTCACGGCTTGGGAAAAGGTGTCACAGGCTGCACAAAGACAGATTGCCATGGGCCTAGTAATGTCTCTGGCACCTGCAGGCCACATAGCAAGGAGCATGTGGACTTAACGGGACAGTCTACTCCAAAAATGTTATTGTTTAAAAAGATAGATTATCCCATTATTAACCATTCCCCAGTTTTGCATAACAAACACTGTTATATAAATACACTTTTTACATCTGTGATTATCTTGTATCTAAGCCTCTGCAAACTGCCGCCTTATTTCAGTTCTTTTGACAGACTTGCATTTTGAAAAACACGAATTCGGGGCAGCGGATGTTAAAGTTAAAATTTTACTTTTATTAACCGCAAATTGTAAAATCCAATGGCAGGAATCAAGAGGCCAGTGCAGCACCGGTCTTACGCGTTTCAGCTTGCGCCTTCCTCATAGACCGTGCTGCACTGACCTAACTGCCTCATTTTAAACACATGTATTCCTGTGATGTCAGACAATACAAAACAGTTAACTCTTTATAAACTTGCTTCTCTAACCTAGACACAATTAACTCTTTAATCTTATGTTAAGCATGCATATCATTATCATTTAGCTACTCTATCATGGTGCAATATAAAGTAAGGTAAAGTCCTCTAATACAATATCCTTGACTTATGCTTTATGTATCACATATGCTGTTTAAAACTCCTGCTAAGTTAGCAGATAATGGACACAATATTTTAATAACTTCCTACGGTAAAACGTATATAATAATTTAAAAGGCAATTGTACATATTAACCAGTTGCTAAATCCGTGCCCTTTAGACAAATTTGGGCCCTAATTGGGGAGTGACAAGTATATGTGTATTCTACCTTATACATTTCTAGGGAACACATTAATACTATAACTCACTATCCCTCAATAATAATAGTTACATTAATCTCATAATACATTTATATAAGTGAATTAATTTACCTTTGTATAGTAAAAGGAAGTAAGGCAGTAAGATACTTACAAGTGTATCTGCCGCTGATAATCCCTGTGTGGGGGCCTCTTAGAGTATCCAGTAGTGGGATTTTGATGTTACAAGTTATATATGGGCACTGATGCGCTGTCTACAAGGGATGTTTTGTTTACGTTGTTGCCTATTCCTCACTTACCCTTAGCGTACGTGCTGCTGACTTCTATAGCATAAAGACTCAGATGTACTACTAATGAAGGACAGACTGTTATAACAAATAGCTTTTAGCCCTAAGGGGCAGGCCCACCTTATTAATTACTTTCAATATATGTACTGGTTTTTACTGACTTAGACACAACTATAAATAACTATCTCATTATGGAAAATGCAGATTATTTTTCACTTAGAGCTGTTTCAGAGAACGAAGCTCAAAGACCAAACATAGAGGATGTTTTCACTAATATTGTAAACACACATAATATAAGTGATGTATTTCAAAAGATGGAAATGAAGCTCATTAAAGAGTATTGTTTATGGTGGGATATAAAATTACTGGAGAAATATCTTGTATTAAAGATGGTCCCAAGAGGACTTAGAATTAAGAAATGTCCCACCTTTCAGGTGCAAAACCAAGATTTCATTGATGAATGGAATAATGCACTTTCTGATTGCTCTTATAAATTGATGAAATTGATCATCATATTTAAAGAAAAACAACACAAAAGTTTGACTGATGAGATAAGTGACCTACAGAAAGAATTAAATCAGTTTGTGGGATATAATAAATATACTATATTGGATAATATATTAAGCGAGACTATAACATCTATGAAAAAAGAGATTGATGAAACAAAAAAGGGAAAATTTGAATGTGATAACCTTGACTATAGCGCAAACACAGTCTACATAAGGAAACAAAGTAACAGCTCCTGCTCTTCGGGGTCAAGGTCAAGGAATAGACGGAATACAAGGAGGGTGACTTTTTCAGATATGGAATGTGAATCTGGAGATCATAATACTGTTAGACTTACAAAAAATGCTGACATGCTCCAAGAGGCACAAAGTACTATGAGTAGCATACCAAATGCAGCTGAGAGTACTGCTGCATTAGAGAGTACAACTAATATCTATAGGGTAGCACGAGAGCAGGGTACATACTCACGGAATAGTATCCTGAGCATATATAATGAAGAGATACCTATTCAGGGACAGATAACATGTCATAACCAATCACAAGCTAGAAATTATACTAATATACATCTAAGAGAAGGGGGTAGAACAGGTGAGGAGCAGGTTTTTCAGAGAGGTCAAACAAACCAAAGAGGAGGAGGCCCCATAAGAGAGGGGGGAAAAGCAGGAAAGCACAGATATTCGCTGAGAACCAACCATCAACAGAAAAACAAATACAAGATATAACGGTTCTTAACCTTTCGAATATAGAATTGGGTAAGATAGAGCGAAAGGTTCTGTCATATGGTTTAGGGTTTGTACCTTCGAATAACTTTAACTTGTTGGATTCTATTGTAGACAAATAAATTTATAAGAAATTTAACACTTAAAAAATATTTCAAAACAAATCCTGGTGACCCGGGCATACAGGGGGACACACAGAGGGATAATGAAACTGATTGATATTTCATTCAAGGAGGCTAATGGTTATCTTACATTGTTAAGTTTAGAAGTTGAATCTTCAAAAGAAGAGAATCTGAATGTACATTTTAATCTAAGAGTACAATTTAAATCTAAGAGTACCTTCTAGCCTACTAGATCTAGAGGTATATTTTTAGAATCATTTCACAAAAGAGTGGAGCAATAATAACATGCACTACAGGATAACTTACCCAATAAGATACCTAATCTCACACAACAGGAAAGAGAAGCCATTCAGAGGTTAGCTGATAATGATGATATTGTCATTAGACGTAATGATAAAGGTGGTAACATTGTGGTATTAAATAAATGTGATTATCTATCAGAGGCATTTAGACAGTTAAATGACAATGAGGTTTATACTAAATTGGATTATGATCCGACATCAATTTATCAGAAAAGTCTAAGGCACATACTAGATGAGGGTAGAGATATGGGTATCATTAGTGAAGACACACATACATATTTGAATGTGAAAAATCCAGGAGTACCTATTTTCCATCACCTCCCAAAGACTCATAAGTCGTTGACTAATGTACAGGGACGACCGATAGTTTCTGAAATTGGGTGCTTGCTTGAGCTTTTGGGAGAATGGATGGAAAAGTTATTGCAACGGTTAGTAAGAATATTGCCTTCCTATCTTAAGGATACAAAACGACTCTTGGGTAAAGTTGGGAGCATGGAATGTAAACAGAACCACATTTGGATGTCATTAGATGTGGTTAGCCTTTATTCTAGCATACCCTTAGATAAAGGAATTGAGGCAGTAAGTCATTTTATGAATACATTTACCAACTATGCAGTAGATTATAAAAACGATGTACTGAGAGTTTTAACATTTTTGTTGACACATAATTACTTCTCATTTGGGGGGCAAACAAAAAAGAGGAACAGCAATGGGTGCAACGTTTGCACCAGCTTTTGCCAACTTATATATGGGGTGGTGGAAGCTATCCTATGTATATGGGAGGGACTGCCCCTGAAGAGAAGTATTATGTATTATAAAAGATACATTGATGATCTTTTGTTTGTATGGGAGGACTCACTATCATATTGTAAGATTTTTGCAGAGAGTTTGAATAACAACAGTATGGGACTGAGTTTTACCACAGTAATCAACCCTTAAATGATTGAATATCTAGATCTTGTTCTGGAAGGCAATATCCCACAAAAGAGGATAGAAACCTATCTCCATAAAAAAGACATAGCTGGTAATAGCATATTACACTCAAAAAGCATGCATCCAAGGCATACAAGATATGGCATAATGAAAGGAGAATTTATAAGACTCAAGAGGAACTGCTCATCATATGAAGCCTACGTTATAGATAACTATAAAGATATATATATATAAAGATAACTTTAGCCAAGGATTTAACCCCTTAATGACCGGACCATTTTTCAATTTTCTTACCCTTAATGACAATGGCTATTTTTACATTTCTGCAGTGTTTGTGTTTAGCTGTAATTTCCCTCTTACTCATTTACTGTACCCACACATATTATATACCGTTTTTCTCACCATTAAATTGACTTTCTAAAGATACCATTATTTTCATCATGTCTTATAATTTACTAAAAAAATAAATAATAAAATATGAGGAAAAAAATGGAAAAAAACACACTTTTTCTAACTTTGACCCCCAAAATCTGTTACACATCTACAATCACCAAAAAACACCCATGCTAAATAGTTTCTAAATTTTGTCCTGAGTTTAGAAATACCCAATGTTTACACGTTCTTTGCTTTTTTTGCAAGTTATGGGGCAATAAATACAAGTAGCACTTCGCTATTTCCAAACCACTTTTTTTCAAAATTAGCGCTAGTTACATTGGAACCCTGATATCTGTCAGGAATACCTGAATATCCCTTGACATGTATATATTTTTTTTTAGAAGACAACCCAAAGTATTGATCTAGGCCCATTTTGGTATATTTCATGCCACCATTTCACCGCCAAATGCGATAAAAAAAAAAAAAGTTCACTTTTTCACAAAATTTGTCACAAACTTTAGGTTTCCCACTGAAATTATTTACAAACAGCTTCTGCAATTATGGCACAAATGGTTGTAAATGCTTCTCTGGGATCCCCTTTTTTCAGAAATAGCAGACTTATATGGCTTTGGGGTTGCTTTTTGGTAATTAGAAGGCCGCTAAATGCCGCTGCGCAACACACGTGTTTTATGCCCAGGAGTGAAGGGGTTAATTAGGGAGCTTGTAGGGAGCTTGTAGGGTTAATTTTAGCTTTAGTGTAGTGTAGTAGACAACCCCAAGTATTGATCTAGGCCCATTTTGGTATATTTTATGCCACCATTTCACCGCCAAATGCGAGCAAATAAAAAAACAGAATTTATGTTTACCTGATAAATTTCTTTCTCCAACGGTGTGTCCGGTCCACGGCGTCATCCTTACTTGTGGGATATTCTCTTCCCCAACAGGAAATGGCAAAGAGCCCAGCAAAGCTGGTCACATGATCCCTCCTAGGCTCCGCCTACCCCAGTCATTCGACCGACGTTAAGGAGGAATAATAGCATAGGAGAAACCATATGGTACCGTGGTGACTGTAGTTAAAGAAAATAAATTATCAGACCTGATTAAAAAACCAGGGCGGGCCGTGGACCGGACACACCGTTGGAGAAAGAAATTTATCAGGTAAACATAAATTCTGTTTTCTCCAACATAGGTGTGTCCGGTCCACGGCGTCATCCTTACTTGTGGGAACCAATACCAAAGCTTTAGGACACGGATGAAGGGAGGGAGCAAATCAGGTCACCTAAATGGAAGGCACCACGGCTTGCAAAACCTTTCTCCCAAAAATAGCCTCAGAAGAAGCAAAAGTATCAAACTTGTAAAATTTGGTAAAAGTGTGCAGTGAAGACCAAGTCGCTGCCCTACATATCTGATCAACAGAAGCCTCGTTTTTGAAGGCCCATGTGGAAGCCACAGCCCTAGTGGAATGAGCTGTGATTCTTTCGGGAGGCTGCCGTCCGGCAGTCTCGTAAGCCAATCTGATGATGCTTTTAATCCAAAAAGAGAGAGAGGTAGAAGTTGCTTTTTGACCTCTCCTTTTACCTGAATAAACAACAAACAAGGAAGATGTTTGTCTAAAATCCTTTGTAGCATCTAAATAGAATTTTAGAGCGCGAACAACATCCAAATTGTGCAACAAGCGTTCCTTCTTTGAAACTGGTTTCGGACACAGAGAAGGTACGATAATCTCCTGGTTAATGTTTTTGTTAGAAACAACTTTTGGAAGAAAACCAGGTTTAGTACGTAAAACCACCTTATCTGCATGGAACACCAGATAAGGAGGAGAACACTGCAGAGCAGATAATTCTGAAACTCTTCTAGCAGAAGAAATTGCAACTAAAAACAAAACTTTCCAAGATAATAACTTAATATCAACGGAATGTAAGGGTTCAAACGGAACCCCCTGAAGAACTGAAAGAACTAAATTGAGACTCCAAGGAGGAGTCAAAGGTTTGTAAACAGGCTTGATTCTAACCAGAGCCTGAACAAAGGCTTGAACATCTGGCACAGCTGCCAGTTTTTTGTGAAGTAACACCGACAAGGCAGAAATCTGTCCCTTCAGGGAACTTGCCGATAATCCTTTTTCCAATCCTTCTTGAAGGAAGGATAGAATCCTAGGAATCTTAACCTTGTCCCAAGGGAATCCTTTAGATTCACACCAACAGATATATTTTTTCCAAATTTTGTGGTAAATCTTTCTAGTTACAGGCTTTCTGGCCTGAACAAGAGTATCGATAACAGAATCTGAGAAACCTCGCTTCGATAAAATCAAGCGTTCAATCTCCAAGCAGTCAGCTGGAGTGAAACCAGATTCGGATGTTCGAACGGACCCTGAACAAGAAGGTCTCGTCTCAAAGGTAGCTTCCAAGGTGGAGCCGATGACATATTCACCAGATCTGCATACCAAGTCCTGCGTGGCCACGCAGGAGCTATCAAGATCACCGACGCCCTCTCCTGATTGATCCTGGCTACCAGCCTGGGGATGAGAGGAAACGGCGGGAACACATAAGCTAGTTTGAAGGTCCAAGGTGCTACTAGTGCATCCACTAGAGCCGCCTTGGGATCCCTGGATCTGGACCCGTAGCAAGGAACTTTGAAGTTCTGACGAGAGGCCATCAGATCCATGTCTGGAATGCCCCATAGTTGAGTGACTTGGGCAAAGATTTCCGGATGGAGTTCCCACTCCCCCGGATGCAATGTCTGACGACTCAGAAAATCCGCTTCCCAATTTTCCACTCCCGGGATGTGGATAGCAGACAGGTGGCAGGAGTGAGACTCCGCCCATAGAATAATCTTGGTCACTTCTTCCATCGCTAGGGAACTCCTTGTTCCCCCCTGATGGTTGATGTACGCAACAGTCGTCATGTTGTCTGATTGAAACCGTATGAACTTGGTCCTCGCTAGCTGAGGCCAAGCCTTGAGAGCATTGAATATCGCTCTCAGTTCCAGAATATTTATCGGTAGAAGAGATTCTTCCCGAGACCAAAGACCCTGAGCTTTCAGGGATCCCCAGACCGCGCCCCAGCCCATCAGACTGGCGTCGGTCGTGACAATGACCCACTCTGGTCTGCGGAATGTCATCCCTCGTGACAGGTTGTCCAGGGACAGCCACCAACGGAGTGAGTCTCTGGTCCTCTGATTTACTTGTATCTTTGGAGACAAGTCTGTATAGTCCCCATTCCACTGACTGAGCATGCACAGTTGTAATGGTCTTAGATGAATGCGCGCAAAAGGAACTATGTCCATTGCCGCTACCATCAACCCGATCACTTCCATGCACTGAGCTACGGAAGGAAGAGGAACGGAATGAAGTATCCGACAAGAGTCCAGAAGTTTTGTCTTTCTGGCCTCTGTTAGAAAAATCCTCATTTCTGAGGAGTCTATAATTGTTCCCAAGAAGGGAACCCTTGTTGACGGGGATAGAGAACTCTTTTCCACGTTCACTTTCCAGCCGTGAGATCTGAGAAAGGCCAGGACGATGTCCGTGTGAGCCTTTGCTCGAGGGAGGGACGACGCTTGAATCAGAATGTCGTCCAGGTAAGGTACTACTGCAATGCCCCTTGGTCTTAGTACCGCTAGAAGGGACCCTAGTACCTTTGTGAAAATCCTTGGAGCAGTGGCTAATCCGAAAGGAAGCGCCACAAACTGGTAATGTTTGTCCAGGAATGCAAACCTTAGGAACCGATGATGTTCCTTGTGGATAGGAATATGTAGATACGCATCCTTTAAATCCACCGTGGTCATGAATTGACCTTCCTGGATGGAAGGAAGGATAGTTCGAATGGTTTCCATCTTGAACGATGGGACCTTGAGAAATTTGTTTAAGATCTTGAGATCTAAGATTGGTCTGAACGTTCCCTCTTTTTTGGGAACTATGAACAGATTGGAGTAGAACCCCATCCCTTGTTCTCTTAATGGAACAGGATGAATCACTCCCATTTTTAACAGGTCTTCTACACAATGTAAGAACGCCTGTCTTTTTATGTGGTCTGAAGACAACTGAGACCTGTGGAACCTCCCCCTTGGGGGAAGTCCCTTGAATTCCAGAAGATAACCCTGGGAGACTATTTCTAGCGCCCAAGGATCCAGAACATCTCTTGCCCAAGCCTGAGCGAAGAGAGAGAGTCTGCCCCCCACCAGATCCGGTCCCGGATCGGGGGCCAATATTTCATGCTGTCTTGGTAGCAGTGACAGGTTTCTTGGCCTGCTTTCCCTTGTTCCAGCCTTGCATTGGTCTCCAAGCTGGCTTGGCTTGAGAAGTATTACCCTCTTGCTTAGAGGACGTAGCACTTTGGGCTGGTCCGTTTTTACGAAAGGGACGAAAATTAGGTCTATTTTTTGCCTTGAAAGGCCTATCCTGAGGAAGGGCGTGGCCCTTACCCCCAGTGATATCAGAGATAATCTCTTTCAAGACAGGGCCAAACAGCGTTTTCCCCTTGAAAGGAATGTTTAGTAACTTGTTCTTGGAAGACGCATCAGCCGACCAAGATTTCAACCAAAGCGCTCTGCGCGCCACAATAGCAAACCCAGAATTCTTAGCCGCTAACCTAGCCACTTGCAAAGTGGCGTCTAGAGTGAAAGAATTAGCCAATTTGAGAGCATTGATTCTGTCCATAATCTCCTCATAAGGAGGAGAATCACTATCGAGCACCTTAATCAGTTCATCAAACCAGAAATATGCAGCTGTAGTGACAGGGACAATGCATGAAATGGGTTGTAGAAGGTAACCCTGCTGAACAAACATCTTTTTAAGCAAACCTTCTAATTTTTTATCCATAGGATCTTTGAAAGCACAACTATCCTCTATGGGTATAGTGGTGCGTTTGTTTAAAGTAGAAACCGCTCCCTCGACCTTGGGGACTGACTGCCATAAGTCCTTTCTGGGGTCGACCATAGGAAACAATTTTTTAAATATGGGGGGAGGGACGAAAGGAATACCGGGCCTTTCCCATTCTTTATTAACAATGTCCGCCACCCGCTTGGGTATAGGAAAAGCTTCTGGGAGCCCCGGCACCTCTAGGAACTTGTCCATTTTACATAGTTTCTCTGGAATGACCAACTTTTCACAATCATCCAGAGTGGATAATACCTCCTTAAGCAAAATGCGGAGATGTTCCAACTTAAATTTAAATGTAATCACATCAGATTCAGCCTGATGAGAAATGTTCCCTGAATCAGTAATTTCTCCCTCAGACAAAACCTCCCTGGCCCCCTCAGATTGGATTAGGGGCCCTTCAGAGATATTAATATCAGCGTTGTCATGCTCTTCAGTAACTAAAACAGAGCAGCCACGCTTACGCTGACAAGGGTTCATTTTGGCTAAAATGTTTTTGACAGAATTATCCATTACAGCCGTTAATTGTTGCATAGTAAGGAGTATTGGCGCGCTAGATGTACTAGGGGCCTCCTGAGTGGGCAAGACTCGTGTAGACGAAGGAGGGAATGATGCAGTACCATGCTTACTCCCCTCACTTGAGGAATCATCTTGGGCATCATTGTCATTATCACATAAATCACATTTATTTAAATGAATAGGAATTCTGGCTTCCCCACATTCAGAACACAGTCTATCTGGTAGTTCAGACATGTTAAACAGGCATAAACTTGATAAGAAAGTACAAAAAACGTTTTAAAATAAAACCGTTACTGTCACTTTAAATTTTTAAACTGAACACACTTTGTTACTGCAATTGCGAAAAAACATGAAGGAATTGTTCAAAAATCACCAAATTTTCACCACAGTGTCTTAAAGCCTTAAAAATATTGCACACCAAATTTGGAAGCTTTAACCCTTAAAATAACGGAACCGGAGCCGTTTTAAGCTTTAACCCCTTTACAGTCCCTGGTATCTGCTTTGCTGAGACCCAACCAAACCCAAAGGGGAATACGATACCAAATGACGCCTTCAGAAAGTCTTTTCTAAGTATCAGAGCTCCTCTCACATGCGACTGCATGCCATGCCTCTCAAAAACAAGTGCGCCACACCGGCGCGAAAATGAGACTCTGCTTATGCTTTGGGAAAGCCCCTAAGAAATAAGGTGTCTAATACAGTGCCTGCCGATATTATTATATCAAAATACCCAGATAAAATGATTCCTCAAGGCTAAATATGTGCTAATAATGAATCGATTTAGCCCAGAAAAGTCTACAGTCTAAATAAGCCCTTGTAAAGCCCTTATTTACGATCGTAATAAATATGGCTTACCGGATCCCATAGGGAAAATGACAGCTTCCAGCATTACATCGTCTTGTTAGAATGTGTCATACCTCAAGCAGCAAGAGACTGCACACTGTTCCCCCAACTGAAGTTAATTGCTCTCAACAGTCCTGTGTGGAACAGCCATGGATTTTAGTTACGGTTGCTAAAATCATTTTCCTCATACAAACAGAAATCTTCATCTCTTTTCTGTTTCTGAGTAAATAGTACATACCAGCACTATTTCAAAATAACAAACTCTTGATTGAATAATAAAAAACTACAGTTAAACACTAAAAAACTCTAAGCCATCTCCGTGGAGATGTTGCCTGTACAACGGCAAAGAGAATGACTGGGGTAGGCGGAGCCTAGGAGGGATCATGTGACCAGCTTTGCTGGGCTCTTTGCCATTTCCTGTTGGGGAAGAGAATATCCCACAAGTAAGGATGACGCCGTGGACCGGACACACCTATGTTGGAGAAAAAAACTTAACATTTTTCACAATTTTAGGTTTCTCACTGAAATTATTTACAAACAGCTTGTGCAATTATGGCAGAAATTGTTGTAAAAGCTTCTCTGGGATCCCCTTTGTTCAGAAATAGCAGACTTATATGGCTTTGGCGTTGCTTTTTGGTAATTAGAAGGCCGCTAAATGCTGCTGCGCACCACACGTTAATTATGCCCAGCAGTGAAGGGGTTAAATTAGGTAGCTTGTAGGGAGCTTGCAGGGTTAATTTTAGAGATCAGCCTCCCACCTGACACATCCCACCCCCTGATCCCTCCCAAACAGCTCTCTTCCCTCCCCCACCCCACAATTGTTCCCGCCATCTTAAGTACTGGCAGAAAGTCTGCTAGTACTAAATAAAAGAGGTTTTTTTTTTTTTTTAAATAAAAATAATAAAGTATTTTAGCTGTGATGGACCCCTGCCTTAGCCCCAACCTCCCTGATCCCCCCTCCAGCTCTCTAACCCTCTTCCCTACCTAATTACCGCCATCTTGGGTACTGGCAGCTGTCTGCCAGTACCCAGTTTGGCCCCAAAAACCCCCCAAAAAGTATTTTTATTTTATTTTTTACTTAAAAAACTATTTCTGTAGTGTAGCAGCCCCCCACAATACCCCCACCCCACCCCCGCCCAGATCCTTTTATATTTAAAAAAAAAAATTCCCTTTTTTTCCCCCTTTCTGCCCTCATTCATTGGTGTCAGTGTGGCTAATGGGTGCACGTGCAAGCGTGCGCACGTGCACGCGCGCCCTGTGCACACGCACATGCACGCTCACGTGCACACTCGCATCGCGCACGCGCATCGTGCACCCGGCGGACACTGGCACTATAGCTACCGGTGCAGGGAGGGCCACAGAGTGGCTCTCTCTGAATCGGAGGCTTGTAAAGTGGTATTGCAGGATGCATCCATATCGAGGCATCACTGCAATACCCTCAGAGCTGCTGGAAGCATTTGTGATCGCTTCCAGCACTCTGTTTGACAACTGACGTACCAGGTACGTCCATTGTCATTAACTGCTTGTTAATGCATGACGTACCTGGTACGTCAGTTGTCATTAAGGGGTTAAACAAAGGGGCTACCCAAAATACCTTATAGAGAAAGATTTTTAAGGAAGTAGAGAAATTAAACAGAAGCAATATGATTTGCGGAAGTAAGAGAACTAATACAGATTTAGGAGATGATAAACCCATTTTTGTTTGAGGAAATTGCTACCATTATAAAGAAATGTTTACCAATTTTACAAGGTGATGAAGCATTGTATCCCTGGATCAAAGATGGATGTAAATGTGTATCCAGGAGAAATAAAACTCTAGGTAATATTTTATCCCCTAGTGAAGTTCAAATGAAAAAGAAAGGAGAAGTGAGTAGCTGGTTACAATGTAAAGGGCATTACAGGTGTGGTACTGGGAGCTGCAGAGCTTGAACATATACCTTAACAGGTAAGCAGTTTCAGTCAACGACTAAGCAAAGTGTATATGATATTGATGTGTGCACTAACTGTCGTACAACTTTTGTAGTATACCTGGTTACCTGCCTGGAATGCAAACTGCAATACGTAGGTCTCACCACAAGAGAGGCCAAAGACAAAATAAAAGAGCATTTGTATGAAGTTAAATCTCCCTCACCTAATTCACAAGTGGCACAACATTTCAAGCATGTTCATAATGAACAGACTGATAAACTCAGTTGGCAAATAAAAGAACATGTTAAGACGAAACGGAGAGGAGGGAATAGGGAAAAGTTGCTGCAAAAACGTGAGGCATTTTGGATTTTTAAATTAAGGTCTAGAGCTCCAGAAGGTCTGAACATACAGGCAGACCTTATACATTTTTGGGAATAGTAGACCGTATTTAGAAATACATAATGATAGATTTTAGGAAATTAAGTGTAGTTTAGCTTTCCTGACATTAGGTTACTTATAAGATGTATAAACTAGCATCTATAAAGTCTAGGCAATTAGAAGTCCAAATATATATAGAATGTCACATTAACACATCTCTTCCTTTTACTATACAAAGGTATTAATTCACTTGTATAAATGTATTATGAGATTAATGTAACTATTATTTCAAAGCTATTATTGAGGGATAGTGAGTTAAAGTATTAATGTGTTCCCTAGAAATGTATAAAGTAGAATACACATATACTTGTCACTCCCTATTTAGGGACCAAATTTGTCTAAAGGGCACGGATTTAGCAACTGGTTAATATGTACAATTGACTTTTGAATTATTATATACTTTTAACTTTTTAGGAAGTTATTAAAATATTGTGTCCATTATCTGCTAACTTAGCAGGAGTTTTAAACAACATATGTGATATATAAAGCATAAGTCAAGGATATTGTATTAGAGGACTTTACCTTACTTTATATTGCACCATGATAGAGTAGCTAAATGATAATTATATGCATGCTTAACATAAGATTAAAGAGTTAATTGTGTCTAGGTTAGAGAAGCAAGTTTATAAAGAGTTAACTGTTTTGTATTGTCTGACATCACAGGAATACATGTGTTTAAAATGAGGCAGTTAGGTCAGTGCAGCACGGTCTATGAGGAAGGCGCAAGCTGAAACGCGTAAGACCGGTGCTGCACTGGCCTCTTGATTCCTGCCATTGGATTTTACAATTTGCTGTTAATAAAAGTAAAATTTTAACTTTTACATCTGCTGCCCCGAATTCGTGTTTTTCTGTATACTAAGGACTGGGATCCTCTTTAGCGGTTTGCAAGCAGATGGTTTTTGAAAGTGGGTGGTGCCTAGCTGAAGCATGGAGACGCCGAAGTAGTAAGGAGCATTGAGGATAGAAGAGGATATGCAACTGCATATCAGAATCAGAGGCTAGCCCTATGGTCACGAAGATGGAACTCTTAAGGCAGTAAGTTACTTACAAGTGTATCTGCCGCTGATAATCCCTGTGTGGGGGCCTCTTAGAGTATGCAGTAGTGGGATTTTGATGTTACAAGTTATATATGGGCACTGATGCGCTGTCTGCAAGGGATGTTTTGTTTACGTTATTGCATTTTAATCAATCAGTGCTGACTCCACGGGAGTCAGCATAATGTTATCTATACAGCACACATGAACTTGCACTTTCTATCTTCACTGAGATAAGAGGCAGCCTTCAACGGCTTAGATATCAGTTTATAAGCCTACCTAGGTTTAGCTTTCAACAAAGAATAACAAGAAAACAAAGCAAATTTGATGATAAAAGTAAAATGAAAAGTTGTTTAAAATTGTGTGCTGTATCTGAATCATGGAAGTTTAATTCTGACTAGACTGTTCCTTTAAGTTCCCATTAGTCAAATTTGTCAATACAATTAATAACACTAGCAGAAATTAAAAACAGAATTTATGTTTACCTGATAAATTACTTTCTCCAACGGTGTGTCCGGTCCACGGCGTCATCCTTACTTGTGGGATATTCTCTTCCCCAACAGGAAATGGCAAAGAGCCCAGCAAAGCTGGTCACATGATCCCTCCTAGGCTCCGCCTTCCCCAGTCATTCGACCGACGTAAAGGAGGAATATTTGCATAGGAGAAATCATATGATACCGTGGTGACTGTAGTTAGAGAAAATAAATCATCAGACCTGATTAAAAAACCAGGGCGGGCCGTGGACCGGACACACCGTTGGAGAAAGTAATTTATCAGGTAAACATAAATTCTGTTTTCTCCAACATAGGTGTGTCCGGTCCACGGCGTCATCCTTACTTGTGGGAACCAATACCAAAGCTTTAGGACACGGATGATGGGAGGGAGCAAATCAGGTCACCTAGATGGAAGGCACCACGGCTTGCAAAACCTTTCTCCCAAAAATAGCCTCAGAAGAAGCAAAAGTATCAAATTTGTAAAATTTAGTAAAAGTGTGCAGTGAAGACCAAGTCGCTGCCTTACATATCTGATCAACAGAAGCCTCGTTCTTGAAGGCCCATGTGGAAGCCATGGCCCTAGTGGAATGAGCTGTGATTCTTTCAGGAGGCTGCCGTCCGGCAGTCTCATAAGCCAATCTGATGATGCTTTTAAGCCAAAAAGAGAGAGAGGTAGAAGTTGCTTTTTGACCTCTCCTTTTACCAGAATAAACAACAAACAAGGAAGATGTTTGTCTGAAATCCTTTGTAGCCTCTAAATATAATTTTAGAGCACGAACTACATCCAAATTGTGCAACAAACGTTCCTTCTTTGAAACTGGATTCGGACACAAAGAAGGCACGACTATCTCCTGGTTAATATTTTTGTTAGAAACAACTTTCGGAAGAAAACCAGGTTTAGTACGCAAAACCACCTTATCTGCATGGAACACCAGATAAGGAGGAGAACACTGCAGAGCAGATAACTCTAAAACTCTTCTAGCAGAAGAAATTGCAACCAAAAACAAAACTTTCCAAGATAATAACTTAATATCAACGGAATGTAGGGGTTCAAACGGAACCCCCTGAAGAACTGAAAGAACTAAATTAAGACTCCAAGGAGGAGTCAAAGGTTTGTAAACAGGCTTGATTCTAACCAGAGCCTGAACAAAAGCTTGAACATCTGGCACAGCCGCCAGCTTTTTGTGAAGTAAAACAGATAAAGCAGAAATCTGTCCCTTCAAAGAACTTGCAGATAATCCTTTCTCCAAACCTTCTTGAAGAAAGGATAGAATCTTAGGAATTTTTATCTTGTTCCATGGGAATCCTTTAGATTCACACCAACAGATATATTTTTTCCATATTTTATGGTAGATTTTTCTAGTTACAGGCTTTCTGGCCTGAACAAGAGTATCAATGACAGAATCTGAGAACCCTCGCTTTGATAAAATCAAGCGTTCAATCTCCAAGCAGTCAGTTGGAGTGAAGCCAGATTCGGATGTTCAAACGGACCTTGAACAAGAAGGTCCTGTCTCAAAGGTAGCCTCCATGGTGGAGCCGATGACATATTCACCAGATCTGCATACCAAGTCCTGCGTGGCCACGCAGGAGCTATCAAGATCACCGATACCCTCTCCTGTTTGATCCTGGCTACCAGCCTGGGAATGAGAGGAAACGGTGGGAACACATAAGCTAGGTTGAAGCTCCAAGGTGCTACTAGTGCATCCACTAGAGTCGCCTTGGGATCCCTGGATCTGGACCCGTAGCAAGGAACCTTGAAGTTCTGACGAGACGCCATCAGATCCATGTCTGGAATGCCCCACAATTGAATTATTTGGGCAAAGATTTCCGGATGGAGTTCCCACTCCCCCGGATGAAATGTCTGACGACTCAGAAAATCCGCTTCCCAATTTTCCACTCCTGGGATGTGGATTGCAGACAAGTGGCAGGAGTGAGTCTCCGCCCATTGAATTATTTTGGTCACTTCTTCCATCGCCAGGGAACTCCTTGTTCCCCCCTGATGGTTGATATACGCAACAGTCGTCATGTTGTCTGATTGAAACCGTATGAATTTGGCCTTTGCTAGCTGAGGCCAAGCCTTGAGAGCATTGAATATCGCTCTCAGTTCCAGAATATTTATCGGGAGAAGAGATTCTTCCCGAGACCAAAGACCCTGAGCTTTCAGGGGTTCCCAGACCGCGCCCCAGCCCACCAGACTGGCGTCGGTCGTGACAATGACCCACTCTGGTCTGCGGAAGCTCATCCCTTGTGACAGGTTGTCCAGGGTCAGCCACCAACGGAGTGAATCTCTGGTCCTCTGATCTACTTGTATCGTCGGAGACAAGTCTGTATAATCCCCATTCCACTGACTGAGCATGCACAGTTGTAATGGTCTTAGATGAATTCGCGCAAAAGGAACTATGTCCATTGCCGCGACCATCAAACCTATTACTTCCATGCACTGCGCTATGGAAGGAAGAAGAACAGAATGAAGTACTTGACAAGAGCTTAGAAGTTTTGATTTTCTGGCCTCTGTCAGAAAAATCCTCATTTCTAAGGAGTCTATGATTGTTCCCAAGAAGGGAACTCTTGTTGACGGAGATAGAGAACTTTTTTCTACGTTCACTTTCCACCCGTGAGATCTGAGAAAGGCTAGGACAATGTCCGTATGAGCCTTTGCTTGTGGTAGAGACGACGCTTGAATCAGTATGTCGTCCAAGTAAGGTACTACTGCAATGCCCCTTGGTCTTAGCACCGCTAGAAGGGACCCTAGTACCTTTGTGAAAATTCTTGGAGCAGTGGCTAATCCGAATGGAAGTGCCACAAACTGGTAATGCTTGTCCAGAAAGGCGAACCTTAGGAACCGATGATGTTCCTTGTGGATAGGAATATGTAGATACGCATCCTTTAAATCCACCGTGGTCATGAATTGACCTTCCTGGATGGTAGGAAGAATTGTCCGAATGGTTTCCATTTTGAACGATGGAACCTTGAGAAATTTGTTTAGGATCTTGAGATCTAAGATTGGTCTGAATGTTCCCTCTTTTTTGGGAACTATGAACAGATTGGAGTAGAATCCCATCCCTTGTTCTCCTAATGGAACAGGATGAATCACTCCCATTTTTAACAGGTCTTCTACACAATGTAAGAATGCCTGTCTTTTTATGTGGTCTGAAGACAATTGAGACCTGTGGAACCTCCCCCTTGGGGGTAGCTCCTTGAATTCCAGAAGATAACCTTGGGAGACTATTTCTAGCGCCCAAGGATCCAGAACATCTCTTGCCCAAGCCTGAGAGAAGAGAGAAAGTCTGCCCCCCACCAGATCCGGTCCCGGATCGGGGGCCAACATCTCATGCTGTCTTGGTAGCAGTGGCAGGTTTCTTGGCCTGCTTACCTTTGTTCCAGCCTTGCATTGGCCTCCAGGCTGGCTTGGTTTGAGAAGTATTACCCTCTTGCTTAGAGGATGTAGAACTTGGGGCTGGTCCGTTTCTGCGAAAGGGACGAAAATTTGGTTTATTTTTAGCCTTGAAAGACCTATCCTGAGGAAGGGCGTGGCCCTTACCCCCAGTGATATCTGAAATAATCTCTTTCAAGTCAGGGCCAAACAGCGTTTTCCCCTTGAAAGGTATGTTAAGCAATTTGTTCTTGGAAGACGCATCCGCTGACCAAGATTTTAGCCAAAGCGCTCTGCGCGCCACAATAGCAAACCCCGAATTTTTCGCCACTAATCTAGCCAATTGCAAAGTGGCGTCTAAAGTAAAAGAGTTAGCCAATTTAAGAGCATGAATTCTGTCCATAATCTCCTCATAAGAAGAATCTTTATTGAGCGACTTTTCTAGTTCATCGAACCAGAAACACGCTGCTGTAGTGACAGGAACAATGCATGAAATTGGTTGTAGAAGGTAACCTTGCTGAATAAAACATCTTTTTAAGCAAACCCTCTAATTTTTTATCCATAGGATCTTTGAAAGCACAACTATCTTCTATAGGGATAGTAGTGCGTTTGTTTAGAGTAGAAACCGCCCCCTCGACCTTGGGGACTGTCTGCCATAAGTCCTTTCTGGGGTCGACCATAGGAAACAATTTCTTAAATATAGGGGGAGGGACAAAAGGTATGCCGGGCCTTTCCCATTCTTTGTTTACAATGTCCGCCACCCGCTTGGGTATAGGAAAAGCTTCGGGAGGCCCCGGGACCTCTAGGAACTTGTCCATCTTACATAATTTCTCTGGAATGACCAAATTGTCACAATCATCCAGAGTAGATAACACCTCCTTAAGCAGAGCGCGGAGATGTTCCAATTTAAATTTGAATGTAATCACATCAGGTTCAGCTTGTTGAGAAATTTTCCCTGAATCTGAAATTTCTCCCTCAGACAAAACCTCCCTGGCCCCCTCAGACTGGTGTAGGGGCATGTCAGAACCATTATCATCAGCGTCCTCATGCTCTTCGGTATTTTCTAAAACAGAGCAGTCGCGCTTTCGCTGATAAGTGGGCATTTTGGCTAAAATGTTTTTGATAGAATTATCCATTACAGCCGTTAATTGTTGCATAGTAAGGAGTATTGGCGCACTAGATGTACTAGGGGCCTCCTGTGTGGGCAAGACTGGCGTAGACGAAGGAGGGGATGATGCAGTACCATGCTTACTCCCCTCACTTGAGGAATCATCTTGGGCATCATTTTCTCTAAATTTTGTGTCACAAACATCACATCTATTTAAATGAGAAGGAACCTTGGCTTCCTCACATACAGAACATAGTCTATCTGATAGTTCAGACATGTTAAACAGGCATAAACTTGATAACAAAGTACAAAAAACGTTTTAAAATAAAACCGTTACTGTCACTTTAAATTTTAAACTGAACACACTTTATTACTGAAAATGTGAAAAAGTATGAAGGAATTGTTCAAAATTCACCAAAATTTCACCACAGTGTCTTAAAGCCTTAAAAGTATTGCACACCAAATTTGAAAGCTTTAACTCTTAAAATAACGGAACCGGAACCGTTTTTATATTTAACCCCTATACAGTCCCTGGTATCTGCTTTGCTGAGACCCAACCAAGCCCAGAGGGGAATACGATACCAAATGACGCCTTCAGTAAGCTTTTTCTATGTATCTGAGCTCCTCACACATGCATCTGCATGCCTTGCTTCCCAAAAACAACTGCGCATTAGTGGCGCGAAAATGAGGCTCTGCCTATGATTAGAGAAGGCCCCCAGTGAAAAAGGTGTCCAATACAGTGCCTGCCGGTTATTTAACATAATTCCCAAGAATAAAATAACTCCTCAAAGCTATAAACTATTAAAAATGCTTATAAATCAATCGTTTTAGCCCAGAAAAATGTCTACCAGTCTTTAAAGCCCTTGTGAAGCCCTTTATTCTTATTTAATAAAAATGGCTTACCGGATCCCATAGGGAAAATGACAGCTTCCAGCATTACCAAGTCTTGTTAGAAATGTGTCATACCTCAAGCAGCAAAAGTCTGCTCACTGTTTCCCCCAACTGAAGTTAATTCCTCTCAACAGTCCTGTGTGGAAACAGCCATCGATTTTAGTAACGGTTGCTAAAATCATTTTCCTCTTACAAACAGAAATCTTCATCTCTTTTCTGTTTCAGAGTAAATAGTACATACCAGCACTATTTTAAAATAACAAACTCTTGATTGAAGAATAAAAACTACATTTAAACACCAAAAAACTCTAAGCCATCTCCGTGGAGATGTTGCCTGTACAACGGCAAAGAGAATGACTGGGGAAGGCGGAGCCTAGGAGGGATCATGTGACCAGCTTTGCTGGGCTCTTTGCCATTTCCTGTTGGGGAAGAGAATATCCCACAAGTAAGGATGACGCCGTGGACCGGACACACCTATGTTGGAGAAATTAGCAGTGACCAAGATAGTTCTACCTGGCTGGTGAGATAGTACTAACAGGGGATGCCTTGTGAAGGCCCTTTTACCTGAATTCTCACTGTAATTCTCATATTTTATCTTCATTTACTGACACAGTAATTTAAGCAATTTAAGATGTTTTTGTGGATATCTCAGACATTGGGGCTGATTTATTAAAGTGCTGATGGACATAATACGATGTAGCATATCATGTCGGCCGCACATCAATAAATGCCAACAGCATACGCTGTCGCCATTTGTCATTGCACAAGCAGTTCTAGTGAACCGTTTGTGCAATACCACCCCCTGCAGATTTGCGGCCAATCGTCCGCCAGCAGGGGGTGTCAATCAGCCCGATCGTATAGGATTGGACGGATTGAAGACCGCAGCCTCAGAGCAGGTGGACCAGTTAAGGAGCAGCTGTCAATAGACCGCTATTTCATAACTACTGTTTCCGCATCAAGCTCCAATCGGAGCTTGATAATTCGACCCCATTGCATCATTTAAAGGCCCCCAACAAAAAAAGGATTGCTTCTAAGTGCTGACAAAGTTATTAAGATTAAACTACCATTGGATGGTCATCTGTGTGGGTCAAGATGGATATATCAATCTCCCACATCATTTTTTTCCAGGGTGTTGAGTTTAAATTGCAACAACACTACTGCCAATTCCACACATGAAGTTTTGACAAGAGAAAGACAATGTTTTGGAGCTAGATAGCCGGTTAGAGATCACATGTTAATCAAACAATGTTTCTCAGACCACAGCTATCCATTATAACTTATACAAAATGCATGTCAGGAACAAGGGTTGAGTCAGTCAAGAATGAACATGCATGAATGCAATTTTGTGTTGTTTTCCCCTCAAATTAACACCCTGAAACGAATCATCCTAATGGATAGCCAAAGCTTAAAGGGCCATAATACCCAAATGTTTAAACACTTGAAAGTGATGCAGTATAGCTGTAAAAAGCTGAATAGAAAATATCACCTAAACATCTCTATGTCAAAAAGAAAGATATTTTACCTCTAAAGTTTCTCAGTAGCAACATCCCATTGTAAAGGACTTCTAATCAACAAATCAGTATGTCTGTCCCGGGACAGCGGAAGGAGCGAGCTTACGTGCACTCTCATCTTATTTCCCTATCGCCTAGATTTAGAGTTCTGCGGCCAAAGGGGTGCGTTAGCTACACATGCTTTTTTCTGGCCGCACCTTTTAAATACCGCTGGTATTTAGAGTTCACAGAATGGCTGCGTTAGGCTCCAAAAAAGGAGCGTATAGCATATTTACCGCAACTTCAACTCTCGATACCAGCGGTGCTTACGGACGCGGCCAGCTTCAAAAACGTGCTCATGCACGATTCCCCCATAGAAAACAATGGGGCTGTTTGAGCTGAAAAAAAACCTAACACCTGCAAAAAAGCCGCATTCAGCTCTTAACGCAGCCCCATTGTTTTCTATGGGGAAACACTTCCTATGTCTGCACCTAACACTCTAACATGTACCCCGAGTCTAAACACCCCTAACCTTACACTTATTAACCTCTAATCTGCCGCCCCCGCTATCGCTGACACCTGCATATTTTTTTAACCCCTAATCTGCCGCTCCGTAAACCGCCGCTACTTACATTATCCCTATGTACCCCTAATCTGCTGCCCCTAACACCGCCGATCCCACACCGCTACTATAATAAAGTTATTAACCCCTAATCCGCCTCACTCCCGCCTCAATAACCCTATAATAAATAGTATTAACCCCTAATCTGCCCTCCCTAACATCGCCGACACCTAACTTCAATTATTAACCCCTAATCTGCCGACCGAATCTCGCCGCTACTGTAATAAATGGATTAACCCCTAAAGCTAAGTCTAACCCTAACACTAACACCCCCCTAAGTTAAATATAATTTTTATCTAACGAAATAAATTAACTCTTATTAAATAAATTATTCCTATTTAAAGCTAAATACTTACCTGTAAAATAAACCCTAATATAGCTACAATATAAATTATAATTATATTATAGCTATTTTAGGATTAATATTTATTTTACAGGCAACTTTGTATTTATTTTAACCAGGTACAATAGCTATTAAATAGTTAAGAACTATTTAATAGCTAAAATAGTTAAAATAATTACAAAATTACCTGTAAAATAAATCCTAACCTAAGTTACAATTAAACCTAACACTACACTATCAATAAATTAATTAAATACAATACCTACAATTATCTACAATTAAACCTAACACTACACTATCAATAAATTAATTAAATACAATACCTACAAATAAATACAATAAAATAAACTAACTAAAGTACAAAAAATAAAAAAGAACTAAGTTACAAAAAAATAAAAAAATATTTACAAACATTAGAAAAATATTACAACAATTTTAAACTAATTACACCTACTCTAAGCCCCCTAATAAAATAACAAAGCCCCCCAAAATAAAAAAATGCCCTACCCTATTCTAAAATAAAAAAGTTCAATCAGCCAATCGGAATTAAGGTAGGAAAATTCTGATTGGCTGATGGAATCAGCCAATCAGATTCAAGTTCAATCCGATTGGCTGATCCAATCAGCCAATCAGATTGAGCTCGCATTCTATTGGCTGATCAGAACAGCCAATAGAATGCGAGCTCAATCTGATTGGCTGATCCAATCAGCCAATCGGATTGAACTTGAATCTGATTGGCTGATTCCATCAGCCAATCAGAATTTTCCTACCTTAATTCCGATTGGCTGATAGAATCCTATCAGCCAATCGGAATTCGAGGGACGCCATCTTGGATGACGTCATTTAAAGGAACCGTGATTCGGCGAGTAGGCGTCGGTTGAAGAGGATGTTCCGCGTCGGCTTGGAAGAAGATGGCTCCTCTCCGCTCCGGAAGAAAGAAGATTGAAGATGCGGCTTGATAGAAGACTTCATCCCGATGATGGACTTCCGACTTCAGCCCGATGATGGAGTTCTTCAGCCGCCGCTTGGATCCAGACTTCAGCCCGAGGATGGACGTCACTCTTCAGCCCCCCACTTGGGCTTGGATCAAGACTTCGGACCCTCTTCTGGACAGATCGGGACCCGGTGAGGTGAAGACAAGGTAGGGAGATCTTCAGGGGCTTAGTGTTAGGTTTATTTAAGGGGGGTTTGGGTTAGATTAGGGGTATGTGGGTGGTGGGTTGTAATGTTGGGGGGGGTATTGTATGTGTTTTTTTTACAGGAAAAGAGCTGAATTCTTTGGGGCATGCCCCGCAAAGGGCCCTTTTCAGGGCTGGTAAGGTAAAAGAGCTTTGAACTTTTTTATTTTAGAATAGGGTAGTGCATTTTTTTTATTTTGGGGTGCTTTGTTATTTTATTAGGGGGCTTAGAGTAGGTGTAATTAGTTTAAAATTGTTGTAATATTTTTCTAATGTTTGTAAATATTTTTTTATTTTTTGTAACTTAGTTCTCTTTTTTTTTTTGTACTTTAGTTTATTTCATTGTATTTATTTGTAGGTATTGTATTTAATTAATTTATTGATAGTGTAGTGTTAGGTTTAATTATAGATAATTGTAGGTATTGTATTTAATTAATTTATTGATAGTGTAGTGTTAGGTTTAATTGTAGATAAATGTAGGTATTGTATTTAATTAATTTATTGATAGTGTAGTGTTAGGTTTAATTGTAACTTAGGTTAGGATTTATTTTACAGGTAATTTTGTAATTATTTTAACTATTTTAGCTATTAAATAGTTCTTAACTATTTAATAGCTATTGTACCTGGTTAAAATAAATACAAAGTTGCCTGTAAAATAAATATTAATCCTAAAATAGCTATAATATAATTATAATTTATATTGTAGCTATATTAGGGTTTATTTTATAGGTAAGTATTTAGCTTTAAATAGGAATAATTTATTTAATAAGAGTTAATTTATTTCGTTAGATAAAAATTATATTTAACTTAGGGGGGTGTTAGTGTTAGGGTTAGACTTAGCTTTAGGGGTTAAAAAATGTATTAGAGTAGCGGTGAGCTCCGATCGGCAGATTACGGGTTAATACTTGAAGTTAGGTGTCGGCGATGTTAGGGAGGGCAGATTAGGGGTTAATACTATTTATTATAGGGTTATTGAGGCGGGAGTGAGGCGGATTAGGGGTTAATAACTTTATTATAGTAGCGGTGCGGTCCGCTCGGCAGATTAGGGGTTAATAAGTGTAGGCAGGTGGAGGCGACGTTGAGGGGGGCAGATTAGGGGTTAATAAATATAATATAGGGGTCGGCGGTGTTAGGGGCAGCAGATTAGGGGTACATAAGTATAACGTAGGTGGCGGCGCTCTGCGGTCGGCAGATTAGGGGTTAATTATTGTAGGTAGCTGGCGGCGACGTTGTGGGGGACAGGTTAGGGGTTAATAAATATAATATAGGGGTCGGCGGTGTTAGGGGCAGCAGATTAGGGGTACATAAGGATAACGTAGGTGGCGGTCGGCAGATTAGGGGTTAAAAAAATTTAATCAAGTGGCGGCGATGTGGGGGGACCTCTGTTTAGGGGTACATAGGTAGTTTATGGGTGTTAGTGTACTTTAGAGCACAGTAGTTAAGAGCTTTATAAACCAGCGTTAGCCCAGAAAGCTCTTAACTACTGACTTTTTTCTGCGGCTGGAGTTTTGTTGTTAGATTTCTAACGCTCACTTCAGACACGACTCTAAATACCGGAGTTAGAAAGATCCCATTGAAAAGATAGGATACGCAATTGACGTAAGGGGATCTGCGGTATGGAAAAGTCGCGGCTGGAAAGTGAGCGTTAGACCCTTTAATGACTGACTCTAAATACCGGCGGTAGCCCAAAACCAGCGTTAGGAGTCTCTAACGCTGGTTTTGACGGCTTCTGCCCAACTCTAAATGTAGGCCTTAGGAAGGTTACAATGAAATATCATGAGAGTTAAGTCAAATCTCATGAGATCACAGTAAAAGAGTTCATGACCTCAGCACTGTTGATGCCGATTGACTGCTGTTCATTTCTTTTTTTTTTCTTTCTTTTTTTCCTGCAGCTGAGCAGCAGTTGAGTATACCTTTTTACACAGAACTTACTCTGCTGAGCTGAGGAAATTGTAAGGTAAAATATTTTCCTTTTTTACATAGAGATGCTCAGGTGATATTTTCCTGTCAGCTTTTTACAGTTATACTGCATCAGTTTTAAGTTATTTAGCATATGAGTATTATGTCCCTTAAAGTTTCTATAACAAAACATAAAGAGTTGAGATAAAGGACAGCCCTACCTTGTGCCATTATTTAAATAAAATTTAGGCTAAATAAATCCTTAATCCTTAAAAGGAAGTACTAGTGTAAGTACCATATTTTTAGACAATTTGCATTCTTTTACTGTATTTTTAGCTTCTTAAATAGTAAAATCAAATAGTCAAGAGTTCCTGAAACACAACCATCTTGCACCAGAAAAGACATGGCCAATGATAGAAGAACAACACTCATCTTGACAAAAGCTTTAGAGCTGAAACGCGTAGATGATCAGACCTGTGGAAGCTGGCCAGCGTTTTGTGGACACTATCTAAACATATATTTGCCCCCCTAGCAATTATTCATTGTACCCCTAGTTCTTTACCTAGAGAGGTGAGAAAAATGAGGACTATTTTCAATCCGCTTCAGGCATGGTGGAGAGTTTGCAAACTTCTCAACGTAGAATATCGTGTGTAATCCCCAATTTCAAGCCGGGCTCCACTCACTTGTGCCATTATTTAAATAAAATTTAGGCTAAATAAATCCTTAATCCTTAAAAGGAAGTTCTAGTGTAAGTACCATATTTTTAGACAATTTGCATTCTTTTACTGTATTTTTAGCTTCTTAAAAATAGTAAAATCAAATAGTCAAGAGTTCCTGAAACACAACCATCTTGCACCAGAAAAGACATGGCCAATGATAGAAGAACAACACTCATCTTGACAAAAGCTTTAGAGCTGAAACACGTAGATGATCAGACCTGTGGAAGCTGGCCAGCTTTTTGTGGACACTATCTAAACATATATTTGCCCCCCTAGCAATTATTCATTGTACCCCTAGTTCTTTACCTAGAGAGGTGAGAAAAATGAGGACTATTTTCAATCCGCTTCAGGCATGGTGGAGAGTTTGCAAACTTCTCAACGTAGAATATCGTGTGTAATCCCCAATTTCAAGCCGGGCTCCACTCACCCCTCTTTCAAAGGTAGAAAGTTCTGGGCCTCGATAACATTTCTCAATTATGAGATTTTGATAAGAAATGTATAAAAACTTTTGGTTCTCTAAGAGAGGAATTCAACCTTTCACACAAGGAGTTGTTTGCCTACCTTCAAGCAAGGCACTTCGTCCTAAGTTTAGTAAATAACTTTGGTTGGAATAGGACACAGGGGATCACAGAGAATTGGCTATTAATAGCTAAAAATGGCATTATGACAAACTCTTCTAGATATTTAGATTCAAGCTCTTTAAAAGGAGATTTGAATTTGGAAAAAAATTCTATTAAATGGGCGGCGGCCTTGTCGCAAAATGTCGGGGATATTAATCTAATTCAATTTTCAATATCCGAGGTTTCACGAATCACCCTGTCATCCATTTGGAGAGATTACTAATGACCTTTTTTAGCCCTGAGAAAGGCTCTTGGAGTGGGAATCTTGACTTCAGCTGTTGTCCTAGATGTTCCCTTCCCTTGGCCAATCTTTTACATATGTTTTGGAAATGCCCAAATATTCAACAATTTTGTCTGAAAATAGAATATTGGCTTAAGGCAATGGGAGCCTCCCCTCCGAATCTATCACCATTACATATAGTATATCTCTGGAAGGAGGAGCGATCAATAAATACTAAAATTGTCAATTTAGTAATACTAGCAGTAAGATATTTAATCCTAAAAAATGGAAAAATAGGGCAACCCCCAGTATCCAAGAGGTTAAAAACTGCCTTAAAAAACAATGTATCCTTGAACAGATAGACACTAATCTTAAAGACGAAAGAGATGCTATTTTATTCTTCAGAAAGTGGTCTGTCTTTATTAAATCCCTCCCTTCGAGTGAAATTGAATATTTAATTGATCCATTTAGAAACACAGAACTAGTTTTGTTAGGTTTATGGTAATATTTGTGGGTTTTTTTTTTTTTTTTTTGGGGTGAGGAATATAAAAAGAAAAAATATTCCAACAGAAAATTATAACGAGTATAAAGTGTTAGTTGAATTCACAGAATGAGATTTTTATGGCTTCACATATATAAGAGAGGCTTCTCTTCCTTTTCTTTTCTTCTCGCAATGTATTAGGCATATTACCTTTTACTGAATATGAATTGACATTCGGCCTGTATTTGCTCATTTTTGCCCGGTTCATTTTTTTCCCCCCTTCAAAATGTATAAATCTGTTGGAAGCTAATAAAAATGTAAAAAATAAACAATTGCATGCTCTATCTGAATCACGAAAAGAAAAAAATTGGGTTCAGTGTCCCTCTAATGACCAATGTATCCCCTGTATGCTGAACAATCGTTAAGGGGTTTACTAGCACAGTTTTGACAACAGCATACAGCACGGTATTGCCAACATTGGCAAGACCTGAGCTATTTCAGAGTCATCTAAGGGGATATGTGAAGGACCGCTGACTAGGTGGTTAAAAATAAAATACTCAAAATAGGGTATTATTTTTGTAACAGTAGAACATCCCTGTAATTCTGAAGATAAAGTCAACAAATCCACCTACTAATAAAATCACATGACAAAACAGCACATCATATGACTTTTATGTTTCTTTTATAAACCTGAGCATGATTGAAAGCAAACAATTGAAGATCAAAAACATATGGAGCCAGTGCACTGGGTCACAGTTCTCAGCCCGCTGATACCACGCCACGCTAGTGGTGTCTGTGTCTGCAAATTTAATTTAGTGACTTTACTTATCGCTTGAGCGCAATTCAAGTTAACGCTCGTCGGGTTAGCGTGTCCTCAGAGCTGTGGTTAACTGTTTTGCAAAACAAACATGTGTCACAAAAACACATAAAAAATACATTACTAAATACAGTTACACTCATAATAACACCATCTAATAAAAATCATTAAAAAAATATTGTATAAAAAAGTTATAAGGGCTCAAACATATGCATAAAACCGCCTTATCAGTATGGACAACAAGGTAAGGGGGGTCACACTGAAAAGCCGAAATATCAGAGACAATGGCAATGGCTAACAAAAACAAAATCTTTAATATCAACAACATGCATGGGCTTAACCGGAGCCTGCTGCAAAACAAGATTTAGACTCCAAGGCAGAGCCACAGGTCTAAACACTGGTAAGATCCTAGTCAGAGCTTTAACAAAGGACTGCACATCCGGAAACTCAGCTATTCTCTTGAGAAGCAACACCGACAGAGCCGATATGTGTTCCTTCAGAGAACTGGCAAATAGACCCTTCTCCAAACCATACTGGAGAAAGGATAAAATTCTGGCAACCTTTACCTTATGCCAAGAAAAACCACGTTCCTCACACCAGTGCAGGTAAGTTCGCCATACCTTATGGTAGATGCGCAGAGTAACCGGCGTACGAGCTTGAATCAAAGTGTCTATGATACTCTCAGAGAATCCTCTCCTGGCTAGGACTAAGCATTCAATCTCCATGCAGTCAGCCTCAGAGAATCTAGATTTTGATGTAGTAAGGGACCCTGTATCAGCAGGTCCCTGAGACAAGGTAACCTCCACGGAGGAGAAGAGGACATTCTCACCAGATCCGCAAACCAGGTCCTTCGCGGCCAGGATGGAGCAATTAGAATCACCGATGCTAGCTCCTGCTTGATGCGGGCCACCACACGAGGGAGAAGAGGCAACAGAGGAAAGAGATATATGAGTCTGAACCTCCATGGAACCACTAGAGCATCTATTAACTCGGCTTGAGGATCCCTCGATCTCGACCCGTACCTGGGTAGTTTGGCATTGAGCTGAGAGGCCATGAGATCTATCTCTGGCATCTCCAATCTGCTGTAAATCTCTGCAAACACCTCGCAGTGGAGTGACCATTCCCGGGTGAAAAGATTGTCTGCTGAGAAAGTCTGCTTCCCAGTTGCCCACACCCGGAATGTGGATTGCTGACAGCATACAGTTGTGGGCTTCTGCCCATTCTAAGACTGGAGACACCTCCCTCATCGCTAGGGAACTTCTCGTTCCTCCCTAATGGTTGATGTAGGCAACCATAGTTATATTGTTTGATTGGAATCTGATAAACTTGGGGCGAACTCAGTAGGAGCCAAGCCTTCAGTGCATTGAAGACTGCCCACAGTTCCAAAATATTGATTGGAAAAGTGGACTCCTCCTGAGTCCACAAACCTTTTGCTTTCCTGGCACTCCAGACTGCTCCCCAGCCTGAAAGGCTGGCGTCCATAGTCACAATCTCCCAGGACGGTCTCAAGAAGCATGTGCCTCGAGACAGGTGATGTTGACAAAGCCACCAAGAGAGTGAATCTCTCGACAGGCTGTCCAATACGATCTGTTGGGACAAGTCCGAATAATCGCCATTCCATTGTCTCAGCATGCATAGTTGTAAGGGTCTGAGATGGAATCTGGCAAAATAAATTATGTCCATACAAGACACCATGAGTCCAATCACCCCCATGCGTTGGACCACCAAAGATCTTGAGGTGGACTGGAGGGCAAGGCACGCTGATGTCAGCTTATGACGTCTCTGATCTGTTAGAAACAAAACTTATGCTTACCTGATAAATGTATTTCTTCCAGATATGGTGAGTCCACAGGATCATCTAATTACGGTTGGGAATATTACTCCTGGCCAGCAGGAGGAGGCAAAAAGCCACATAGACAAACTGTCAAGTATCATTCCCTTACCCATAACCCCCAGTTATTCGACCAAAAGGAAATGGGGAAAAAAAGAAAAGGAGTAACACAAGGTGCAGAGGTGCCTGAGATTTAATCAAAACTAACTGTCTTGAAAACAAAAAGGGCAGGTCCGTGGACTCAACCATATCTGGAAGAAATACATTTATCAGGTAGGCATACATTTTGTTTTCGTCCTTAGATATGGTGAGTCCACATGATCATCTAAATGCTGTTGGGAACCAATACCCAAGCTAGAGGACACAGCTGAGTAGGGATGGAAAAGACAAGCAGGCCTAAACAAAAGGCACCGCCGCTTGAAGAACCTTTCTCCCAAAAGCGGCCTCGGCCAAGGCAAAAGTTTGAAATTTGGAAAAAGTGTGCAAAGAAGAACAAGTTGCAAATTTGTTCCATAGAGGCTTCATTTTTAAAAGCCCAAAAAGAGGAAACAGCTCTGGTGGAATGAGCTGTAATTGTCTCAAGAGGTTGCTTACCAGCAGTCTCATAGGCTAGACAAATAACACTTCACAACCAAAAGGAAAGAGTAGAAGCAGTAGATTTCTGACCTTTACGTTTTCCAGATAAACAGACAAAATGAGCAGAAGATTGGCGAAAATCCTTAATCGCCACCAGATAAAATTTAAGGGCATGTACAACATCCAAATTGTGCAACAGGCGTTCTTTGTGAGAATTATATTGTTATTAGAAACAACCTTAGGAAGAAAACCTAACTTAGTACGAAGAACCACCTTATCAGCATGAAAAATAAGATAAGGTAAATCATACTGCAAATCTGAAAGTTCAGAGACTCTCCGAGCAGAAGAGATAGCCAAAAGAAATAAAACCTTCCAAGATAACAACTTAATATCTAAAAACAAGATTAAGGCTCCAAAGAGGAGCAACAGACTTAAATACAGTCCTGATTCTGACCAAGGCCTGACAAAAAGATTGGACGTCTGGCACGTCCGCCAAACGCTTATGTAACAAAACAGATAATGCAGAAATTTGACCCTTCAGGGTACTAACTGATAAACATTTCTCCAGACCTTCCTGGAGAAAAGACAAAATCCAAGGGATTCTAACTCTACTCCAAGAGCAACCCTTAGATTAACACCATTAAATATATTTGAGCCAAAACTTTTCCTAGTAACAGGTTTACGAGCCTGAATACTGGTCTCGATGACCGACTCAGAAAAACCATGCTTACATAGAATTAAGCGTTCAATCTCCAAGCAGTCAGCTTCAGAGAAACGAGATTTGGATGAAGGAAGGGACCCTGAATCAGAAGGTTCTTCCTTAGAGGAAGTCTCCAAGGAGGGAGAGATGACATCTCCACTAGATCTACATACCAGATCCTGCGAGGCCACACAGGAGCTATTAAAATCACTGATGCTCTCTCCTGTTTTAAATGAGCAATGACTCGTGGAAGGAGAGCAAATGGAGGAAACAGGTATGCTAGCCTGAAATCCCAAGGTACCGCTAGAGCATCTTTTAGAGCTGCCTGAGGATCTCTTGACCTTGAACCATACCTTGGAAGCTTGGCGTTCTGATGAAACGCCATCAGATCCAATTCTGGTGTCCCCCAATTGAGGGTTAATCTGGAGGATAGTTCCGGATGGAGTTCCCACTCCCCGGGATGGAATGTCTGTCTGCATAGGAAATCCGCTTCCCAGTTGTCCACTCCTGGAATGTGGATGGCAGACAGATAGCAATTGTGAGCTTCCGCCCACAGAAAAATCAGAGCCACCTCTTTCATGGCTAAGGAACTCCGAGTTCCTCCCTGGTGGTTGATGTAAGCCACTGAGGTTATGTTGTCTGACTGGAATCTGACAAAGTGGGCTAAACACAATTGAGGCAAAGCCATAAGAACATTGTAAATCGCTCTCAACTCTAAGATGTTGATGGGAAGAGCAGACTTCTCCCGAGTCCAATGTCCCTGCGCCTTTAACGAGTCCCAGACAGCTCCCCAGCCCAGCAGACTGGTGTCCGTGGTTACAATCACCCAGGAAGGTCTCTGAAAGCAAGTGCCCTGAGCAGATGTTCCTGTAACGTTATTTACAACTCTTCTTCATTGATGCAACCTCACTTACATTTCCATGCTTGGTAATTTGATATTAACCTATACTGAATCCTAAGCCTGTGTTTCTACTTCAAAACCTCCTACTACCTAACCTAAAGATTCGTCCTTCTGTCAAGTCATCAGGACCTGGGAACCGAAACAATACCTTCTCAGCGGCAACTCCAGAACAGCTGTTTTAAAAACTACGCTGGTTGTTTCTCTGCTCATTCATTGTTCAGGATCTGTCCGGCCATGTGACATCACCGCCGCCTCTGTGACTGCTTCAGATTCACTTACTGTGATCTCTCAGTCTCCCCGCTCCGGTAAGAGACTACAACCATATTATTTCCACTTAAACATACTAAATCCATTATTACTTGTTCTTGCCTACGCTGTGTCTTACTTGTTTGCTGATATCAGATTTTAATTCAGTATGACTACAGGTGCATGCTTGAGACTGCTAGTTTCATTTGCATTGTTTGTATCCAGAGTCAAAGGATATAAGAACGCTGCTCATTATTTGATACATCATATCTATAGGAATGCTATTGTGTATCTTTTTGTACTAAATTCATAACATTACTATCACAGAGCATACAAATTATTTAGTTACTCAACTCTCTGTCCTAAGGATTGCTACAAATTAAAAGAGCTACTACAACTACTCTTGGTGTTTAATGTGCAGGAACTGCAGGAACTGCAGTTGTGAAACATAACATATTACCAAGCCCAAAAAATTGACATAATGAATCTAGTAGACCTGCCAGCTCACGTGGTTAACTTAACACAAAAAATAGATATATTATATATTAGGGATCTATAGGTTGAAAACGATCAACTTAAGACTTATATTAATGTTTCCACTAAAAGTTCAGCTGCCCAGTCACCTGAACCTATAGTCGGTCTACCTGAAAAGTTTGATGGTAACAGGACATTGTACAGAGATTTTAAAAATGCTTGTATACTCCTTTTTACCCTGAAACCAAAAACCTACCCCTCAGACAGGATCAGGGTACTTACTGTTATTTCCTTCCTGAAAGGAGAGCCTCGCACCTGGACCAATTAGTTTTTTGAAAGGGATGATCCCTTATTTGGTTCACTTAAAGGTTTCTTTAATGAGATGTCCTAACAAACAACATACAGCTGAATCTCTTATGAGGTCCTTAAGACAACAAAAAAGACCTGTTGAAGAATATATCATAGATTTTAAGAGATGTGCTAGAGACACACTCTGGAACAATATTTCTTTACGCAACCAATATAGGCTAGGCCTCTCAGACTATATTAAGGACGAATTATCCAGAGTTGACCTCCCTGATACACTAGAACAACTGATGACCTTATCGGTTTCTATTGACCGAAGATATAGAGAAAGACGTCAGGAAAGATCTCTTACAGAAACTCTCATAAGAAAACCATCTTTGCAGTACCGTCCTGCCCAAGTTACAAAAAGTAATGATGAACCCATGGACATTAATTTTATACGTGGTCCCTTGACTCAAGAGGAAAAACTTCGTAGACGGTCCCTAAATTTATGTTTCTACTGTGCAGGAAAATCCCATACAGTGAAGAACTGCCCTAACCTCTTAAAGCAAAAGAAGGGTAAGTCATACCTAAATCACATTTGCTTAAATACCTTTCATGACAAATCCTCATATTGTACTCTCTCTCTCTCTCTCTCTAGTGTGGTTCGCAAGAAGTGACGACTGATGCTGTCGTAGACTCAGGAGCTTGTGCCAATTATATTGAGGTCTCCTTTGTTAAAAAGAATAAAATACCTTTGATTGCAAATCTATTCCCATTGTCATTTGAGTTATAGATGGTAATCAAATTAGTTCTGGACCCATCCTACATGACACTAAACCCCTTCTTGTATCTACACATACCTCCCACTCTGAATATCTCAATTTCAATGTCATCTCATCTCCACTCTTCATTATTGTTTTGGGTTTAGATTGGTTAAGAAAACACCAACCAACTATAAACTGGGTTGAAAATAATTTACATTTCACCTCTGAATACTGCCTTACAAACTGTTTACCTTGCACTTGTCTTCTACACACAGACCAAGTCCAATTACCCAAAGAATAGGAGTCTTTTTCAGATGTCTTCGATGCTAAAGAGGCAACTTCATTGCCTACTCATAGAATATATGATTGCCCCATTGAGCTACTCCCTGGGGCAACAATTCCGTGTGGTTACATATATCCCCTCTCCCAGCCTGAGCTTGACCACTTAAAGTCATATATTGATGATAATCTAAAAAAGGGCTTCATATGCCCGTCTACTTCTCCGGCTGGCGCATGTATATTCTTGGTTTAAATCACAGATGCCTCCTTAAGACCTATAATCGATTATACACATTTAAACCAGCGTACTATAAAGAACCGTTACCCCCTGCCCTTGATTCCTGAAATGATAGAACGTTTACAAGGTGCCACGATTTACACCAAGTTGGACTTAAAAGGGGCATACAACCTCGTCAGGATGCGAGAAGGAGACGAATGGCTGATGGCGTTTCGTACTAGATATGGTCTTTACGAGTACACCGTCATGCCATTCGGGCTTTGTAACTCTCCTGCTACATTCCAGCAATTTGTAAATTACATTTTCAGAGACCTGCCCAACATTTTTTTATGTTACTTGGATAACATCCTCATCTATTCCTCTAACTATCAGGATCATATCTCTCATGTAAAAAAAAACATTTTGTCTCGCCTTAGACAACATAAATTATACGCCAAATTAGAGAAGTGTACATTTAACACTGATCATATAATTTTCTTAGGTTATCAAATATCCCCCAACTGGTATTGAGATGGAGTCTAGTAAAGTAGAAGCAATTACACAGTGGAAACCCCCTAAAAATAAGAAAGAAGTTCAATGCTTCATGGGTTTCTCCAACTTTTACAGAAAGTTTGTAAAGAACTTTGCTACAATTATTAAACCTATCACAGACTGCACCAAAAAAGGTAATGTTCCCTTTGAATGGTCTAGTTCTGCTAACATTGCTTTGAAAAGCTTAAAAAACTGTTTACAACAGCACCCATCCTCAGATTCCATGAACCCTCTAAACAGTTCATCCTAGAGGTTAACGTTTCACAGTATGCCCTAGGGGCTATACTTTCCCAAAGGGATTCCATCCAGAAACCTATTCACCCTGTAGCATTTTATTCAAGGGTCCTCACTCCTGCAGAATCCAGTTGCCCCATTGGAGAGGAGTTGTTAGCAATTAAGTCAGCTTTGGAGAATTGGTGTCACCTCCTTGAAGGTACTCAACTCCCAATATTGATTTATACCAATCACCGTAATTTACAATTCCTCAAACTCACTAAAACCTTGTCCTCTAGACAAGTCCGTTGGATTTTGTTCATTAATAGGTTTAACTACCTACAGACCTGGTAGTAAGAACGGCAAGGTGGATGCCCTATCTCGCAAGGAGGACAATCCACATCACAAATTCTCTATCACCTCCATTATCCCAACTGAACATATCCTTTCATTAAGTTTAGGTAATCCATCCTATATACAGTCTTGCCAACAACAAGACACAACCATACCTTTACAGGATCTCACTAAAAGCGATGGTCTGTTCTACTACAATGGCAATCTTTAAATACCACTTATGCTTTGTGATGAGGTTCTACACTCTGTCCATGACAACCTACTTACTGGTCATCCAGGTCAACAAAAGACCTATATGTTACTTAAGAGAACCGTTTGGTGGCCTTTTATGTTAACAGACTCTCGATCCTGTTCTGTTTGTACTACAATGAAAACAGAAAGGCGCCTTTCATATGTGTTACTTCTGTCACTACCCATTTAAAAAAAAAACCTTGGTCAGAGATTAGTATGGACTTCATAGTGGGCTTACCTAAATCTGAGGGTAACACTACTATTCTCGTTGTAGTGGACTTACTGACAAAAATGGCTCACTTCATCCCCCATCCCACGCTACCTTCGGCATCTCAAACCGCTCTCCTGTACTTAAACCATATCGTTAAATTGCACGGTCTACCTAAAACCATCACAAGTGATCGAGGATCTCAGTTTACCTCCAGGTTCTGGAAGGAGTTATGCTGAATCCTTCAAATTCAACAAAGATATTCTACAGCATATCACCCACAGACAAATGACCAATCAGTGCTTAGAACAATACCTCCGCTGTTATTGTAACGCTGAATAAAATAATTGGATCTCTCTTCTATCAACGGCAGAGTTTAGCTATAATAAATAGTTCCATCAAACTCCTTTCTATGTTAATTACGCTTTCCATCCCTCTTACCATTTCCTTCCCGACCGTGATTCTGTATTTCCAATGATCTGTCTACTGTTATTGCACAAAACATGCAGGTACTGAAAGAAAACATTAAAAAAAAACAAGAGAAACAAAAACTCCACTACGACCATCAACATTGTGCTCCTCTCTCCTATACTATTGGAGACCTAGTATGGTTATCCACCAAGAACCTTAAACTATCCCCACCTTCAAAAAAAACTTAGTACAAATTTTAGTGGATCTTTTCCCATCGTCAGGGTAATTAACACAAATACCATTACCATTGAACATACTTCTTCATATAGGATACATCCTACTTTTCACACTTCTCTACTTAAAACTTTACAATCGTATCGGCTCCCAGGATCCTTCAAATTCAACAAAGATATTCTACAGCATATCACCCACAGACAAATGGCCAATGCGAACGCACCAATCAGTGCTTAGAACAATACCTCCGCTGTTATTGTAACGCTGAATAAAATAATTGGATCTCTCTTCTATCAACGGCAGAGTTTAGCTATAATAAATAGTTCCATCAAACTCCTTTCTATGTTAATTACGCTTTCCATCCCTCTTACCATTTCCTTCCCGACCGTGATTCTGTATTTCCAATGATCTGTCTACTGTTATTGCACAAAACATGCAGGTACTGAAAGAAAACATTAAAAAAAAACAAGAGAAACAAAAACTCCACTATGACCATCAACATTGTGCTCCTCTCTCCTATACTATTGGAGACCTAGTATGGTTATCCACCAAGAACCTTAAACTATCCCCACCTTCAAAAAAAACTTAGTACAAATTTTAGTGGATCTTTTCCCATCGTCAGGGTAATTAACACAAATACCATTACCATTGAACATACTTCTTCATATAGGATACATCCTACTTTTCAAACTTCTCTACTTAAAACTTTACAATCGTATCGGCTCCCAGGATCCTGTTCGTCCGCCTTGTACCCCTCTACCCTCTCCTGACATAGATTATGAGGTAGATTCAATCCTGGATTTTAGACGTGTCAGAGGCCAATGGCAATATCTGGTGCACTGCACTGGATTCCGATCTGATGAAGGGAGCCATCTACCAATCTTTCTGCAGCTCGTTTGGTATCACTCTCCCGATAGACCCAAACCATGAACCTCGGAGTGGTTCCGTCTTGGGTGGGCAGTTATGTAACGTTATTTACAACTCTTCTTCATTGATGAGCTCTGCACCTTTAAATTCTAATCATCATCACAAGCCTATTCCTTTAAAAGGCAACCTCACTTTCATTTCCATGCTTGGTAATTTGATATTAACCTATACTGAATCCCAAGCCTGTGTTTCTACTTCAGAACCTCCTACTACCTAACCTAAAGATTCGTCCTTTTGTCAAGTCATCAGAACCTGGGAACCGCAACAATACCTTCTCAGCGGCAACTCCAGAACAGCCGTTTTTAAAAACTACGCTGTTTGTTTCTCTGCTCATTTACTGTTCCAGATATGTCCGGGCGTGTGACGTCACCGCCTCCGTGACCGCTTCAGACTCACTTACTGTGATCTCTCAGTCTCCCTGTTCCGGTAAGCGACTACAACCATATTATTTCCACTTAAACATACTAAATCCATTATTACTTGTTCTTGCCTACGCTGTGACATACTTGTTTGCTGATATCAGATTTGACTTCCGTATGACTCCTGGTGCATGCTTGCGACTGCTATTTTCATTTGCATTGTTTGTATCCAGAGTCACAGGATATAAGAACACTGCTCATTATTTGATACATCATATCTATAGGAATGCTATTGTGTATCTTTTTGTACTAAATTCATACCATTACTATTACAGAGCATACAAATTCTTTAGTTACTTAACTCTTTGTCCCAATGATTGCTACAAATTAAATGATTTACTACAACTACTCTTGTTGTTTTAATGTGCAGGAACTGCAATTGTTATTCATCAATCAAATAGAATACTGAGTAAACATAACAGTTCCTGAAAGATCCACCACGGAAGAGAGTCTCTAGATCTATCCTCTGAGACAGAATCACATAATTCCTGTTCCATTGCCTAAGCATGCACAGCTGAAGAGCTCTCAGATGGAATCGAGGAAAAGGGGATGATATCCATGGAAGCCACCATCAGACCAATTACCTCCATACATTGAGCCACTGACGGATGAACAGTGGACTGTAGAGACAGGCAAGAGGAAATAATCTTTGCTTTTCTGACCTCCATCAGAAAATTTTCCATCAAAATGGAAAGGAAACTACCCTTGTAGCTGGTAAAGCTAGATATCCTTGCATGTTTTAAATAAATTAATATATTTTTTACTATTACAAATACTCTTCTGTTTTATCTATTATTTTTAGTTGCTAGATTCCCCTTGCTATCATAAGCGCTGATCCTATTACTCCATTTGTAAATTGTTTTTTATATATGCAACCTTTAGGGAGAGTTGTATTTTAGGAACAGCTTGAGGTTTCTGCAGGGTAGCGCTGTTTATATATTCACCTTTTGCATACCCTTGTAGCTGGAACAAGGGAACTCTTTTCCAAATTCACTTTCCATCCTTGAGAACGAAGACAACAATATCTCTGTGTGAGATTTTGCTTGTTAAAAAGATGGAGATTGAACCAATATGTCATCCAGATAGGGAGCCACAGCAATTCCCCCGAGACTGGATCACCGCCAAGACAGCCCCCAGAACCTTTGAAAATATTCTGGGAGCAGTGGCGAAGCCAAACGGAAGTGCCACAAACTGAAAATGTTTGTCTAGGATGGCAAATCTCAGAAATTTGTGATGGTCCCTGTGAATGGGAACATGAAGGTACGCATCCTTTAGCTCTATAATCATCATGAATTGATCCTCTTGTACTAAAGGAAGAATAGTATGAATAGTCTCCATCTTGAAGGATGGAACTCTGAGAAATTTGTTTAGACATTTCAAGTCTAGAATGGGACAGAAAGTTCCTTCCTTTTTGGGAACCGCAAATAGTTTGGAGTAAAACCCTAGGCCCTGTTCCTGTAATGGGACTGGAACAATCACTCCGAGTGAAGAGAGATCCTGCACACATTTCAAGAACGCCTCTTTATCTGGTCTGCAGATAATCTTGAGAGGTGGAACCTGCCCCTGGGAGGAAAAGTCTTGAATTCCAACTTGTAACCCTGAGATACTATGTCCACAGCCCAAGGATCTGGAACATCTTGTATCCATGCTTGATAAAACTGAGAAAGTCTGCCTCCCACTTGATCTGAGCCCAAATCAGGGGCAAAACCTTCATTCTGATTTAGAGTCAGCTGTGGGCTTTTTAGATGCTTTCCCTTGTTCCAAGACTGATTGGATATCTAAGACGACTTGGACTGGTTCTGTTTGGACGAAGAAGGGGAAGGTTTTCCTCTGAAATTCCGAAAGAAAATATCTCTGACGTCCCTTAGGTCTATTCTTCTTATTTTGAGGTAGAAAAGACCCTTTCCCACCTGTGATATCAGAAATTATTTCTGCTAGGCCAGGTCTTACCCTTGTAAGGGATCGCTAGAAGCTTGACCTTAGAGGAAACATCGGCTGACCTTGACTTCAGCCATAAAGCCCTTCTGGCTAGAACTGCAAAACTAGAAGCCTTAGCTCCCAGTCTTAGAACCTGCAGAACAGCATCCGCAATAAAGGAATTGGCTAACTTAGGAGCCTTAATCCTATCTTCGATCTTGTTTAAAGGCGTCTCTACCTGAAGGGATTCAGATAATGCGTCGAACCAATAGGAAGTCGCACTAGTTATCATGGCAATACACACCACTGGTTGCCATTGGATATCTAGATGCACATAAATTCTTTTCAAATAAGCCTCCATCTTTTTGTCCATTGGGTCCTTCAAAGAACAACTATCCTCAATAGGAATAGTCGTTCTCTTAGCCAGAGAAGAAATGGCCCCTTCAACCTTGGGCACTGTAAACCAGGGTTTTTTAATAGAATCTTCCACAGGAAACATCTTTTTAAAGACAGGAGCCGGATAAAACGCTACTCCTGGCTTCTCCCATTCTTGAGATATAATCTCCCTAGCATAGTTTGGCACAGGAAAAACTTCAAGAGATGATGGAACATCAAAGAAGCTATTAAGTTTACTGGATTTCTTAGGAGTGACGACAGGAGTATCAGAGTCATCTAAGGTAGCTAAAACCTCCTTTAACAGTACATGAAGGTGTTTAAACTTAAATCTGAGGGAACCCACTTCAGTGTCAGAAGAAGGGATTATACTGTCCAAATCTGAAATTTCACCCTCAGATTGCGACTCATCCTCTTCCTCAGATCTGTGAGAAAGGGAAACTTGAGAATCAGAACTTGGAACAGATACCTTACTATCTGAATCTATAAATGTCCTCTTGCGCTTTCCCTGGAACCTGGAAATGCCAGCTAAGGCAGCAGATACCGCTTAGGATACCTGCGTAGCAATTTCAGCTTTCAAAATGACTCCACTATCAGTCAGAGAGTAACCACAGGTCACTGCATGAGATGCCATAGAGGCTTGGGACGATACAGGAGAAGGATGTGTTAATACATGAACAGCATCATCCTGAGAGACATTAGGCTCAACATTGAAACATTTTTCTTTTTGACAAGAGGAACAAAATTGCATAGGAGCTGCAATTGGTGCATCTAGACACAACAGACAAGAATTCATCTGAGCAGCTTCCTACTCTATGTCAGACATAAATCTAACAAGATAAGCGTAGAAATGAGAACTTAAACAATATTTCTCCAACATAGGTGTGTCCGGTCCATGGCGTCATCCTTACTTGTGGGATATTCTCTTCCCCAACAGGAAATGGCAAAGAGCCCAGCAAAGCTGGTCACATGATCCCTCCTAGGCTCCGCCTTCCCCAGTCATTCTCTTTGCCGTTGTACAGGCAACATCTCCACGGAGATGGCTTAGAGTTTTTTAGTGTTTAACTGTAGTTTTTATTATTCAATCAAGAGTTTGTTATTTTAAAATAGTGCTGGTATGTACTATTTACTCTGAAACAGAAAAGAGATGAAGATTTCTGTTTGTAAGAGGAAAATGATTTTAGCAACCGTTACTAAAATCGATGGCTGTTCCACACAGGACTGTTGAGAGGAATTAACTTCAGTTGGGGGAACAGTGAGCAGACTTTTGCTGCTTGAGGTATGACACATTCTAACAAGACGATGTAATGCTGGAAGCTGTCATTTTCCCTATGGGATCCGGTAAGCCATTTTTATTACAGACAGTAAATAAGGGCTTCACAAGGGCTTTTTAAGACTGTAGACATTTTCTGGGCTAAATCGATTTATATATAAACATATTTTATACTCCATAGCCTTGAGGAATTATTTTAATCTTGGGAATTTTGTAAAATAACCGGCAGGCACTGTATTGGACACCTTATTCTCTAGGGGCTTTCCCTAATCATAGGCAGAGTCTCATTTTCGCGCCTGTATTGCGCACTTGTTTTTGAGAAGCATGACATGCAGATGCATGTGTGAGGAGCTCTGATACATAGAAAAGACTTTCTGAAGGCGTCATTTGGTATCGTATTCCCTTTTGGGCTTGGTTGGGTCTCAGCAAAGCAGATACCAGGGACTGTAAAGGGGTTAAATATAAAAACGGCTCCGGTTCCGTTATTTTAAGGGTTAAAGCTTCCAAATTTGGTGTGCAATACTTTTAAGGCTTTAAGACACTGTGGTGAAATTTTGGTGAATTTTGAACAATTCCTTCATACTTTTTCGCAATTGCAGTAATAAAGTGTGTTCAGTTTAAAATTTAAAGTGACAGTAACGGTTTTATTTTAAAACGTTTTTTGTACTTTGTTATCAAGTTTATGCCTGTTTAACATGTCTGAACTGCCAGATAGACTGTGTTCTGAATGTGGGGAAGCCAAGGTTCCTTCTCATTTAAATAGATGTGATTTATGTGACACAAAATTTAGAGAAAATGATGCCCAAGATGATTCCTCAAGTGAGGGGAGTAAGCATGGTACTGCATCATCCCCTCCTTCGTCTACACCAGTCTTGCCCACACAGGAGGCCCCTAGTACATCTAGCGCGCCAATACTCCTTACTATGCAACAATTAACGGCTGTAATGGATAATTCTATCAAAAACATTTTAGCCAAAATGCCCACTTATCAGCGAAAGCGCGACTGCTCTGTTTTAGAAAATACTGAAGAGCATGAGGACGCTGATGATATTGTTTCTGAAGGGCCCCTACACCAGTCTGAGGGGCCCAGGGAGGTTTTGTCTGAGGGAGAAATTTCAGATTCAGGGAAAATTTCTCAACAAGCTGAACCTGATGTGATTACATTTAAATTTAAGTTGGAACATCTCCGCGCTCTGCTTAAGGAGGTGTTATCCACTCTGGATGATTGTGAGAATTTGGTCATCCCAGAGAAACTATGTAAAATGGACAAGTTCCTAGAGGTCCCGGGGCCCCCCGAAGCTTTTCCTATACCCAAGCGGGTGGCGGACATTGTAAATAAAGAATGGGAAAGGCCCGGTATACCTTTCGTCCCTCCCCCCATATTTAAAAAATTGTTTCCTATGGTCGACCCCAGAAAGGACTTATGGCAGACAGTCCCCAAGGTCGAGGGGGCGGTTGCTACTCTAAACAAACGCACCACTATACCCATAGAAGATAGTTGTGCTTTCAAAGATCCTATGGATAAAAAATTAGAAGGTTTGCTTAAAAAGATGTTTGTTCAGCAAGGTTACCTTCTACAACCAATTTCATGCATTGTCCCTGTCACTACAGCCGCGTGTTTCTGGTTCGATGAGCTAGAAAAGGCGATCACTAGTAATTCTCCTT
Organism: Bombina bombina; assembly: GCF_027579735.1. NCBI lineage: Eukaryota > Metazoa > Chordata > Amphibia > Anura > Bombinatoridae > Bombina > Bombina bombina. Next base: position 136,022,330 of record NC_069502.1, on the reverse strand, counting down.
CTTATGAGGAGATTATGGACAGAATCCGTGCTCTCAAATTGGCTAATTCTTTCACCCTAGACGCCACTTTGCAATTGGCTAGATTAGCGGCGAAAAATTCTGGGTTTGCTATTGTGGCGCGCAGAGCGCTTTGGTTAAAATCTTGGTCAGCGGATGCGTCTTCCAAGAACAAATTGCTTAATATTCCTTTCAAGGGGAAAACGCTGTTTGGCCCTGACTTGAAAGAGATTATCTCTGATATCACTGGGGGCAAGGGCCACGCCCTTCCTCAGGATAGGTCTTTCAAGGCCAAAAATAAACCTAATTTTCGTCCCTTTCGTAGAAACGGACCAGCCCCAAGTGCTACGTCCTCTAAGCAAGAGGGTAATACTTCTCAAGCCAAGCCAGCCTGGAGACCAATGCAAGGCTGGAACAAGGGAAAGCAGGCCAAGAAACCTGCCACTGCTACCAAGACAGCATGAGATGTTGGCCCCCGATCCGGGACCGGATCTGGTGGGGGACAGACTCTCTCTCTTCGCTCAGGCTTGGGCAAGAGATGTTCTGGATCCTTGGGCGCTAGAAATAGTCTCCCAAGGTTATCTTCTGGAATTCAAGGGGCTTCCCCCAAGGGGGAGGTTCCACAGGTCTCAATTGTCTTCAGACCACATAAAAAAACAGGCATTCTTACATTGTGTAGAAGACCTGTTAAAAATGGGAGTGATTCATCCTGTTCCATTAGGAGAACAAGGGATGGGGTTCTACTCCAATCTGTTTGTAGTTCCCAAAAAAGAGGGAACGTTCAGACCAATCTTAGATCTCAAGATCCTAAACAAGTTTCTCAAGGTTCCATCGTTCAAAATGGAAACCATTCGAACAATTCTTCCTTCCATCCAGGAAGGTCAATTCATGACCACGGTGGATTTAAAGGATGCGTATCTACATATTCCTATCCACAAGGAACATCATCGGTTCCTAAGGTTCGCATTCCTGGACAAGCATTACCAGTTCGTGGCACTTCTGTTCGGATTAGCCACTGCTCCAAGGATTTTCACAAAGGTACTAGGGTCCCTTCTAGCGGTGCTAAGACCAAGGGGCATTGCAGTAGTACCTTACTTGGACGACATTCTGATTCAAGCGTCGTCCCTTCCTCAAGCAAAGGCTCACACGGACATTTTGTCCTGGCCTTTCTCAGATCTCACGGATGGAAAGTGAACGTAGAAAAGAGTTCTCTATCTCCGTCGACGAGGGTTCCCTTCTTGGGAACAATAATAGACTCCTTAGAAATGAGGATTTTTCTGACAGAGGCCAGAAAAACAAAACTTCTAAACTCTTGTCAAATACTTCATTCCGTTCCTCTTCCTTCCATAGCGCAGTGCATGGAAGTAATAGGTTTGATGGTAGCGGCAATGGACATAGTTCCTTTTGCGCGCATTCATCTAAGACCATTACAACTGTGCATGCTCAGTCAGTGGAATGGGGACTATACAGACTTGTCTCCGACGATACAAGTAAATCAGAGGACCAGAGATTCACTCCGTTGGTGGCTGTCCCTGGACACCCTGTCACAGGGGATGAGCTTCCGCAGAACAGAGTGGGTCATTGTCACGACCGACGCCAGTCTGATGGGCTGGGGCGCGGTCTGGGGACCCCTGAAAGCTCAGGGTCTTTGGTCTCGGGAAGAATCTCTTCTACCGATAAATATTCTGGAACTGAGAGCGATACTCAATGCTCTCAAGGCTTGGCCTCAGCTAGCAAAGGCCAAGTTCATACGGTTTCAATCAGACAACATGACGACTGTTGCGTACATCAACCATCAGGGGGGAACAAGGAGTTCCCTGGCGATGGAAGAAGTGACCAAAATCATTCAATGGGCGGAGACTCACTCCTGCCACTTGTCTGCAATCCACATCCCAGGAGTGGAAAATTGGGAAGCGGATTTTCTGAGTCGTCAGACATTACATCCGGGGGAGTGGGAACTCCATCCGGAAATCTTTGCCCAAATTACTCAACTGTGGGGCATTCCAGACATGGATCTGATGGCCTCTCGTCAGAACTTCAAGGTTCCTTGCTACGGGTCCAGATCCAGGGATCCCAAGGCGACTCTAGTAGATGCACTAGTAGCACCTTGGACCTTCAAACTAGCTTATGTATTCCCGCCGTTTCCTCTCATCCCCAGGCTGGTAGCCAGGATCAATCAGGAGAGGGCATCGGTGATCTTGATAGCTCCTGCGTGGCCACGCAGGACTTGGTATGCAGACCTGGTGAATATGTCATCGGCTCCACCATGGAAGCTACCTTTGAGACGAGACCTTCTTGTTCAAGGTCCGTTCGAACATCCGAATCTGGTCTCACTCCAACTGACTGCTTGGAGATTGAACGCTTGATCTTATCAAAGCGAGGGTTCTCAGATTCTGTTATTGATACTCTTGTTCAGGCCAGAAAGCCTGTAACTAGAAAAATTTACCACAAAATATGGAAAAAATATATCTGTTGGTGTGAATCTAAAGGATTCCCTTGGGACAAGGTAAAAATTCCTAAGATTCTATCCTTTCTTCAAGAAGGATTGGAGAAAGGATTATCTGCAAGTTCCTTGAAGGGACAGATTTCTGCCTTGTCTGTGTTACTTCACAAAAAGCTGGCAGCTGTGCCAGATGTTCAAGCCTTTGTTCAGGCTCTGGTTAGAATCAAGCCTGTTTACAAACCTTTGACTCCTCCTTGGAGTCTCAATTTAGTTCTTTCAGTTCTTCAGGGGGTTCCGTTTGAACCCTTACATTCCGTTGATATTAAGTTATTATCTTGGAAAGTTTTGTTTTTGGTTGCAATTTCTTCTGCTAGAAGAGTTTCAGAATTATCTACTCTGCAGTGTTCTCCTCCTTATCTGGTGTTCCATGCAGATAAGGTGGTTTTACGTACTAAACCTGGTTTTCTTCCGAAAGTTGTTTCTAACAAAAACATTAACCAGGAGATAGTCGTGCCTTCTTTGTGTCCGAATCCGGTTTCAAAGAAGGAACGTTTGTTGCACAATTTGGATGTTGTTCGCGCTCTAAAATTCTATTTAGATGCTACAAAGGATTTTAGACAAACATCTTCCTTGTTTGTTGTTTATTCTGGTAAAAGGAGAGGTCAAAAAGCAACTTCTACCTCTCTCTCTTTTTGGATTAAAAGCATCATCAGATTGGCTTATGAGACTGCCGGACGGCAGCCTCCTGAAAGAATCACAGCTCATTCCACTAGGGCTGTGGCTTCCACATGGGCCTTCAAGAACGAGGCTTCTGTTGATCAGATATGTAAGGCAGCGACTTGGTCTTCACTGCACACTTTTACCAAATTTTACAAGTTTGATACTTTTGCTTCTTCTGAGGCTATTTTTGGGAGAAAGGTTTTGCAAACCGTGGTGCCTTCCATTTAGGTGACCTGATTTGCTCCCTCCCTTCATCCGTGTCCTAAAGCTTTGGTATTGGTTCCCACAAGTAAGGATGACGCCGTGGACCGGACACACCTATGTTGGAGAAAACAGAATTTATGTTTACCTGATAAATTACTTTCTCCAACGGTGTGTCCGGTCCACGGCCCGCCCTGGTTTTTTAATCAGGTCTGATAATTTATTTTCTTTAACTACAGTCACCACGGTATCATATGGTTTCTCCTATGCAAATATTCCTCCTTTACGTCGGTCGAATGACTGGGGAAGGCGGAGCCTAGGAGGGATCATGTGACCAGCTTTGCTGGGCTCTTTGCCATTTCCTGTTGGGGAAGAGAATATCCCACAAGTAAGGATGACGCCGTGGACCGGACACACCGTTGGAGAAAGTAATTTATCAGGTAAACATAAATTCTGTTTTTTCAAAAATTGTGAAATTTTAAAAAATAAGTAACGTTCAAGCGATAGCTGGGCTAACCCCTTTCACACCAATATATACTTAGGTCAGGGATCCCAACAGTAACCAGAAATTATCAACCCTATCAACTAAGCGCAAGAGCTCCAGAATACCCCTCAGACTACTCCACACCTCAGTCCACTGAGGCGCCTACCTTCACCGTAACTAATTTGATGAACAGAGCTGTCCTACGATCCTTCTGAGAAAAAAATCACAGTTCAGTGCCACTCCGGAGACACACGCCAATCATGTGGGTGGGTTCTAGTACAGAGGCACGAAAGAGCGGAAACCTGAAACGCTGCGTATCAGAGCAAGGAGGCAGAGCATAAATTATCTGGAAAAAAACACACGACAGACTAGTAAAAATGGCGTAGACTGCACCACTCAATAAACGGTACCACGCTTTTGAAAAGCTTAAACATAAAAACTCCAGTCCAGCCTCTAAATATATCCCCAGTGTCAAGAAAAAACCTAGCCTATTTAAATCCTGTCATCTCACCGGAGAGAAAGGGTAGTCTCACATACATTCACACTGTGCCTGCAACATGCCCCAATGTAGCCCTGACTCAGAGCTAAACTAAGTCCCATAAAAGGTATTTCCCCACCTGGAAGAAACAAGCACTTACCTGTTCCGCTCTATGGCATGAAGACAGTCACAAGGCATGAGAGGACACAGTTCCCACCAGAGACCTTAACAAAGAAAGAAAAGAGTATCCAACCCTCACTTTCTATAATAGGGCAGCAACTGTTGGGAAAACACAGCAAGTACCACTTTGCAAGTTCCCAACTGCTTTAAAGCCACCTGTGCCCGACTGCAAGGACTAACGTGGAATACGGCTATACCACAAACTTGTTTATAGTGATAATTCTACAAAGCTTGCTTGTAGCAATAAATCATAAATCAGACACCTAACTTTACTTCCTCCATGCATGAAAGGCAAAGACAATGACTGGGGGCTATGGGTAAGGGAGTGATACTTAACAGTTTGTGGTGCTCTTTGCCTCCCCCTGCTGGTCAGGAGTGATATTCCCAACAGTAACTAGATGATCCCATGGACTCACCATATCTTAGGGAAAAAAATCCTCATGGATACCGAGTCTATAACCGTACCCAGGAAATTCACCCTGGTATTTGGAGTAAGAGAACTCTTTTCCAATTTTATCTTTCATTCATGAGAATGAAAATTCCTTAGGATCTGGCTACAGCCATGAGAGCACCCAGAACCTTTGTAAATATCCTGGGTGCAGTAGCTAAGCCAAACAGAAGTGCTATGAACTGGAAGTGCTGATCTAGAAACGGAAACCTTAGGAACTGAAAAACATAATTTATGCTTACCTGATAAATTCCTTTCTTCTGTTGTGTGATCAGTCCACGGGTCATCATTACTTCTGGGATATTATCTGCTCCCCTACAGGAAGTGCAAGAGGATTCACCCAGCAGAGTTGCTATATAGCTCCTCCCCTCTACGTCACCTCCAGTCATTCGACCAAAGACCAACGAGAAAGGAGAAGCCAAGGGTGTAGTGGTGACTGAATTATAAATTAAAAAATATGTACCTGCCTTAAAAAACAGGGCGGGCCGTGGACTGATCACACAACAGAAGAAAGGAATTTATCAGGTAAGCATAAATTATGTTTTCTTCTGTTATGTGTGATCAGTCCACGGGTCATCATTACTTCTGGGATACCAATACCAAAGCAAAAGTACACGGATGACGGGAGGGATAGGCAGGCTCATTATACAGAAGGAACCACTGCCTGAAGAACCTTTCTCCCAAAAATAGCCTCCGAAGAAGCAAAAGTGTCAAATTTGTAAAATTTGGAAAAAGTATGAAGCGAAGACCAAGTTGCAGCCTTGCAAATCTGTTCAACAGAGGCCTCATTCTTAAAGGCCCAAGTGGAAGCCACAGCTCTAGTGGAATGAGCTGTAATTCTTTCAGGAGGCTGCTGTCCAGCAGTCTCATAGGCTAAACGTATTATGCTACGAAGCCAAAAAGAGAGAGAGGTAGCAGAAGCTTTTTGACCTCTCCTCTGTCCAGAATAAACGACAAACAGGGAAGAAGTTTGGCGAAAATCTTTAGTTGCCTGCAAGTAGAACTTGAGGGCACGAACTACATCCAGATTGTGTAGAAGACGTTCCTTCTTTGAAGAAGGATTTGGACACAAGGAGGGAACAACAATCTCTTGATTGATATTCCTGTTAGAGACAACCTTAGGTAAGAACCCAGGTTTAGTACGCAGAACTACCTTGTCTGAGTGAAAGATCAGATAAGGAGAATCACAATGTAGGGCTGATAACTCAGAGACTCTTCGAGCCGAGGAAATAGCCATTAAAAATAGAACTTTCCAAGATAACAATCTTATATCAATGGAATGAAGGGGTTCAAACGGAACACCCTGTAAAACGTTAAGAACTAAGTTTAAACTCCATGGCGGAGCAACAGTTTTAAACACAGGCTTGATCCTAGCTAAAGCCTGACAAAAGGCCTGGATGTCTGAATTTTCTGACAGACGCCTGTGTAACAAGATGGACAGAGCTGAGATCTGTCCCTTTAATGAGCTAGCCGATAAACCCTTTTCTAAACCTTCTTGTAGAAAAGACAATATCCTAGGAATCCTAACCTTACTCCAGGAGTAATCTTTGGATTCACACCAGTATAGGTATTTACGCCATATTTTATGGTAAATCTTTCTGGTAACAGGCTTCCTAGCCTGTATCAGGGTATCAATAACCGACTCAGAAAACCCACGTTTTGATAAAATCAAGCGTTCAATTTCCAAGCAGTCAGCTTCAGAGAAGTTAGACTTTGATGTTTGAATGGACCCTGAATCAGAAGGTCCTGTCTTAGAGGTAGAGACCACGGCGGACAGGATGACATGTCCACTAGATCTGCATACCAAGTCCTGCGCGGCCATGCAGGCGCTATTAGAATCACTGATGCTCTCTCCTGTTTGATTTTGGCAATCAATCGAGGAAGCAGCGGGAAGGGTGGAAACACATAAGCCATCCTGAAGTTCCAAGGTGCTGTCAAAGCATCTATCAGAACCGCTCCCGGATCCCTGGATCTGGATCCGTAGCGAGGAAGTTTGGCGTTCTGGCGAGACGCCATGAGATCTATCTCTGGTTTGCCCCAACGTCGAAGTATTTGGGCAAAGACCTCCGGATGAAGTTCCCACTCCCCCGGATGAAGAGTCTGGCGACTCAAGAAATCCGCCTCCCAGTTCTCCACTCCCGGGATGTGGATTGCTGACAGGTGGCAAGAGTGAGACTCTGCCCAGCGAATTATCCTTGATACTTCTATCATTGCTAGGGAGCTTCTTGTCCCTCCCTGATGGTTGATGTAAGCTACAGTCGTGATGTTGTCCGACTGAAACCTGATGAACCCCCGAGTCTTTAACTGGGGCCAAGCTAGAAGGGCATTGAGAACTGCTCTCAATTCCAGAATGTTTATTGGCAGGAGACTTTCCTCCTGACTCCATTGTCCCTGAGCCTTCAGAGAATTCCAGACAGCGCCCCAACCTAGAAGGCTGGCGTCTGTTGTTACAATTGTCCAGTCCGGCCTGCTGAAAGGCATCCCCCTGGACAGATGTGGCCGAGAAAGCCACCATAGAAGAGAGTTTCTGGTCTCTTGATCCAGATTCAGAGTGGGGGACAAATCTGAGTAATCCCCATTCCACTGACTCAGCATGCACAATTGCAGCGGTCTGAGATGTAGGCGTGCAAAGGGTACTATGTCCATTGCTGCTACCATTAAGCCGATCACCTCCATGCATTGAGCTACTGACGGGAGTTGAATGGAATGAAGGACACGGCATGCATTTAGAAGCTTTGTTAATCTGTCTTCTGTCAGATAAATCTTCATTTCTACAGAATCTATAAGAGTCCCCAAGAATGGAACCCTTGTGAGAGGCAAGAGAGAACTCTTCTTTTCGTTCACTTTCCATCCATGCGACCTTAGAAATGCCAGAACTAACTCTGTATGAGACTTGGCAGTTTGAAAGCTTGAAGCTTGTATCAGAATGTCGTCTAGGTACGGAGCTACCGAAATTCCTCGCGGTCTCAGAACCGCTAGAAGGGCACCCAGAACCTTTGTGAAAATTCTTGGAGCCGTAGCCAATCCGAATGGAAGGGCTACAAACTGGTAATGCCTGTCTAAGAAGGCAAACCTTAGATATCGGTAATGATCTTTGTGAATCGGTATGTGAAGGTAAGCATCCTTTAAATCCACTGTGGTCATGTACTGACCCCTTTGGATCATGGGTAAGATTGTCCGAATAGTTTCCATTTTGAACGATGGAACTCTTAGGAATTTGTTTAGGATCTTTAAATCCAAGATTGGCCTGAAAGTTCCCTCTTTTTTGGGAACCACAAACAGGTTTGAGTAAAACCCTTGTCCTTGTTCCGACCGCGGAACCGGATGGATCACTCCCATTAATAATAGATCTTGTACACAGCGTAGAAACGCGTCTTTCTTTATTTGGTTTGTTGACAACCTTGACAGATGAAATCTCCCTCGTGGGGGAGATAATTTGAAGTCTAGAAGGTATCCCTGAGATATGATCTCTAGCGCCCAGGGATCCTGGACATCTCTTGCCCAAGCCTGGGCGAAGAGAGAGAGTCTGCCCCCCACTAGATCCGGTCCCGGATCGGGGGCCCTCGGTTCATGCTGTCTTAGGGGCAGCAGCAGGTTTTCTGGCCTGCTTGCCCTTATTCCAGGACTGGTTAGGTTTCCAGCCTTGTCTGTAACGAGCAACAGCTCCTTCCTGTTTTGGTGCAGTGGAAGTTGATGCTGCACCTGCTTTGAAATTCCGAAAGGGACGAAAATTAGACTGTCTAGCCTTAGCTTTGGCTTTGTCTTGAGGTAGAGCGTGGCCCTTACCTCCTGTAATGTCAGCGATAATTTCTTTCAAACCGGGCCCAAATAAAGTTTGCCCCTTGAAAGGTATATTAAGTAATTTGGACTTAGAAGTTACATCAGCCGACCAGGATTTTAGCCACAGCGCCCTACGTGCCTGAATGGCGAATCCTGAATTCTTAGCCGTAAGTTTGGTTAAATGTACTACGGCCTCCGAAATGAATGAATTAGCTAGTTTAAGGACTCTAAGCCTGTCCGTAATGTCGTCCAGCGTAGCGGAACTAAGGTTCTCTTCCAGAGACTCAATCCAAAATGCTGCCGCAGCCGTAATCGGCGCGATGCATGCAAGGGGTTGCAATATAAAACCTTGTTGAACAAACATTTTCTTAAGGTAACCCTCTAATTTTTTATCCATAGGATCTGAAAAAGCACAGCTATCCTCCACCGGGATAGTGGTGCGCTTAGCTAAAGTAGAAACTGCTCCCTCCACCTTAGGGACCGTTTGCCATAAGTCCCGTGTGGTGGCGTCTATTGGAAACATCTTTCTAAATATTGGAGGGGGTGAGAACGGCACACCGGGTCTATCCCACTCCTTAGTAACAATTTCAGTTAATCTCTTAGGTATAGGAAAAACGTCAGTACTCGCCGGTACCGCAAAGTATTTATCCAACCTACACATTTTCTCTGGTATTGCAACAGTGTTACAATCGTTAAGAGCCGCTAAGACCTCCCCTAGTAATACACGGAGGTTTTCCAATTTAAATTTAAAATTTGAAATATCTGAATCCAATCTGCTTGGATCAGAACCGTCACCTACAGAATGAAGCTCTCCGTCCTCATGCTCTGCAAGCTGTGACGCAGTATCAGACATGGCCCTAGAATTATCAGCGCACTCTGTTCTCACCCCAGAGTGATCACGCTTGCCTCTTAGTTCTGGTAACTTAGCCAAAACTTCAGTCATAACAGTAGCCATATCTTGTAATGTTATCTGTAATGGCTGCCCAGATGTACTAGGCGCCATAATATCACGCACCTCCCGGGCGGGAGACGCAGGTACTGACACGTGAGGCGAGTTAGACGGCATAACTCTCCCCTCGCTGTTTGGTGAAATTTGTTCAATTTGTACAGATTGGCTTTTATTTAAAGTAGCATCAATACAGTTAGTACATAAATTTCTATTGGGCTCCACCTTGGCATTGGAACAAATGACACAGGTATCTTCCTCTGAATCAGACATGTTTAACACACTAGCAATAAACATGCAACTTGGTTACAATCTTATTTAACAAAAACGTACTGTGCCTCAAAGAAGCACTAAACGATTAAATGACAGTTGAAATAATGAACTGAAAAACAGTTATAGCATCACTCTTTAAAAACAACACAACTTGTTAGCAAAGGTTTGTTCCCATTAGTAAAGCAACACTAATTAAATTTTAAACATAAAAATCACAGAGCAACGTTTTTAAAACACAGTCACTACATAAATCTCACAGCTCTGCTGAGAGAATCTACCTCCCTTCAAAGAAGTTTGAAGACCCCTGAGTTCTGTTAGAGATGAACCGGATCATGCAGAAAATACAAGTGTAACTGACTAACAGTAGCCATATCTTGTGGAAATTTTTTGATGCGTAGCAAAGAGCGCCAAAAACGGCCCCTCCCCCTCACACACAGCAGTGAGAGAGAAACGAAACTGTCATAATCAAAACAAGCAAACTGCCAAGTGGAAAAATAATGCCCAAATATTTATTCACTCAGTACCTCAGAAATGCAAACGATTCTACATTCCAGCAAAAACGTTTAACATGAATTAAATACCTATTAAAAGGTTTAATGTACTTTTACAGAGTAATTCCGGTGAAATACCATCCCCAGAATACTGAAGTGTAGAGTATACATACATGTCATTATAACGGTATAGCAGGATTTTCTCATCAATTCCATTCAGAAAATAAAAACTGCTACATACCTCAATGCAGATTCAACTGCCCGCTGTCCCCTGATCTGAAGCTTTTACCTCCCTCAGATGGCCGAGAAACAGCAATATGATCTTAACTACTCCGGTTAAAATCATAAGAAAAACTCTGGTAGATTCTTCTTCAAACTCTGCCAGAGAAGTAATAACACGCTCCGGTGCTATTGTAAAATAACAAACTTTTGATTGAAGTTATAAAAACTAAGTATAATCACCATAGTCCTCTCACACCTCCTATCTAGTCTTTGGGTGCAAGAGAATGACTGGGGGTGACGTAGAGGGGAGGAGCTATATAGCAACTCTGCTGGGTGAATCCTCTTGCACTTCCTGTAGGGGAGCAGATAATATCCCAGAAGTAATGATGACCCGTGGACTGATCACACATAACAGAAGAAATTATCTTTGTGGATCGGAACATGCAGGTATGCATCCTTCAGATTGATGGTAGTCATAAATTGTCCTTCCTGAAGCATGAGAAGGATTGATCTGATCGTCTCCATCTTGAAGGAAATTCAGAAATTTGTTTAGGCACTTCAAGTCCAGAATTGGACGAAAAGTTACCTCCTTTTTGGGAACCACAAAGAGGTTTGAATAGAACCCCAGACCTTTTTCTAATGCAGGTACCGGGACTATAGAGCCCTTACATAATCTAAAAAGGTTGTCCTCTTCTCTGGTCTTGTAGAAAGTCTGGAGAGGAGGAATCTGCCCCTGGGCGGAAGAGATTTGAATCCTATCCTGTATCCTTGAGATACAACCTCCAGTACCCAAGGGTCCTGTACATCCTGAAACCAGGCTTCTGAGAAAAACGACAGTCTGCCTCCTCCTGGTGGCCAGGTGTTGTATTTCCCAACAGTAAGGAATTAAGTTGTGGACTCTCCCTGCCTTATGGAAAGAAAGTAGGGGCACCCCGTTGTTTTTTTAAACTGTTCTCTGTTCTTGTTAAACTTTAAAAATAATTTAGCTAACTTATCACCGCAACTAGTGGGAAGGATGGGAGGGCTCTGGTAACTGTTTACAAATGCGGCTAGTACTTCTCCTATTTAGGGGTCTATATTAATAGATTACCGAAGTTTTAGCCACATTTACTTTACTTAATTACCACTGTGGCACTATTACCTTCCAATCACACAATCCCCCCTAAAACCATTGCAGGAACTTTGCAACATTGTAACCTATAAAAAGCACAAAACAGAGATGTGTTTTTACTCCCTATTATTCTGCTGCTGTCTTTTATTTATTTTGTGATCTTATTAAAAGCTAAGTTTTAATGATAATTCTTTCTCTATGTGCTATTAAGAGCATTCTTTTTTGTGCCTATTAACTATAGGTTAACTCCATGTATAGTGTACATTAATGCTCTTCTGCACACTTCAGACTGCTTACCTCTTGATAATTTATACAAGATACATTTTTTTAACCTTTTAAGTTTAAAGGGACCAATTTTTTCTCTTTCTTCTTGAATATATATAAGTGCATTGGAGCCCTTTGCAGTTCATTAGATGAAAACATGTAAAAACATATTTATGCGGGACCATTCTATTAATTGTTGTAGAAAGATTGCTCTCCTATATGCCGACAAATTAGGCAGCCCCAAACCCCCTCTATCCCTTGGCATGTACATCGTTTTCTTTGGAACCCTAGGTCTAATGTTTGCCCAAATGTACCTTTCTATTATGGTTGGCAATTGGTTAATATATCCGTCAGGCAGGGGGATCGGTAACGCCTGAAGGACATAGAGGATCCTAGGAAGGATATTCATTTTAAATACACCTAAATAAATCTCTTATAATGTTGTTTTTTAAAGGGGTATCATATTTAAAAAGGTCTTGCACACAAGGTGTTAATTGTATCCCTAGGTATTTAAGTTTATGATGAGCTATTGGTATATGAAATTTTTCTTTCAGAGTATGAATGTGTTGAGCCTGGGTGTTAATGTTCATTAGTTCTGATTTGTTTAAGTTAAGGAGAAAATTAGAAACCACTCTGTAAGAGTCTAGTTCTTTCAGTAGCTCTGGTATAGAGGTTTCAGCCTCAGTTAGAGTAAAAAGAATATCATCCGCGTATAGCGCTTGCTTACATTCCATATCTTCAACTACAATTCATTTAATTTTGTCATTCAACCTAATCTTATGTGCTAGGACCTCTATAGATATGGCAAATAATAAGGGTGAAAGTGGGCAACCCTGTCACTGGTACCTCACTCCGGCCAGGCTACATTAAATGTTTCCATCTCTGAGTAGCACCTGCTGGAGAGGATGCGGAGGGGAGGGCTTCTTGACACATATATGGTGGTCTTGCCCTAGATTACATACCTTTTGGGCGAGTATTTTTTCATTCATCTCTAACTTACTGAACACACATATACCAAATACCCCAGACAGTATTTTATTTTGTTCGTTGCCTAAAATTAAAGAACCAGCTAAGCTACGGCTCCTTCTGATAATGATCACAGGAGCAAAAAAAACTCATCCCCAAGGGGTGAAAAACACAAAATGTACCGTTTGTAGAGGACTGGAAGAGACAAGTCTTGGAGCTTATCACTTTAGAAAGAAATCATTACCTTAAATTTATAAATTAGATACTTATGAAATTATCTGGGCAGTTTGGAATGGTACTATATAAAGCGTCCCTTTACCCTCCCCCCCCTTTTTTTCTCTCCTCCCTCCCCTACCTCTCTATCCCATTTTCTTTAGATATTATAAAGTGCGTTTTGTATGGACTGTAATTAAATTAACAATGGCTACTTTGTTATATATCCTAAACTATAAAGATTATAGATATTAAAGATAAGAATTTACGGAAAATAAGAAAATTGTATAAAAGAAGAGAGCTATGCAAATGAATATGTGTAGGTTTACACATCCTTATATAAATTTTGATATTGCTGTTTATGTTTTATTGCGAATATTGTAAACCTGAATTTATACCAATAAAGCTCTTTTGAAGAAAAAAATCAAACAAAACATTTATGCAATATTAATTTTTAATAAAAGTTTTAACTATGTATTAACTGTAAATATCTCACATTCCTATCTTCTGTACATACATATATATATATATATATATATATATATATTGATCTGAAAATTATATTATATTGAATAAATGTCTACTGTATTGAATGATTAGCTGCATTTATGAATTTAAAATGTTTAACCAACCTACTTCAGAATAAATAACATCTTCCTTTTCAGTCATCTGATTAAATGCTATGTAATTGGTGCTGTAAATTATATCATATGTTTTTATACACTCAACAAAAGATATACTGAATATGGAATATACTGTATTTATATTAATATGGAATAATAATCAAATATAAATATAGCTATATGATTAACCACATCAGACTGCTACTCACAGGCGATGTATATGATATAAGATAATAACTGGAAAAGCTGGCAATATTATATCAGAATATGAATTGATATATTTATCAAATTCATGCTGAAAGTCTTAGAATCTCTTAAAATATTACAGGTAGAATTGTATGGAAGCATACATCAGATAGGTATATTATATAGATTTAATGTTATGCATAGACCTAATATTTATAATGTATGGGAATACATACTAAATCAATATACTCCTGTTTGGTATTGATATGCACATCTTCAGCAGTATTAAACAGCCCCATATATGTTGACCAGATAAGTTTATTAATACTAGAAAATATAGTATATTAAATATGCATTTTAAAAATATATTTTCAGTAGCAGTATTCGATAATGAAACTGTTTTTCTATGTCTGCTGCCCCCTAATGGACTAGAACTGGTATAACAACCAAAAGGGTTAACTGTTGAAAGACATGCATTCCCCAAGGGCCCATGAGCGACCAGCTCCGAAGGGCCAATGAGAGACAAGCTTCGATAGGGGCGTAACCAAAATTCCATCAATGATTAGAAAAAGAGGTGGGTTTTATCAGAGAGATAAAAACCCTTGCACAGGAAGTAAAAAGAGGCTGATGCTGGCTGATCCTGGATAATTTGACTCACTGACTTAAACTGCTGCCTTGAAAATACACAAGGTTTTGTAAGACAAAAATTGGGCCTAACATTACTTCCAGACTTGTGCATCCTCTCTTACATGACAGTGAAAAGTTTATATTGGATTAAAAAAGCTGAACTCTCACATTGCTACTTGGTAATGTATACGGTGGTTATATATTTTTAATATTTTAAATCCAGGTATTCTAAAGTTATAATTAAATTGTAGCTAGTGATTTAAAAGGATATTTTGTATTTTAAATGTATGTCCCATTGGCCTGTGTAGTCTAGAAATAATTATATTGATGCCAAGTTATTATTATTGATAGGAAAAGATTTTATACTTTTATATTTATAAGTCAGTTTTATTTTATTATGGAATCTTTTAAGAACTGCACATAAATTGGCTATTGTGTTGATAATATACAAATTTCTCTGGTTGTAGTGAATAAAACATTGTAAGTAGTGATCCATATTTTGGTACTGAATTAGAGTTGCGGCTAATTATAAATTGTTATGCTATAATTTATGGTGTGTTTAATAAGCGATTCCTTTGGAATTAAGATTAATTTACAGAAATATCTTTATAGCTTGCTTGTCTAGAATATTGTAACCACATAGACATATATATTTGTCCATAATTAATACGCTATTTACTATGTAAATATAATCATTGTGTAATTAAAGGTAACTGATCAGTTACATTTTTACATTTTAGTTAGAATTACTGTTACGTAAATATATATAATACTTTAGAGGTTACCACTGAAATAGAGTATAATATAATATATATAAATATAGTATAATATTGTAACCTAGGTTATATCTAACACGTCAGAGTACACTGCTGAGATACTATTATATCTGTTAGAATATCACTATAAATATTATCTATATATACAGGGAGTGCAGAATTATTAGGCAAATGAGTATTTTGACCACATCATCCTCTTTATGCATGTTGTCTTACTCCAAGCTGTATAGGCTCGAAAGCCTACTACCAATTAAGCATATTAGGTGATGTGCATCTCTGTAATGAGAAGGGGTGTGGTCTAATGACATCAACACCCTATATCAGGTGTGCAAAATTATTAGGCAACTTCCTTTCCTTTGGCAAAATGGGTCAAAAGAAGGACTTGACAGGCTCAGAAAAGTAAAAAATTAGTGAGATATCTTGCAGAGGGATGCAGCACTCTTAAAATTGCAAAGCTTCTGAAGCGTGATCATCGAACAATCAAGCGTTTCATTCAAAATAGTCAACAGGGTCGCAAGAAGCGTGTGGAAAAACCAAGGCGCAAAATAACTGCCCATGAACTGAGAAAAGTCAAGCGTGCAGCTGCCAAGATGTCACTTGCCACCAGTTTGGCCATATTTCAGAGCTGCAACATCACTGGAGTGCCCAAAAGCACAAGGTGTGCAATACTCAGAGACATGGCCAAGGTAAGAAAGGCTGAAAGACGAACACCACCGAACAAGACACACAAGCTGAAACGTCAAGACTGGGCCAAGAAATATCTCAAGACTGATTTTTCTAAGGTTTTATGGACTGATGAAATGAGAGTGAGTCTTGATGGGCCAGATGGATGGGCCCGTGGCTGGATTGGTAAAGGGCAGAGAGCTCCAGTCCGACTCAGACGCCAGCAAGGTGGAGGTGGAGTACTGGTTTGGGCTGGTATCATCAAAGATGAGCTTGTGGGGCCTTTTCGGGTTGAGGATGGAGTCAAGCTCAACTCCCAGTCCTACTGCCAGTTTCTGGAAGACACCTTCTTCAAGCAGTGGTACAGGAAGAAGTCTGCATCCTTCAAGAAAAACATGATTTTCATGCAGGACAATGCTCCATCACACGCGTCCAAGTACTCCACAGCGTGGCTGGCAAGAAAGGGTATAAAAGAAGAAAATCTAATGACATGGCCTCCTTGTTCACCTGATCTGAACCCCATTGAGAACCTGTGGTCCATCATCAAATGTGAGATTTACAAGGAGGGAAAACAGTACACCTCTCTGAACAGTGTCTGGGAGGCTGTGGTTGCTGCTGCACGCAATGTTGATGGTGAACAGATCAAAACACTGACAGAATCCATGGATGGCAGGCTTTTGAGTGTCCTTGCAAAGAAAGGTGGCTATATTGGTCACTGATTTGTTTTTGTTTTGTTTTTTAATGTCAGAAATGTATATTTGTGAATGTTGAGATGTTATATTGGGTTCACTGGTAAAAATAAATAATTGAAATGGGTATATATTTGTTTTTTGTTAAGTTGCCTAATAATTATGCACAGTAATAGTCACCTGCACACACAGATATCCCCCTAAAATAGCTAAAACTAAAAACAAACTAAAAACTACTTCCAAAAATATTCAGCTTTGATATTAATGAGTTTTTTGGGTTCATTGAGAACATGGTTGTTGTTCAATAATAAAATTAATACTCAAAAATACAACTTGCCTAATAATTCTGCACTCCCTGTACTGTATATATAGGAATATCTATTTAGAAATACTTAGAACATATTCTGCTATGTACAGAAGATAGGAATGTGAAATATTTACAGTTAATACATAGTTAAAACTTTTATTAAAAATGAATATTGCATAAATATGTTTTTACATGTTTTCATCTAATGAACTGTAAGGGCTCCAATGCACTTATATATATTCAAGAAGAAAGATAAAAAATAGGTCCCTTTAAACTTAAAAAGTTAAAGTTTTTTTTTATCTTCAGACTGACCTTGTATAAATTATCAAGAGGTAAGAAGTCTGAAGTGTGCAGAAGAGCATTAACATGATCTGCGTATTTTAAATTAAGCACAAATCACTTATTTGAGATTTAGCTTCCCATGTCATATCTGGAGCAAGAAAATTTTCCCAGACGTATATGTGGATTGGACCTTCAAAAGAAGACCTAGTGAATCATCATGTTGATTATCACATGTATCTGTTAACTTACGATATCCTGGTATTCTGCTAGTTTATCAACTACAGTACAGAACTGTGTCTCTGTCACCCCAGGGGGGCATCCTGAACTAGGTAAGTACCAGGGAAATTATTTTAATTGAGTTATTTAGAAATACATTAAAGTGCAGTCTGTATATTGAGTATAGAGAGGGGGTCTGGGATGAAAGGTCTGGGATGAAAGGTCTGATTTCAGGTCTTTAATGACACATACAGTAAAGAAATTATATTTAAAGCAGTTTCATATATAGATGAATCAATCAGCATATCATCTATGCACATAGCCCCCAATGATATTTCAGTCTCTTAGGTATAGGAAAAACGTCAGTACTCGCCGGTACCGCAAAGTATTTATCCAACCTACACAATTTTTCTGGTATTGCAACAGTGTTACAATCATTAAGAGCCGCTAAAACCTCCCCTAGTAATACACGGAGGTTCTCCAATTTAAATTTAAAATTTGAAATATCTGAATCCAATCTGTTTGGATCAGAACCATCACCCACAGAATGAAGCTCTCCGTCCTCATGTTCTGCAAGCTGTGACGCAGTATCAGACATGGCCCTAGTATTATCACGCACTCTGTTCTCACCCCAGAGTGATCACGCTTGCCTCTTAGTTCTGGTAATTTAGCCAAAACTTCAGTCATAACAGTAGCCATATCTTGTAATGTTATCTGTAATGGCCGCCCAGATGTACTAGGCGCTATAATATCACGCACCTCCCGGGCGGGAGATGCAGGTACTGACACGTGAGGCGAGTTAGTCGGCATAACTCTCCCCTCGCTGTTTGGTGAAATTTGTTCAATTTGTACAGATTGGCTTTATTTAAAGTAGCATCAATACAGTTAGTACATAAATTTCTATTGGGCTCCACCTTGGCATTGGAACAAATGACACAGATATCTTCCTCTGAATCAGACATGTTTAACACACTAGCAATAAACTTGCAACTTGGTTACAATCTTATTTAACAAAAACGTACTGTGCCTCAAAGAAGCACTAAACGATTAAATGACAGTTGAAATAATGACTGAAAGACAGTTATAGCATCAATCCTTAAAAAACAACACAACTTTTAGCAAAGGTTTGTTCCCATTAGTAAAGTAACAATAATTAAATTTGAAACATAAAAATTACAGAGCAACGTTTTTTAATCACAGTCAATATATAAGTCTCACAGCTCTGCTGAGAGAATCTACCTCCCTCCAAAGAAGTTTGAAGACCCCTGAGATCTGTTAGAGATGAACCGGATCATGCAGGAAATACAAGAGTAACTGACTGAATTTTTTGATGCGTAGCAAAGAGCGCCAAAAACGGCCCCTCCCCCTCACACACAGCAGTGAGAGAGAAACGAAACTGTCACAATTAAAACAAGCAAC
Organism: Bombina bombina; assembly: GCF_027579735.1. Classification (NCBI taxonomy): domain Eukaryota; kingdom Metazoa; phylum Chordata; class Amphibia; order Anura; family Bombinatoridae; genus Bombina; species Bombina bombina. The sequence goes on along the minus strand of NC_069502.1, from coordinate 136,003,325 downwards.
TGCCAAGTGGAAAAATAATGCCCAAATATTTATTCACTCAGTACCTCAGAAAATGCAAACGATTCTACATTCCAGCAAAAACGTTTAACATAATAAATACCTATTAAAGGTTTAATGTACTTTTAACAGAGTAATTCCGGTGAAATACCATCCCCAGAATACTGAAGTGTAGAGTATACATACATGTCATTATAACGGTATGGCAGGATTTTCTCATCAATTCCATTCAGAAAATAAAAACTGCTACATACCTCAATGCAGATTCATCTGCCCGCTGTCCCTGATCTGAAGCTTTTACCTCCCTCAGATGGCGAGAAACAGCAATATGATCTTAACTACTCCGGTTAAAATCATAGTTAAAAACTCTGGTAGATTCTTCTTCAAACTCTGCCAGAGAGGCAATAACACGCTCCGGTGCTATTGTAAAATAACAAACTTTTGATTGAAGTTATAAAAACTAAGTATAATCACCATAGTCCCTCACACACATCCTATCTAGTTGCTGGGTGCAAGAGAATGACTGGGAGTGACGGGAGGGAGGAGCTATATGCAGCTCTGCTGGGTGAATCCTCTTGCATTTCCTGTTGGGGAGGAGTTATATCCCAGAAGTAATGATGACCCGTGGACTGATCACACATAACAGAAGAAAGTTTACTTCTAGCGCAATTAGCGCTATAGCGAAATCACTTAATAGCGCTCTAATCTGGCCCTTAGTAGAGTAAGCCTTTTTCAGAGCTAAATTACATGAAAAGGGGACACAATAAATAATGGCAATATATTGCAAAAACTAAACATTTTATTTAAAAATCTCAACATGTTTACTGTCCTTTTAAGTGCTGACAGTGGGAGCTGCTACTGTTATCACTAGCACATGAACCAAGCTGTCTTATAAACTTCCAGCTTGACAATGGTACAGTTATACAAATAGGAGCTATTTAAAAAATGAGCTATTGCAAATTATTTTTATGCTGGCTGCTTTTGTGCTACAGGATTGAGATCTAATCATTAATTTGGAGGAATAGAAACTTTGCATAAATTTTACTATCAAAGATTTTTTTATTTTATTCTGCTATCCCAATAAATTATAAGAACCTCTACAAAAATTAAAAAAGCATTATTCAGATGTTGTAACAGCTTGTTCTGAACATTAAATGGACAGTATACTGTAAAATTAATTTCCCCTGAATGGCCCAGATTACAAGTGGCGCGCTAATGCTAGCATAGGACTTGAAAAGCAGTATTGCTGAAATTAAATTTACCAGAGAAGGTTTTGCACGGCCAACATGCATGCGGTGTTTGAATTTTCAGTATAGTAAGCAATGTCAATGGTCAAAAAAATTATTTCAAACAAAAAAATATAGGCAAATGAGACATTTAATTGGGAACACATTAAAATGAGGAGAAAACACTACAGTACAATGCCCCTTTCTTTAAAGGGATATGAAACCCCAAAATTGTATTTTTTAATTCAGAAAGAGCAAACCATTTAAAAAAAATTCCAATTTACTTCTATTATCAAATTTGCTTAAAAGAGACAGTCTACACTAAAATTGTATTTGTTTAAAAAGATCGATAAAGCCTTTACTACCCATTCCCCAGCTTTGCTTTAATATAACAATGTTATATTAATATACTTTATAACATTAAAGGCTGTGACACACTGCAAGCGATGTGGCGCAAGGCGAAGCAGCTGCTTCGCACCGCATCGCATGGCTTCTGAAGTTCAAATATTTCATCTCTGAGCACTCAGCTACGCGGCAGAGTGCTCAGAGATGAAAAGGCAGGACACACTGAGCACGCACAGCCGCATCTACACGCCGCGCTCCGCTCCGCTTGCAGTGTGTCACAGCCTTTACACTTCTATATTTCTGCCTGTTTCTAAGCGACTCCAGACAGCCTCTTATCACACGCTTTTTTATTATCTTTTCACAACAGGAGACTGCTAGTTCATGTGGGCCATATAGATAACATTGTAATCACGCCCAAGGAGTTATTTAAGAGTCAGCACAACACAATACTAAATGCAAGTCGATAGATAATAAATAAAAAGCCATGTGATCAGGGGGTTGTCACAAGATGCTTAGATACAAGGTAATCACATAACAGTGTTGGCTATGCAAAACTGGGGAATGGATAATAAAGGGATTATCTATCTTTTAAAACAATAACAATTCTATTGTAGGCTGTCCCTTTAATTCCCATGATATTCAGTGTTAAAAAGATACCTAGGTAGGCAATTGGAGCACTACATGTAAGGAAACAGTGCTGCCATCTAGTGCTCTTGCAAATGGATAACATTCTTGCAAAACTGCTGCCATATAGTGTTCCAGAAATGGGATACGAAACCCAAATTTTTTTTCCATGATTCAGATTAGGAGCTGGATGATTTTTGGTTCAGCACCTAGGTAGCGCTTGCGGATTGTTGGCTAAATGTAGCTACAAATAAGCAAGCGCTACCCAGGGCACTGAACCAAACATGGGCTGGCTCCTAAGCTAACAGTCCTTCTTTTTAAATAAAAATACCAAGAGAACGAAGAAAATTTTTAATAAGAGTAAATTAGAAAGCATCTTAAAATTACATACTCTATCCGAATCATGAAAGAAAAAAAATTAAGGTTTCATATCCTTTTAAGGAAATTACACATTATCGGCTAGATTTAGAGTTTTGTCGGTAAACGCTGCTTTTTTTTCCAGCGCACCCTTAAGATAACGTTTGTATTTAAAGTTCTCTGAAGGGCTGTGTTAGGCTCCAAAAAGGAAGCGTAGAGCATAATTTACTGCCACTTCAACTCTCAATACCAGCGTTGCTTACGGTAGCTGCTAGCTGGAAAAAAAAGCAGTTTGGGCTGAAAAAAACACCTGCAAAAAAAGCAGCGTTAAGCTCCTAACGCAACCCCATTGTTTCCTATGGGGAAACACTTTCTAAGTCTGCACCTAACACCCTAACATGAACCCCGAGTCTAAACACCCCTAACCTTACACTTATTAACCCTTAATCTGCCACCCCCGCTATCGCTGACCGCTGCATTACACTATTAACCCCTAATCTGCCGCTCCAGACACCGCCGCAACCTACATTATACCTATGTACCCCTAATCTGCTGCCCCTAACATCCCCGACACCTACATAATATTTATTAACCCCTAATCTGCCCCCCCCCCAACGTTGCCGCTACCTTACCTACACTTATTAACCCCTAATCTGCCGACCGGACCTCGCCGCCACAATAATAAAATTATTAACCCCTAAACCGCCGCACTCCCGCCTCGCAAACCCTATAATAAATAGTATTAACCCTTAATCTGCCCTCCCTAACATCGCCGCCACCTAACTTCAAGTATTAACCCCTAATCTGCCGACTAGACCTCGCCGCTACTATAATAAATGTATTAACTCCTAAAGCTAAGTCTAACCCTAACCTTAACACCCCCCGAAGTTAAATATAATTTTATTCTAACAAAATAAATTAACTCTTATTAAATAAAGTATTCCTATTTAAAGCTAAATACTTACCTGTAAAATAAACCCTAATATAGCTACAATATAACGAATAATTATATTGTAGCTATTTTAGGATTTATATTTATTTTACAGGCAACTTTGTATTTATTTTAACTAGGTACAATAGCTATTAAATAGTTATTTACTATTTAATAGCTACCTAATTAAAATAATTACAAAATTACCTGTAAAATAAATCCTAACCTAAGTTATAATTAAACCTAACACTACACTATCAATAAATCAATTAACTACAAGTACCTACAATTATCTACAATTAAATAAACTAAACTAAATTACAAAAAATAAAAAAAAGATTACAAGAATTTTAAGCTAATTACACCTACTCTAAGCCCCCTAATAAAATAACAAAGCCCCCCAAAATAAAAAAAAATTCCTACCCTAATCTAAATTAAAACAGTTAACAGCTCTATTTCCTTACCAGCCCTTAAAAGGGCTTTTTGCGGGGCATGCCCCAAAGAAATCAGCTCTTTTGCCTGTAAAAAAAAACACAATACCACCCCCCAACATTACAACCCACCACCCACATACCCCTACTCTAACCCAAACACCCCTTAAATAAACCTAACACTACCCCCGTGAAGATCTCCCTACCTTGAGTCGTATTCACCCAACCGGGCCGAAGTCTTCATCTGATGGACCAAAAGAGGGCATCCTGAGCGGCCGAAGTCTTCATCCTATCCGGGCAGAAGAGGACATCCGGACCGGTAGACATCTTCATCCAAGCGGCATCTTCTATCTTCATCCATCCGGAGCGGAGCGGAGCCATCTTCTTCCAGCCGACGCGGATCCATCCTTCTGCCACGACGCCTACTCGCCGAATGAAGGTTGCTTTAAATGACATCATCCAAGATGGCGTCCCTCGAATTCCGATTGGCTGATAGGATTCTATCAGCCAATAGGAATTAAGGTAGGAAAAATCTGATTGGCTGACTGAATCAGCCAATCAGATTCAAGTTCAATCGGATTGGCTGATCCAATCAGCCAATCAGATTGAGCTTGCATTCTATTGGCTGTTCCGATCAGCCAATAGAATGCGAGCTCAATCTGATTGGCTGATTGGATCAGCCAATCCAATTGAACTTGAATCTGATTGGCTGATTCAATCAGCCAATCAGATTTTTCCTACCTTAATTCCGATTGGCTGATAGAATCCTATCAGCCAATCGGAATTCGAGGGACGCCATCTTGGATGACGTCATTTGAAGGAACCTTCATTCGGCGAGTAGGCGTCGTGGCAGAAGGATGGATCCGCGTCAGCTGGAAGAAGATGGCTCCGCTCCGCTTCGGATGGATGAAGATAGAAGATGCCGCTTGGATGAAGATGTCTACCGGTCCGGATGTCCTCTTCTGCCCGGATAAGATGAAGACTTCTGCCGCTCCGGATGCCCTCTTTTGGTCCAATGGATGCAGACTTCGGCCCAGTTGGGTGAAGATGACTCAAGGTAGGGAGATCTTCAGGGGGGTAGTGTTAGGTTTATTTAAGGGGGGTTTGGGTTAGAGTAGGGGTATGTGGGTGGTGGGTTGTAATGTTGGGGGGTGGCATTGTGGTTTTTTTTTTTACAGGCAAAAGAGCTGATTTCTTTGGGGCATGCCCTGCAAAAAGCCCTTTTAAGGGCTGGTAAGGTAATAGAGCTGTTAACTTTTTAATTTAGATTAGGGTAGGGAATTTTTTTTATTTTGGGGGGCTTTGTTATTTTATTAGGGTGCTTAGAGTAGGTGTAATTAGCTTAAAATTCTTGTAATCTTTTTTTTATTTTTTGTAATTTAGTGTTTGTTTTTTTTGTAATTTAGTTTAGTTTATTTAATTGTAGGTAATTGTAGGTACTTGTAGTTAATTGATTTAATTTATTTATTGATAGTGTAGTGTTAGGTTTAATTGTAACTTAGGTTATGATTTATTTTACAGGCAATTTTGTAATTATTTTAACTAGGTAGCTATTAAATAGTAAATAACTATTTAATAGCTATTGTACCTAGTTAAAATAAATACAAAGTTGCCTGTAAAATAAATATAAATCCTAAAATAGCTACAATATAATTATTATTTATATTGTAGCTATATTAGGGTTTATTTTACAGGTAAGTATTTAGCTTTAAATAGGAATACTTTATTTAATAAGAGTTAATTTATTTCGTTAGAATAAAATTATATTTAACTTAGGGGGGTGTTAGGGTTAGACTTAGCTTTAGGGGTTAATCCATTTATTACAGTAGCGGCGAGGTCCGGTCGGCAGATTAGGGGTTAATACTTGAAGTTAGGTGGCAGCGATGTTAGGGAGCGCAGATTAGGGGTTAATACTGTTTCTTATGGGGTTTGCGAGGCGGGAGTGCGGCGGTTTAGGGGTTAATACATTTATTATAGTAGCGGCGAGGTCCGGTCGGCAGATTAGGGGTTAATAAGTGTAGTTAGGTAGCGGCGACGTTAGGGGGAGCAGATTAAGGGTTAATAAATATTATGTAGGTGTCGGCGATGTTAGGGGCAGCATATAAGGGGTTCATAGGGATAATGTAGGTGGCGGCGGTGTGCGGTCGGCAGATTAGGGGTTTAAAAAAATTATTATAGTGGCGGCGATGTGGGGGGGGGCCTCGGTTTAGGGGTACTTAGGTAGTTTATGGGTGTTAGTGAACTTTAGAGCACAGTAGTTAAGAGCTTTATGAACCGGCGTTAGCCCAGAAAGCTCCTAACTACTGACTTTTTTCTGCGGATGGAGTCTTGTCGGTAGAGGCTCTACCGCTCACTTCAGCCAAGACTCTAAATACCAGCGTTAGGAAGATCCCATTGAAAAGATAGGATACGCAATTGGCGTAAGGGGATCTGCGGTATGGAAAAGTCGTGGCTTGGAAGTGAGCGTTAGACCCTTTCCTGACTGACTCTAAATACCAGCGGGCTGTAAAAAACAAAATTTATGCTTACCTGATAAATTCCTTTCTCCTGTAGTGTGGTCAGTCCACGGGTCATCATTACTTCTGGGATATTAACTCCTCCCCAACAGGAAGTGCAAGAGGATCACCCAGCAGAGCTGCTATATAGCTCCTCCCCTCTACGTCACACCCAGTCATTCGACCGAGAACCAACGAGAAAGGAGAAGCCAAAGGGTGCAGTGGTGACTGGAGTATAATTTAAAAATTTAGACCTGCCATAAAAACAGGGCGGGCCGTGGACTGACCACACTACAGGAGAAAGGAATTTATCAGGTAAGCATAAATTTTGTTTTCTCCTGTTAAGTGTGGTCAGTCCACGGGTCATCATTACTTCTGGGATACCAATACCAAAGCTAAAGTACACGGATGACGGGAGGGACAGGCAGGCTCTTTATACGGAAGGAACCACTGCCTGAAGAACCTTTCTCCCAAAAACAGCCTCCGAAGAAGCAAAAGTGTCAAATTTGTAAAATTTGGAAAAAGTATGAAGAGAAGACCAAGTTGCAGCCTTGCAAATCTGTTCAACAGAAGCCTCATTCTTAAAGGCCCAAGTGGAAGCCACAGCTCTAGTAAAATGAGCTGTAATTCTTTCAGGAGGCTGCTGTCCAGCAGTCTCATAGGCTAAACGTATTATGCTACGAAGCCAAAAAGAGAGAGAGGTAGCAGAAGCTTTTTGACCTCTCCTCTGACCAGAATAAACGACAAACAGGGAAGACGTTTGTCGAAAATCCTTAGTTGCCTGTAGATAAAATTTCAGGGCACGGACTACATCTAGATTGTGTAGAAGACGTTCCTTCTTCGAAGAAGGATTAGGACACAAAGATGGAACAACAATCTCTTGATTGATATTCCTGTTAGTGACCACCTTAGGTAAGAACCCAGGTTTAGTACGCAGAACTACCTTGTCTGAATGAAAAATCAGATAAGGAGAATCACAATGTAAGGCAGATAACTCAGAGACTCTTCGAGCCGAGGAAATAGCCATTAAAAACAGAACTTTCCAAGATAACAGCTTGATATCAATGGAATGAAGGGGTTCAAACGGGACACCCTGTAAAACATTAAGAACTAAGTTCAAACTCCATGGTGGAGCAACAGTTTTAAACACAGGCTTAATCCTGGCCAAAGCCTGACAAAAAGCTTGAACGTCCGGAACCTCTGACAGACGTTTGTGTAAAAGAATGGACAGAGCTGAAATCTGTCCCTTTAAGGAACTAGCGGATAAACCCTTTTCTAAACCTTCTTGTAGAAAAGACAATATCCTAGGAATCCTAACCTTACTCCATGAGTAACTTTTGGATTCGCACCAATATAAGTATTTACGCCATATTTTATGGTAAATCTTTCTGGTAACAGGCTTCCTAGCCTGTATTAAGGTATCAATTACTGACTCTGAAAATCCGCGCTTTGATAAAATCAATCGTTCAATTTCCATGCAGTCAGCTTCAGAGAAATTAGGTTTTGATGTTTGAAAGGACCCTGAATTAGAAGGTCCTGTCTCAGAGGCAGAGACCAAGGTGGACAGGATGACATGTCCACTAGATCCGCATACCAGGTCCTGCGTGGCCACGCAGGCGCTATTAGAATCACTGATGCTCTCTCCTGTTTGATTCTGGCAATCAATCGAGGAAGCATCGGGAAGGGTGGAAACACATAAGCCATCCCGAAGGTCCAAGGTGCTGTCAAAGCATCTATCAGGACCGCTCCCGGATCCCTGGATCTGGACCCGTAACAAGGAAGCTTGGCGTTCTGTCGAGACGCCATGAGATCTATCTCTGGTTTGCCCCAACGTCGAAGTATTTGGGCAAAGACCTCCGGATGAAGTTCCCACTCCCCCGGATGAAGAGTCTGACGACTTAGGAAATCCGCCTCCCAGTTCTCCACTCCCGGGATGTGGATTGCTGACAGGTGGCAAGAGTGAAACTCTGCCCAGCGAATTATCTTTGATACTTCCATCATCGCTAGGGAGCTTCTTGTCCCTCCTTGATGGTTGATGTAAGCTACAGTCGTGATGTTGTCCGACTGAAACCTGATGAACCCCCGAGTTGTTAACTGGGGCCAAGCCAGAAGAGCATTGAGAACTGCTCTCAATTCCAGAATGTTTATAGGCAGGAGACTCTCCTCCCGAGTCCATGATCCCTGAGCCTTCAGAGAATTCCAGACAGCGCCCCAACCTAGTAGGCTGGCGTCTGTTGTTACAATTGTCCAATCCGGCCTGCTGAATGGCATTCCCCTGGACAGATGTGGCCGAGAAAGCCACCATAGAAGAGAATTTCTGGTCTCTTGATCCAGATTCAGAGTAGGGGACAAATCTGAGTAATCCCCATTCCACTGACTTAGCATGCACAATTGCAGCGGTCTGAGATGTAGGCGTGCAAAGGGTACTATGTCCATTGCCGCTACCATTAAGCCATGCATTGAGCTACTGACGGGTGTTGAATGGAATGAAGGACACGGCATGCATTTTGAAGCTTTGTTAACCTGTCTTCTGTCAGGTAAATCTTCATTTCTACAGAATCTATAAGAGTCCCCAAGAAGGGAACTCTTGTGAGTGGAAAGAGAGAACTCTTCTTTTCGTTCACCTTCCATCCATGCGACCTTAGAAATGCCAGTACTAACTCTGTATGAGACTTGGCAGTTTGAAAACTTGAAGCTTGTATCAGAATGTCGTCTAGGTACGGAGCTACCGAAATTCCTTGCGGTCTTAGTACCGCCAGAAGAGTACCCAGAACCTTTGTGAAGATTCTTGGAGCCGTAGCCAATCCGAATGGAAGAGCTACAAACTGGTAATGCCTGTCTAGGAAGGCAAACCTTAGATACCGGTAATGATCTTTGTGAATCGGTATGTGAAGGTAAGCATCCTTTAAATCCACTGTGGTCATGTACTGACCCTTTTGGATCATGGGTAGGATTGTCCGAATAGTTTCCATTTTGAACGATGGAACTCTTAGGAATTTGTTTAGGATCTTTAAATCCAAGATTGGCCTGATGGTTCCCTCTTTTTTGGGAACCACAAACAGATTTGAGTAAAACCCCTGTCCATGTTCCGACCGTGGAACTGGATGGATCACTCCCATTAGTAAAAGATCTTGTACACAGCGTAGAAACGCCTCTTTCTTTATTTGGTTTGTTGACAACCTTGACAGATGAAATCTCCCTTTTGGGGGAGAGGATTTGAAGTCCAGAAGATATCCCTGAGATATGATCTCTAACGCCCAGGGATCCTGGACATCTCTTGCCCAAGCCTGGGCGAAGAGATAAAGTCTGCCCCCCACTAGATCCGTTTCCGGATCGGGGGCCCTCGATTCATGCTGTCTTAGGGGCAGTAGCAGGTTTTCTGGCCTGCTTGCCCTTGTTCCAGGACTGGTTAGGTCTCCAGCCTTGTCTGTAGCGAGCAACAGCTCCTTCCTGTTTTGGAGCAGAGGAAGTTGATGCTGCTCCTGCCTTGAAATTACGAAAGGAACGAAAATTAGACTGTCTAGCCTTAGGTTTGGCTCTGTCTTGAGGCAGGGCATGGCCTTTACCTCCTGTAATGTCAGCGATAATTTCTTTCAAACCGGGCCCGAATAAGGTCTGCCCTTTGAAAGGTATGTTAAGTAATTTAGATTTAGAAGTAACGTCAGCTGACCAGGATTTTATCCACAGTGCTCTGCGTGCCTGAATGGCGAATCCGGAATTCTTAGCCGTAAGTTTTGTTAAATGTACTACGGCATCTGAAACAAATGAATTAGCTAGCTTAAGTGTTTTAAGCTTGCTTGAAATCTCATCTATAGTTATTGAGTCAAGAGTCTCTTCCAGGGACTCGGACCAAAAAGCGGCCGCGGCCGAGACAGACGCAATACATGCAAGGGGTTGCAATATAAAACCTTGTTGAACAAACATTTTCTTAAGGTAACCCTCTAATTTTTTATCCATTGGATCTGAAAAGGCACAGCTATCCTCCACCGGGATAGTGGTACGCTTAGCCAGAGTAGAAACCGCTCCCTCCACTTTAGGGACCGTCTGCCATAAGTCCCGTGTGGTGGCGTCTATTGGAAACATTTTCCTAAACACAGGAGGGGGGGAAAAGGGTACACCGGGCCTATCCCACTCCTTAGTAATTATCTCTGTAAGCCTCTTAGGTATAGGAAATACGTCAGTACTCGCCGGTACCGCATAGTATCTATCCAGCCTACATAATTTCTCTGGGATTGCAACGGTGTTACAATCATTCAGAGCTGCTAATACCTCCCCTAACAGTACACGGAGGTTTTCGAGTTTAAACTTAAAATTAGAAATGTCTGAATCCATTCTATTGGGATCAGAACCGTCACCTGCAGATTGAAGCTCTCCGTCCTCATGTTCAGCATACTGTGACGCAGTATCAGACATGGTCCTATTATCAACAGCGCACTCTGTTCTCACCCCAGAGTGATCACGCTTACCTCTAAGTTCTGGTAATTTAGCCAAAACTTCAGTCATAACATTAGCCATATCCTGTAAAGTGATTTGTAATGGCCGCCCTGATGTACTCGGCGCCACAATATCACGCACCTCCCGAGCGGGAGATGCAGGTACTGACACGTGAGGCGAGTTAGTCGGCATAACTCTCCCCTCGTTGTTTGGTGAATGATGTTCAATTTGTACAGATTGACTTTTATTTAAAGTAGCATCAATGCAATTAGTACATAAATTTCTATTGGGCTCCACTTTGGCTTTAGCACATATAGCACAGAGATATTCCTCTGAGTCAGACATGTTTAACACACTAGCAATTAAACTAGCAACTTGGAAATACTTTTCAAAGCAATTTACAAATAATATGAAAAACGTACTGTGCCTTTAAGAAGCACAGAAAAAAGTTATGACAGTTGAGTAATAATAAACCGGAGAAACTATAACATCAAATTCTTTCCGGTAAAAACACAATTTTAGCAAAGGATTGCCCCCATTAGCAATGGATAACTAACCCTGAATATCAGAAAAAAAGTACAGAATATAAACGTTTTTTATCACAGTCAATCACAATCTCACAGCTCTGCTGTGAGTGATTACCTCCCTCAAAGTAACCTTTGAAGACCCCTGAGCTCTGTAGAGACGAACCGGATCATGCAGGGAAGAAAACAGACTTGTGACTGAATTTTCTGATGCGTAGCAAAAGCGCCAAAATAGGCCCCTCCCCCTCACACACAACAGTGAGGGAGATCAGTAAACTGTCTTAAATTAAATAAAACGACTGCCAAGTGGAAAAAAACAGTGTCCAAAATAATTTTTCACCCAGTACCTCAGATAATTAAACGATTTAACATGCCAGCAAAAACGTTTAACATCAAATAAATGAAATGTCATTAGAAAGCCTGTTGCTAGTCACTGCAAGTTAGGCTAAAGTCTTATGCATACAGTATTATCCCAGTGAAGTGCCATTCCCCAGAATACTGAAGTGTAAATATACATACATGACAGCCTGATACCAGTTGCTACTACTGCATTTAAGGCTGAGCTTACATTATATCGGTATGGCAGAATTTTCTCAGTCAATTTCATTCTCAGAAAATAATATGCTGCTACATACCTCTTTGCAGGTTAACCTGCCCGCTGTCCCCTGATCTGAAGTTTACCTCACTCAGATGGCCGAGAACAGCAATATGATCTTAACTACTCCGGCTAAAATCATACAAAAAACTCAGGTAGATTCTTCTTCAAATTCTACCAGAGAAGGAACAACACACTCCGGTGCTGTTTTAAAATAAAAAACTTTTGATTGAAGGTATAAAACTAAGTATAATCACCACAGTCCTCTCACACATCCTATCTATTAGTTGGGTGCAAGAGAATGACTGGGTGTGACGTAGAGGGGAGGAGCTATATAGCAGCTCTGCTGGGTGATCCTCTTGCACTTCCTGTTGGGGAGGAGTTAATATCCCAGAAGTAATGATGACCCGTGGACTGACCACACTTAACAGGAGAAAGCAGCGTTAGGAGCCCTTAACGCTGCTTTTGACGGCTAACGTTACACTCTAAATCTAGGCGTATTATAATTAATATAGCTTTCTCTACCCATATTCCGAAATGTATTGATCAAACATTTCTCCTGTTTCGATAAGTGCAATTTTTTTTCATTCTTTTGGATTGTATCTCATTCTTTAATATATGTCATTCAGAATTCCGCACAATTCAACATTTGGTGGGCTTTTATATAATTTCTTTAGTTCAAATTCATAATGTAGTAAGTTATACTCTCTAACTATGGGTTATTTTCTTTGTTTCATTGCTGTTCAATATTCATTTTAAAAGGACATGATACCAAAAATTTTCTTTCATGATTTAGATAAAGCAACTGTCAAGTTTACTGCCAATGACGAGGTATATATGTGCATCCACCAATCAGCAGCTAGCACACAGTAGTGCACTTCTGTTCCTGAGCCTACCTAGGTATGCTTTTCAGCAAAGGATACCAAAGGAACAAAGGAAGTTAGATAATAGAAATAAATCAGAAAATTGTTTAAAATTGCATGTTCTATCTGAATCTTAAAAGTTTAATTTTAACTTTATTGTCCCTTTAAAAAGGAAACCCACAAATTAACCAAAATAAATTAGTGCTGGATGTACTGAAGCGTCACGATCATTTTCCTAAGCTCCCTTTAGTTGGATCTTTAACATAAAGTTGATAATCTAAGAACCATATTTTATTCTGTAATAAACTTAACTTCTGCTCTGTTTTAACCCCTTAGGCCAAATGGACGTAGATCTACCTCATGCTGTACATAGACTATTGTACCACATAATGTAGATCTATATCCATAATGCTGGAAGCCCAAGCAGTCTATATTTAAAAAATATACTGTGTAGGTTACAAAATATAAATGAATAAAAAGTTAAAAAAATCTGTTAAATACATGTATTATTATTATTATTCTAATTAAACAAATTCATTCTTATAATATTACTCAAACCAAAATGGGAAGTAACCCACCCAAAAAAATCTTAGAAAAGGAATCTCTACAATCAATTACCTTCGGTAATATATTTACATTTGACTCAATTAGTGTAAATCCATTAATTATACAAATTCAAAAAAGAATAATCTATAAACTGATTTATATGATTTAAAGTGATATGAAACCCAATTTTCTTCTTTAATGATTCATATAGAGCGTAGAATTTTAAGCAACTTTCTAATTTACTCCTATTATAATTTTTTCTTCGTTCTCTTGGTATCTTTATTTGAAAAATTAGGTTTCATATCCCTTTCATGTGATTTACATCTCACTGAATCACTAAATAAAATAATAAATACAATTTTAAAAAATGAGAAAAAAAGGTGTGCAAATCTAATGCAAGCAGTTATTAGTAATATTATTTATAGATATCATTTAAGACACATAAACAATATATGTAATTTAAGTCTATATAGATGAATTGTTGCTATACATACAACCAATACAAGCTAAACAAGATATACATAGCATGTTTAAAAGACAATTTGCATGAGTAATTTTAAGCCTTTTATTTGCCAGACGGACTATACGCCTTCTAAATGACCCATAAGACCACTCTTGGACCTCCTAGTACTAACAAAAGATGCCAAGCTATAGGAGGCAGTCCTGAACAATAGAAGACCACTCTTGGGTCTCAAATGGTGAATATCCATTTTCTTATTTTATAATATACATAACAATTGTTTGTTCATTTGTAAACAAAAACTTAGAATAACAAAAAATGCAGTTTTCATAATTATTAATCTGAAAACAAATTCACATATCTAATGCTGGTTAAATTCCAAACCTTTCCCATCATAACTTGAACATCTATTTAACCTGCAATTCACTGAATTACACAAGCACATTTTATCTTAAAGAGCTAGCATTATTCAAAACTAATGTTTCAGTCTTCTATGAATTGAAGGGACATGAATCCCAAGGTTTTTCAAATAACTTTTGTTGAAAGAGCAGTAATACACTACTGCGAGCTAGCTGAAAGCCAATGACAAGAGGTATATACTGCTGATGTAATGACCCGTATTGTATGTAGCTTTGATAGCTACCAGTATTAATGATAACAAGTGTACTTTTATGCAGTGCCATTCTTTGGTACCTGATGCACATAACAAAAGATAAAACTGACTCACCTGTACATTCAATTCTAAAAAGATCTAGTGCTGCAGTCAGTGAAGATTCATCAACAGATTTTATTCCCCACATAGCAAATCTCACCACCGCAGCTTTCAAGCTTTCTGGTAGAAAGGAGAGCAGGAAAAGCGGCATATATACAATGTAGCGCAGACTGCACAGAAATGGTGTCATGATTTTGCCTTGGGGCGTCTGAGACATTCGTTCAATTGTTGGAAACAGTAGAATGGACTGGACAACCTGCGAATCCCCAAAAATAAATAAAAAAAAGCAACTGTATAAGTCAGTGTGATCACATTTAAAGGGGCTTTTAAAGTTTACATAATTATGACTTAATTTGACAATGAGACAAAGAATATTTAAAGGTTTTCTTAAAGATAACACTCAACATTACAGTCACTGATTACCATTGTTAAATAAAATGCAATGAATACAATATTTTAGATATTAAAAAATGATTTATCTATTTGCCTATATGTTTGCATATACTCTTAGGAAAAACAAAAGTTTTCCATGATTAGCCAGTATTAAGGCGTTTTTAGCACAACAAAGGAAGGTTAGACTGCATGTAAAAGAATAGAATGGCTAAATAAATATGTATATAATATGTGGTAAATAAGCATTTATCAATGCAGGCAACAAAAAATTTATATACAAAATAATATTCCATGCCATTTTTGTTAGGAGAACCAATAGAGTATTTTTGTAAGCCAGTACACTTATGACAGATACACAATGTTCATCTGTGCTGCACTGTGATTTAATTGCAATAAAACATATTGAGCTACATTACAAGTACAAATTTGCCTGTTTACGGGGGCACAATAAATAACCAGCCATTACAAGTGGCTGGCTATTGCTGTGAAAATTAACCAGAGATCAGATCTATGGTTAATTTTATAAATGTCCCCCAATCGCCCCCAAAATACAGTGTAGTGCTCTTTAAAGTAACTGCATGAAGCCGTTATAAGGGGTTAAAGTGCCTTTTAACATTGTGGTTAATGGGAACCGTGTGTACTAGCACCGAAATGAAAAGTCTGGACCGAAACGGAAATTTTAGGAAGCACCAAAAACCAAAACCTAAACTGACCATTTTGTTTGTGGTATAATTGTATTATATTAGACTTTAATTAATGTCATGAATGTAAATGAATACAAATTTAAAAAATACAAGCCAATTTCAATTAAAAAAATAAATTATTCTAAATTCATTTAATAAGTAAGTGTTAGAAAATTCCTGGATCCAAGTAACCTGAATTCATGTTACTTCCTAGCTGCAAAGAAAAGTTCTGTCCAGGTTATATGGTGCCCATACTGACATCAACTGGCTGTAGGCAGTATGGGGCTAAGCAATAAACTCACAGTCTGGGTACTGCTTGTTGTTTGTTTGTTTGTTTTTGTTTTTTTTTAACATTTGCCACATTAATCAATTGTATTTATTTAATTCATATAAATCTGCAGAATCATTTTCACTACATAACAGAGAAAAATATCTTGTGCTATTTTTTTTTTAAATGAAATATGTTTTAAAATTGTTGGGGCTAGAGAGATTGCAGATTAATGTTTGTATATGAATCACCCTTTTGTATAGATTTGTTTTAGCTCAGAAAATACCCTGTAGTTAGTCTTTTAATACTGCTAACTAATCAGGTGGTTTAAATATAATTCTAAATAGAAATTATAATAATAATGTCATAGATTTTTTTTCTTTCAGGCAAATCATTTTAAGAGCACAAAATTGTGTAGCTAATATTATTCTGAATTTTAAAATGAAACAAAAAATTATTAGAAAATCAGCAACAACAACAAAAAAAGTTTAAACGTTGCTTTTATACGTTACTGCTATATCTGTTGTGATTAAAAATTAAATAGTTTGCTCACAATAAAAAAAAATCTGTACTGCTTTAAGAGACATATGTGTAATGTCACAGACATGTACTGCAGTGCTTTTAATTTAACCAGACCCCAGGCTTATCAGAGGCAGACCACAATTAAAAAATAATTAAACCGGAGTCTGGACCATTCCTGAGTATTACCTGCAAAACCAGTATGGAAGACAGTGGAAGGTTAGCTCGGCAGTCCCTTTTAACTTGCAGGGGAAGGTGGGCGGAGTTTACGGAGGCATAATAACCAAAATATCCGCAAAACGCTTGAGGGAGGGCAGTGGAGACAGCGTTCTACGGGACAGTGCTGGGTCCGAGGAAGGGTAAAATAGGGTTTTAAATTTTTGGTCATTTTCGGCAGGTTTTTTTCCTATCAGCAAAACACAGATAACCCCATTTTTGGGCAATAAGTTTCAGGGGCCGATATATCCAGGCACCCCTAGTGTGAACCCTGTAAATATATATGTATATACTTATATACATATATATTTATATGTTAATATGTGTATATACACATATAAACACATACATACATATATATATATATATATATATATATATATATATATATATGTGTGTGTGTATAGGCGGTGTGAGCCCACAATCCATTACTCATGGGAACTAATACTCAAGCTATGGAGTCAACGAGTAATAACCTAAAGGGAAGGATTTAAAAATATATTTTTCACTGAGAAATTAAATCCACAGCCTCAACTTTTTTTTTAATGCACTCAAAAACATGAAACATTCAAGAATCAAACTGAAACAACTGCCTGAAACACCTTTCTACCAAAAGCTGCCTCAGAAGAAGCAAGATCAAAATGGTAGAATTTAGTAAACGTATGCAATGAAGACTAAGTAGCTGCTTTATAAGTTTGATCAAAAGAGACCTCATTCTTAAAAGACCATGAAGTAGCACCTGATCTGGTAGAATGAGCAGGAATCCGTTGCGGTGGAGCTGACCTGCCTCCAAATAAGCCTTGGGAATCTAAAGTTTCAACAAAGAGTCAGAAAAATGAATGAACAAAATAGTAGTTTGTCTAAAGGCCTAAGTAGCATCATTGTAATACTTTAATGCCCTAACAACATCCAAATTATGCAAAGATTTTTTTGATGCAGACTTGGGATTAGGACACAAAGAAGTAACAGCAATTTCTCTGCAGATTTTATCAGAAGAAACAACATTTGGCAAAACATAAAAAAGTATTTCTTAAAAGGACAAGAATCCAAACATTTTATTTTGTGATTTGGATATAACATACAATTTTAATCAACTTTCCAAATTACTTCTATTATCAAATTTGCTTCAGTCTCTTGCTATCCTTTGCTGAAGGAATATTGGCAGCTAGCTAAACACAAATGTGTGCAGACACCAATCAGCAGCTAACTCCCACTAGTGTAGGATATGTGTGCAATCTTTTTCAAAAAGGGATACTAAGAGAATGAAGCATGTTTGAAAATAGGAGAAAATTTAAAAGTGTCTTAAAATTACATGTTCTATCTGAATCATGCAAGTTTAGTTTTGACTTTCCGAACGGAGATTGATGCCCCTGTTTCCGCGCAAGCTTTCAAGCTTGCCGGAAACAGAAGTTATGAAGCAGCGGTCTAAAGACTGCTGCTCCATAACTTGTCTGCCTGCTCTGAGGCTACGGATATCAATCCGCCCGATCCCATACGATCGGGCTGATTGACACCCCCTGCTAGCGGCCGATTGGCCACGAATTTGCAGGGGGCGGCATTGCACAAGTAGTTCACAAGAACTGCTTGTGCAATGATAAATGCTGACAGCGTATGCAGACATAATACGCTACATTGTATCATGTCCGTCCGCACTTTAATAAATCAGCCCCAGATCATGCAATTTTAAGCAATTTTTGAATTTACTCCTATTATCAAATTTTCTTCGTTCTCTTGGTAGCTTTATTTGAAAAAGCAGGAATGTAAGCATAGGAGCCGGCCTATTTTTGGTTCAGCACCTGGGTAGCGCTTTCTTATTGGTGTCTAAATGTAGTCACCAATCAGCAAGGCCTACTCAGGTGCTGAACCAAAAATGGTCGGTTCCTAAGCTTACAATCAAATAAAGATACCAAGAGAATGAAGAAAATTTCATAATAGGAGTAAATTAGAAAGTTGCTTAAAATCGCATGCTCTATCTGAATCATGAAAGTTTAATTTTGCCTTATCCTGATGAAAAATCAGATAGGGACGTTAACAAGAAAGAACAGATAATTCAGAAACTGTTCTAGCAGATTAAATAGCTAAAAGAAACAACATTTTCCAAGAAAGTAGCTTAATGTCAATCTTATTTATAGGTTCAAAAGGAGAAGCTTGCAAAACTCTAAATACAAAGTTCAGATTCCAAGGAGGAGAAATTGGCTTAATTACAGGTTTGATATGAACCAAAGCCTGGACAAAACCATGGATATCAGGACGATTAGCAATTTTCCTATGAAACAAAACTGAAAGAGCAGAAATCTGACCTCTCAGGGAACTTGCAGATAAAACCTAATCCAAGCCATCCTGTAAAAACTGTAGAATCCTAGGAATTCTAAAAGAATGGCAAGAAAAACCATGGTCTATACACCAAGAAATGAAGGCTTTCCAGACTTTATTGTAAATTTTCCTAGTTACAGGCTTTCAAGTCTGAATTAAGGTTTCAATCACAGAATCAGAGAAACCCCTATGACTTAGAATTAAACGTTGAATTTCACTAACATCAAGCTCAGATACTTGAGAACTAGATGGAAAAGCAAATTTAGGAATAGAAGGCCTAGCCCCAGAGGCAGAGGAAAAAGTAGGTAACTGAACCTCTGTTCTAGATTTGGAAACCAAATCCTGTAAAATCACAGTATGATTACAAGAACCACCAATGTTCTTTCAAGGCTCAGCTTGAAAACTATTCTGAGTAGACATACCAACAGATACACAAGCTGAAACAACAAGGGAAGTAGTAGAACAAATACTAATACTATGTAAACGACCCTGATCCCTACAAAGTGCCTGAGATGTATGTTCAATATCCGTTTGAATACCTGCTGAAGAAACAAGAAGAAACAACTCCTCTAGGAGAAAAAACTGAGGACAGAAGAAATTCATTTGCCAGATGATCATCCCTAGAATGAAAACTATCAAAGATAGACAACAACTGTTCTTTTGCTAAGAGGGAATACAAAACATCACCCTGATCACTGAGAAACTAACCGCTAGATTTAGAGTTTGGTGTTAGCCGTCAAAACCAGCGTTAGAGGCTCCTAACGCTGGTTTTGGGCTACCGCTGGTATTTAGGGCTCCATGTACTAAGAGGCGGGCGGACAGCTTCTTAACTCGCGAAGCTGTCCGCCCGCCCGCCTCCGCTACACACGGGCAGCGGATCTATTGATCCGCTTGCCCGTATGTATCATTACACACTCAGCAGAATGTGTAATGCCCGCCCCTTCAGTCGCGCGACCAATCACGCGACTGAAGGGGCTGTCAATCACCGAGAGCGAGCGCGCTCTCTGTGATTTTGCTTCGCCACCTAAGAGGTGGCGTAGGGTGTAGGAAGCAGCGGTCTAATGACCGCTGCTTCTTACATTGCGGGAAGCAGGCTCACATATGCGAACCTGCCTGGCAAAGGCTCCGGAGCAGCTTTCGCTGCTTCGTACATGGAGCCCCTAGAGTCAGTCAGGAAAGGGTCTAACGCTCACTTTGCAGCCGCGATCCCCTTACGTCAATTGCGTATCCTATCTTTTCAATGGGATCTTTCTAACGCCGGTATTTAGAGTCGTGGCTGAAGTGAGCGTTAGAAATCTAACGACAAGACTCCAGCCGCAGAAAAAAAAACAGGAGTTAAGAGCTTTCTGGGCTAACGCCGGTTCATAAAGCTCTTAACTACTGTGCTCTAAAGTACACTAACACCCATAAACTACCTATGTACCCCTAAACCGAGGCCCCCCCCACATCGCCGCCACTCTATTAAAAATTTTTAACCCCTAATCTGCCGACCGCACACAGCCGCCACCTACGTTATCCCTATTTACCCCTAATCTGCTGCCCCTAATACCGCCGACACCTACATAATATTTATTAACCCCTAATCTGCCGCCCCCGCTATCGCTGACACCTGCATATTTTTTTAACCCCTAATCTGCCGCTCCGTACACCGCCGCAACCTACATTATACCTATGTACCCCTAATCTGCTGCCCCTAACAACGCCAACAAAATATTATATTTATTAAACCCTAATCTGCCGCCCCCAATGTTGCCTCCACCTACCTACAATTATTAACCCCTAATCTGCCGACCGGACCACACCGCTACTATAATAAATGTATTAACCCCTAAAGCTAAGTCTAACCCTAACACTAACACCCCCCTAACTTAAATATAATTTAAATCTAACGAAATAAATTAACTCTTATTAAATAAATTATTCCTATTTAAAGCTAAATACTTACCTGTAAAATAAACCCTAATATAGCTACCATTTAAATTATAATTATATTGTAGCTATTTTAGGATTTATATTTATTTTACAGGCAACTTTGTAATTATTTTAACCAGGTACAATAGCTATTAAATAGTTAATAACTATTTAATAGTTACCTAGTTAAAATAATTACAAAATTACCTGTAAAATAAATCCTAACCTAAGTTACAATTAAACCTAACACTACACTATCAATAAATTAATTAAATAAAATACCTACAATTACCTACAATTAAACCTAACACTACACTATCAATAAATTAATTAAATACAATACCTACAAATAAATACAATGAAATAAACTAACTAAAGTACAAAAAATAAAAAAATATTTACAAACATTAGAAAAATATTACAACAATTTTAAACTAATTACACCTACTCTAAGCCCCCTAATAAAATAACAAAGCCCCCCAAAATAAAAAAAATGCCCTACCCTATTCTAAAATTAAAATAGAAAAGCTCTTTTACCTTACCAGCCCTTAAAAGGGCCATTTGCGGGGCATGCCCCAAAGAATTCAGCTCTTTTGCCTGTGAAAAAAAACCCATACAATACCCCCCCCCCCAACATTACAACCCACCACCCACATACCCCTAATCTAACCCAAACCCCCCTTAAATAAACCTAACACTAAGCCCCTGAAGATCTTCCTACCTTATCTTCACCACACCGGGTATCACACCGATCCGTCCTGGCTCCGATGTCTTGATCCAAGCCCAAGCGGGGGGCTGAAGACATCCATCCTCCGGCTGAAGTCTTGATCCAAGCGGGCAGAAGAGGACATCCGGACCGGCAAACATCTTCATCCAAGCCGCATCTTCTTTGTTCTTCCATCCGATGACGACCGGCTCCATCTTGAAGACCTCCAGCGCGGATCCATCCTCTTCTAACGTTCTAAGGTTCCTTTAAGGGACGTCATCCAAGATGGCGTCCCTCGAATTCCGATTGGCTGATAGGATTCTATCAGCCAATCGGAATTAAGGTAGAAAATTCTGATTGGCTGATGGAATCAGCCAATCAGAATCAAGTTCAATCCGATTGGCTGATCCGATCAGCCAATCAGATTGAGCTCGGAACAGCCAATAGAATGCAAGCTCAATCTGATTGGCTGATCGGATCAGCCAATCGGATTGAACTTGATTCTGATTGGCTGATTCCATCAGCCAATCAGAATTTTCCTACCTTAATTCCGATTGGCTGATAGAATCCTATCAGCCAATCGGAATTCGAGGGACGCCATCTTGGATGACGTCCCTTAAAGGAACCTTCATTTGCTGTTAGGACGTCGTTAGAAGAGGATGGATCAGCGCTGGAGGTCTTCAAGATGGAGCCGGTCGTCATCGGATGGAAGAACATAGAAGATGCGGCTTGGATGAAGATGTTTGCCGGTCCGGATGTCCTTTTCTGCCCGCTTGGATCAAGACTTCAGCCGGAGGATGGATGTCTTAAGCCCCCCGCTTGGGCTTGGATCAAGACATCAGAGCCAGGACGGATCGGTGTGATACCCAGTGTGGTGAAGATAAGGTAGGAAGATCTTCAGGGGCTTAGTGTTAGGTTTATTTAAGGGGGTTTGGGTTAGATTAGGGGTATGTGGGTGGTGGGTTGTAATGTTGGGGGGGGGGGGTATTGTATGTTTTTTTTCTCCAGGCGAAAAGAGCTGAATTCTTTGGGGCATGCCCCGCAAATGGCCCTTTTAAGGGCTGGTAAGGTAAAAGAGCTTTTCTATTTTAAATTTAGAATAGGGTAGGGCATTTTTTTTATTTTGGGGGGCTTTGTTATTTTATTAGGGGGCTTAGAGTAGGTGTAATTAGTTTAAAATTGTTGTAATATTTTTCTAATGTTTGTAAATATTTTTTTATTTTTGTAACTTAGTTCTTTTTTATTTTTTGTACTTTAGTTAGTTTATTTTATTATATTTATTTGTAGGTATTGTATTTAATTAATTTATTGATATTGTAGTGTTAGGTTTAATTGTTGATAATTGTAGGTATTTAATTTAATTAATTTAATTAATTTAATGATAGTGTAGTGTTAGGTTTAATTGTAACTTAGGTTAGGATTTATTTTACATGTAATTTTGTAATTATTTTAACTAGGTAGCTATTAAATAGTTATTAACTATTTAATAGCTATTGTACCTGGTTAAAATAAATACAAAGTTGCCTGTAAAATAAATATAAATCCTAAAATAGCTACAATATAATTATAATTTATATTGTAGCTATATTAGGGTTTATTTTACAGGTAAGTATTTAGCTTTAAATAGGAATAATTTATTTAATAAGAGTTAATTTATTTCGTTAGATTTAAATTATATTTAACTTAGGGGGGTGTTAGGGTTAGGGTTAGACTTAGCTTTAGGGGTTAAAAAATTTATTAGAGTAGCGGTGAGGTCCGGTCGGCAGATTAGGGGTTAATACTTGAAGTTAGGTGTCGGCGATGTTAGGGAGGGCAGATTAGGGGTTAATACTATTTATTATAGGGTTAGTGAGGCGGATTAGGGGTTAATACATTTATTATAGTAGCGGTGAAGTCCGGTCGGCAGATTAGGGGTTAATAATTGTAGGTAGGTGGAGGCGACGTTGTGGGGGGCAGATTAGGGGTTAATAAATATAATATAGGGGTCGGCGGTGTTATGGGCAGCAGATTAGGGGTACATAGGGATAACGTAGGTTGCGGCGGTGTACGGAGCGGCAGATTAGGGGTTAATAATAATATGCAGGGGTCAGCGATAGCGGGGGCGGCAGATTAGGGGTTAATAAGTGTAAGGTTAGGGGTGTTTAAATTGGGGTACATGTTAGGGTGTAAGGTGCAGACTTAGGAAGTGTTTCTCCATAGGAAACAATGGGGCTGCGTTAGGAGCTGAACGCTGCTTTTTTGCAGGTGTTAGGTTTTTTTCAGCTAAAACTGCCCCATTGTTTCCTATGGGGGAATCGTGCACAAGCATGTTTTTGAAGCTGGCCGCGTTCGTAAGCACCGCTGGTATCGAGAGTTGCAGTGGCGGTAAATTATGCTCTACGCTCCCTTTTTGGAGCCTAACGCACTGAAAACGCAGCCATTCTGTGAACTCTAAATACCAGCGGTATTTAAAAGGTGCGGAGAAAAAAAAGCATGCGTTAGCTACGCGGGTCATTACCGACAAAACTCTAAATCTAGCCGTAAGAGTTTCCATCAGAATGATGTGATAAGTCACTACTGTCACCTAGTCTTACTGCAAGAGGAAAATAAACTTTCTTTTCAACAGAGGCTAAATAGTAAAGAACCTTAAAGATTGCGCAGAAACTCAAAATCAACATCGGAAGCCTTTCCTCCCAAGGAAACCAGACCCATTGTACTCTTAGAAACCTCCATACAATTGACAGGATCTTTAGAAGAAAATCTTGATTACGAATTTCAGGAGAGACTGGAACAAAACTTAAACTTTTAAAAGAAAGGTAAGTACATAGAACAAACAAAACTTCTTTCCGAGAATCTCTAGTCTGAATTTCCTAATGAAACTTGAGAAGTTGGCAGACTTAACCTGCCACCTACTAGAAACACTGGGTCGGGGGCTGCATCATTCATGCATTGTTAGTAGCAGGAACAATTTTTTTAGCCTGCTTAGACTTATTCCAGTTAACACTGGGGCTTTAAACTGAACCAGAAGTTCACTCATTTGTTCCTTATTCTGGTGAAAGGAATGGAAATGGTAAAAGGCCTTAGATTTACTTTAGATTTTTTTATCCTGAGGTATAATGTCCCCTTTACCCCCGAGTAACAGTACAAATAAGAATCTATATTTGATCCAAATAATTTCTTACCCTGAAAGGAAAGAGATACCAATCTAGATTTAGACACTGAGAGGCCCATTTATCAAGCTCCGAATGGAGCTTGAGGGCCCGTGTTTCTGGCAAGTCTTAAGACTCGCCAGAAACGCAAGTTATGGAGCAGCGGTCTAAAGACTGCTGCTCCATAACCTGTCCTCCTGCTCTGATGAGGCGGAAAGAGATTGCCAAAATGCAACCCGATCGAATACAATCGGTTTGATTGACACCCCCCTGCTGGCAGCCGATTGGCCGCGAGTCTGCAGGGGGCGGCATTGCACCAGCAGCTCACAAAAGCGATGTCCGACAGACCTTTGATAAATAGGCCTCCATATCAGCAGACCAGGATTTAAGCCATAAACCTCTCCTGGCAAGAACTGCCAAAGACATTCTTTTGACAACAGCATCACAAATAAAAGAGCATTTTAAAGGGATACTGAACCCAATTTTTTTCTTTCATGGTTCAGATAGAGCATGCAATTTTAGGCAACTTTCTAATTTACTTCTATTATCAATTTTTCTTTGTTCTCTTGCTATATTTATTTGAAAAAGAAGGTATCTAAGCTAAAGAGCCAACCCAGGTTGTTTACCAAAAATGGGCTGGCATCTAAACTTACATTCTTGCTTTTCAAATAAACATACCAAGGAGAATGAAGAAAATTTGATAATAGGAGTAAATTAGAAAGTTGTTTAAAATTGCATGCTCTATCTGAATCACGAAAGAAAAAAAATTGGGTTCAATTAGGCCTCATCAGTGTCCCTTTAAGTAAACTTAAAAGATTGTCACAAACAAAATCTTCAAAACACTGTTCAGAAAGACTGGATAACCAATAAGTTGACACAGCAGCCACATTAGCTATAGAAATAACTGCCTAAGTAACATGCTTGTAAAAAAGCCCTTCTGTGAAAAGACTAACTTTCTGTCTAGAGGATCTTTAAAAAAAAGTATGATCTTCCAAAGGATTAGTAGTACGCTTAGCCAAAGTGGAAATAGGCCCATCAACCTTAAGAACTGTTTCCTATATCTTAATATAAGGAGTTGGTAAAGGATATCATTTCTTAAACCTTGCAGAAGGAATAAATGAATTTACAGACAGACCATTACTTAGAAATCATGTCAGAGACAGCTGCAGGAATAGGAAACACGTCAGGAATTTTAACAACAGTCTTAAAATGTAATTTAAACGATTACAAGGTTTGTCATCAGAAGCTGTAGGATTTTTAACCCCTAAAGTAATTAAGACCTCATTTACAAGAAACTAATATGTTCAACTTTAAACAAACAAAAAATTAGGAAATATCAGGTTCAAAATCAGATGAAAAACTTCACCCTTTGAAGACATAAACCTATACTGACGTTAAATGCATGTTTGCAGGCGGAGAAGCAGCCATAGTTTCAGATACTGCTGCTAACTAACTTTCTCAATTTAAGTGACAGTTCCTCTGCATTCTCCTGTAATGAAGAAACAGAAGGAGCATTATTGCTAACAAAAACAGCATTAAATTGGTCTGACTGCAACAACAAATTTAAACATGAGTCACATAAATAATAAATAAAGTTGAGGAAGGCACTTCAGCCCTCTTACAATAAGCACAATTATTGGTAGAAAGGTGATCAGGGGACTAAGTTCCTGGGGCAGAAATAGGAACAAAATCAGAAGGCTCCATTATAGCATTAAATAATGCACAAAGCACTATAAACCCCTAAAATAAGCTCTTGAGGAATGGGAAAACCTATCCCCTCCTAAGTAGCTTAAGTAAAACTGAATAGTCAAAAAAAGAGACAAAACTAATACGACATCGAGCTTAGAGGAATGCACACAAAAATGTGAAAAGTGACAGCAAAAAATACCGCTAATAGAAAACTATAGAGTGTGCGTTAACCAGACGTGCGCATAACCAACCAATGTGCTCTAATCCGACAAATGACGGTGAAAAACAAACCAAGGCGCCAAAAAAACTGCTGTGCACAAACTAACTATAAAAAATAGGGGAATATCTATCAAGCTCCGTATGGAGCTTGACGCCACGTGTTTCTGGCGAGCCTTCAGAAAGACCGCTGCTCCATAACCTGTCCGTCTGCTCTGATGAGGCGGACAGAGATCGCCACAATTCAACCCGATTGAGTACGATCGGGTTAATTGAGACCCCCCTGTTGGCGGCCGCGAGTCTGCAGGGGGCTGCGTTGCACCAGCAGCTCACAAGAGCTGCTGGTGCAATGCTGAATACGGAGAGCGTATTGCTCTCCGCATTCAGAGCGGTCTGTCGGATCAGGTCCAACAGACCTTTGTTAAATAGGCCTCATAGTGCCCATAACATAGCCATAGAGTCTTATAAAAAAAAAATTATGCTTACCTGATAAATTTCTCTCTCTTGTGGTGTATCCAGTCCACGGGTTCATCCATTACTTGTGGGATATTCTCCTTCCCAACAGGAAGCTGCAAGAGGACACCCAAAGCAGAGCTGTCTATATAGCTCCTCCCCTAACCCCCACCTCCAGTCATTCGACCGAAGACAAGTAAGAAAAAGGAGAAACTATAGGGTGCAGTGGTGACTGTAATTTTAAAAATAAAAACACCTGCCTTAAAGAGACAGGGTGGGCCGTGGACTGGATACACCACAAGAGAAAGAAATTTATCAGGTAAGCATAAATTTTGTTTTCTCTTGTAAGGTGTATCCAGTCCACGGGTTCATCCATTACTTGTGGGATACCAATACCAAAGCTTTAGGACACGGATGAAGGGAGGGACAAGGCAGGAACTTAAATGGAAGGCACCACTGCCTGTAAGACCTTTCTCCCAAAAATAGCCTCAGAGGAAGCAAAAGTATAAAATTTGTGAGATTTAGAAAAAGTATGAAGCAAAGACCAAGTTGCCGCCTTAAAATCGGTTCAACAGAGGCCTCATGTTTAAAAGCCCATGTGGAAGCTACCACTCTAGTAGAATGAGCTGTAATTCTTTCAGGAGGCTGCAGGCCAGCAGTCTCATAAGCTAAACGGATTATGCTTCTCAGCCAAAAAGAAAGAGAAGTTGCCGAAGCCTTTTGGCCTCTCCTCTTTCCAGAATATACAACAAACAATGCAGATGTTTGACGAAAATCCTTAGTAGCTTGCAAATAAAACTTTAAAGCACGAACCACGTCAAGATTGTGTAACAGACGTTCCTTCTTTGAAGAAGGATTAGGACACAGAGACGGAACAACAATTTCCTGATTGATATTCTTATTAGATACCACCTTAGGAAGAAACCCAGGTTTGGTACGCAAAACTACCTTATCTGCATGGAAGATCAGATAAGGGGAATCACACTGTAAGGCAGATAACTCTGATACTCTTTGAGCCGAAAAGATAGCTACTAGGAACAGAACTTTCCAAGATAAAAGCTTGATATCTATGGAATGCAAAGGTTCAAACGGAACCCCTTGAAGAACTTTAAGAACTAAATTTAAACTCCATGGCGGAGCAATAGGTTTAAACACAGGCCTGACTCTAACAAAAGCCTGACAAAACGCCTGAACGTCTGGAACATCAGCCAGACGCTTGTGCAAAAGAATAGACAGAGCAGAAATCTGTCCCTTTAAGGAACTAGCCAATAATCCCTTTTCCAATCCTTTTTGGAGAAAAGATAATATCCTAGGAATCCTGACCTTACTTCACGAGTAACCCTTGGATTCACATCAATGAAGATATTTACACCATATCTTATCATAGATTTTCCTGGTGACAGGCTTTTGAGCCTGAATCAAGGTATCAATGACCGACTCGGAGAAACCACGTTTTGATAAAATCAAGTGTTCAATCTCCAAGCAGTCATACGCAGAGAAATTAGATTTGGATGTTTGAATGGACTTTGAAGTAGAAGGTTCTGCCTCAGCGGTAGAGTCCATGGTGGAAGGATAACATGTCCACCAGATCTGCATACCAAGTCCTGCGTGGCCACGCAGGTGCTATCAAGATCACTGAAGCTCTCTCCTGCTTGATCTTGACAATCAGACGAGGGAGGAGAAGAAATGGTGGAAACACATAAGCCAGGCTGAAGGACCAGGGCACTGCTAGAGCATCTATCAGCGTTGCCCGGGGATCCCTTGACTTGCACCCGTAACGAGGAAGCTTGGCGTTCTGACGAGACGCCATCAAATCCAGTTCTGGTTTGCCCCATAGTTGAATCAGCTGGGCAAATACCTCCGGATGGAGCTCCCACTCCCCTGGATGAAATGTCTGCCGACTTAGAAAGTCCGCCTCCCAGTTCTCTACTCCTGGGATATGGATAGCTGAGAGATGGCAAGAGTGAACCTCTGCCCAAAGAATTATCTTGGAAACCTCCATCATCGCCAGGGGACTCCTTGTTCCCCCCTGATGGTTGATATAGGCTACAGTCGTGATATTGTCCGACTGAGATCTGATGAATCTGACCGCAGCTAACTGAGGCCAAGCCTGAAGAGCATTGAATATCGCTCTGAGTTCCAGAATGTTTATCAGAAGGAGGGCTTCCTCCTGAGTCCACGAACCCTGAGCCTTCAGGGAGTTCCAGACTGCGCCCCAGCCCAGAAGGCTGGCATCTGTCGTCACTATAGTCCACTCTGGCCTGCGGAAACTCATTCCCCTGGACAGATGGACCTGAGATAACCAGCAGAGAAGAGAATCCCTGGTCTCTTGATCCAGATTTAACAGAGGAGACACATCTGTGTAGTCCCCATCCCACTGATTGAGCATGCAAAGTTGCAGTGGTCTGAGATGTAGGCGGGCAAACGGAACTATGTCCATTGCCGCTACCATCAGGCCGATCATTTCCATACACTGAGCCACTGAAGGCCAAGAAGTGGAATGAAGAGCACGGCAAGAAGTTAGAAGCTTTGATATCCTGACCTCTGTCAGAAAGATTTTCATTTCAACTGAATCTATCAGAGTTCCTAGGAAGGAGACTCTTGTGAGAGGGGAGAGTGAACTCTTTTCTCTGTTCACCTTCCACCCGTGAGACCTCAGAAAGGCCAGGACAATGTCTGTATGGGACTTGGCGATTTGAAAAGTCGACGCCTGGATCAGGATGTTGTCTAGGTAAGGAGCCATCGCTATGCTCCGCGGCCTTAGAACCGCCAGTAGAGACCCTAGAACCTTTGTAAAGATTCTTGACGCCATGGCCAATCCGAAGGGAAGAGCCACAAACTGGTAATGCCTGTCTAGGAAGGCAAACCTGAAGAACTGATGATGATCTCTGTGAATCGGAATGTGGAGATAAGCATCCTTTAAGTTCATACCCTCCTGGATCATAGGGAGGATGGTTCGGCTTGTCTCCATCTTGAAAGATGGGACCCTGAGAAATTTGTTTAGGATCTTGAGGTCCAAGATTGGTCTGAACATTCCCTCTTTTTTGGGAACTATAAACAGGTTTGAATAGAAACACTGCCCCTGTTCCTCCCTTGGAACTGGGTGGATCACTCCCATAACCAGTAGGTCTTGAACCCAACGTAAGAATGCCTCTCTCTTTATCTGGTTTGCAGATAGTTGTGAGAGGTGAAATCTCCCCTTTGGAGATGAACCTTTGAATTCCAGAAGATATCCCTGGGAAACAATCTCTAATGCCCAGGGATCCTGGACGTCTCTTGCCCAAGCCTGAGCAAAGAGAGAAAGCCTGCCCCCTACTAGATCCGGTCCCGGATCGGGGGCTACTCCTTCATGCTGTCTTAAGAGGCAGCAGCAGGTTTTTTGGCCTGCTTCCCCTTGTTCCAAGCCTGGTTAGGTCTCCAGACTGGTTTGGACTGGGCGAAATTTCCCTCTTGTTTTGCATTAGAGGCAGCTGATGCTGCGCCACTCTTGAAGTTTCGAAAGGAACGAAAATTATTCTGTTTGGTCCTTAACTTATTGGACCTATCCTGAGGAAGGGCGTGACCTTTTCCTCCAGTAATATCAGAAATGATCTCCTTCAGACCAGGCCCGAATAGGGTCTGTCCCTTGAAGGGGATGTTAAGAAGCTTAGACTTTGAAGTAACGCTGCTGACCAGGACTTAAGCCATAGCTCCCTATGCGCAAGAATGGCAAAAACTGAATTCTTAGCCGTTAGCTTGGTTAAATGAAAAACGGCATCAGAGATAAAGGAATAAGCTAACTTAAGAGCTTTAATCCTGTCTAAAATCTCATCTAACGGGGTCTCCACCTGTAGAGCCTCCTCAAGAGACTCGAACCAAAAAGCCGCTGCAGCAGTGACTGGGGCAATGCATGCAAGAGGCTGGAGAATAAAACCTTGATGTATAAAAATTTTCTTAAGGAGACCCTCCAATTTTTTATCCATAGGATCTAGGAAAGCACAACTGTCCTCGATGGGGATAGTTGTATGCTTAGCTAGGGTAGAGACTGCTCCCTCCACCTTAGGGACCGTCTGCCACGAGTCCCGTATGGCGGCATCTATGGGAAACATCTTTTTAAAAGCAGGAGGGGGAGAGAACGACACACCTGGTCTATCCCATTCCTTAGTAATAATTTTCGAAAACCTCTTAGGGACTGGAAAAACATCAGTGTAAACAGGCACTGCAAAGTATTTGTCCATCTTACACAATTTTTCTGGAACTACAACGGGTTCACAGTCATCCAGAGTCGCTAAAACCTCCCTAAGCAATAAGCGGAGGTGTTCGAGCTTCAATTTAAACGCTGTCATTTCAGAGTCAGACTGAAGCAACGCCTTCCCTGAATCTGAAATGTCACCCACAGATAGAAGCTCTCCTGCCTCGGCTTCTGAGTATTGTGAGGGTATATCGGACACAGGTATTAAAGTGTCAGAAAGCTCTGTATTTGCTCTAGCCTCAGAGATGTCTCGCTTTCCTTGTAACCCTGGCAGTTTGGACAATACCTCTGAGAGGGTTTCCTCTAAGTCAGACATGTTTAACAGACTAGTAATGAGACAAGCAAGCTTGGAAAACACTTTAATAAATGTGAAACAGCAATTAAATAAAAACGTTACTGTGCCTTTAAGAGAAAAAAACTAGCACTTAAACTGCAAAACAGTGTAAAAATATAGTGAAGTCTTTGAAATTTTTACAGTGTGTGTAAGGGACTAAAGCAACATTGCACCCACTTGCAAATGGATGATTAACCCTTTAGGCCCCAAACTGGATTCAAAAAACATTAAACACCGTTAAAATGCAGTTAAACACCTTGCCACAGCTCTGCTGAGGCTCCTACCTGCCCTCAAATATGATTTAGGGAAGAAATAAACCCTCTATAGTGGTCCTCAGATGCCAGAGGACTCCTCTAGGGAAGCTGGATGTCTCAGTCTGAAAGAAATTGCGCATCTAGAGAGTGAAAATAGGCCCCTCCCACCATGTACTGGATGCCAGAGGGGCCTTAAGAAAGTACTCCTAGGAGTATCTGACTAGCCATGTGGAAAACTAGGCCCCAAATAAAGACTTATCTCCCTCAGAGAAAAAACGTCCTATTTATGAAACATGTAAACGTTTTGTCACTAAGTAATATGAGAATTAACATGAGTATTACCCTGTTTTGTAAGCATGATCCCAGTCGCTGTTAAATCACTGCATCAGGGTTACCTCAATTACACAAGGCTGTGTCAGCATTTTCTAGGACTTATCATCTCTCTAGAAATAAAAATACTGAACATACCTCAAAGCAGGCAATCTGCAGACCGTTCCCCAACTGAAGTTTTCCCATACTCTTCAGTTATGTGTGAGAACAGCAACTGACCTTAGTTACAAACCGCTAAGATCATAAACCTCCAGGCAGAATTCTTCTTCTAATTTCTGCCTGAGAGAAAAACAATACAACACCGGTACCGTTTAAAAATAACAAACTTTTGATTGAAGGTAAAACTACACTAAGTCACCACATATCTATTGATACTTCCTATCTTGTCGAGAGCTGCAAGAGAATGACTGGAGGTGGGGGTTAGAGGAGGAGCTATATAGACAGCTCTGCTGTGGGTGTCCTCTTGCAGCTTCCTGTTGGGAAAGAGAATATCCCACAAGTAATGGATGAACCCGTTGACTGGATACACCTTACAAGAGAAATAATACTTACCAGTAGACACTCATCCACCATCTGAATAACAAACAGCCAAATCAGTATTGAAACATATCAGTAGAGGTTATGGAATAAGAGTATATTGTAGAACCATAAAGGGAGGCAACAGACAAGTCCTGTGATCAATTATGGAAAGTTTATAAAAAAAGAATGAATAAAAGAATCATAAACCATACAACAAATACATTCCTCTGACAAGCATTGCACACTGAGGGGAAACTAGGCCTCAAAATACACTGAAAACACATCTTTCTGAAGAAAATAATGCACATCTTCATTCTTCAGCCTCCTCCAGCAGAGGCAAAGAAAAGACTGAAGTATGTGCAAGGGTTATATAGAGCTCTTGGGGTTTGGAAATATTTGCCTCCTCCAAGTGGTAGGGAAGGAAATTCCCATGAGTAATGGATCGTGGACACTCACCACCTGTATGAAAGAAATCAATGTTATATTCCAAAACTTTTAGAGTTACTCGGTAAAAATTAGAAAAGTGTTCTCTTGAGTTTATCAAGTCCTTTTTAGCTATGGGATTCACTAAAAATGTTCTTGTAAATGTATCATTAAGTAGCGAGAACTTGGATTGTGATCAATAAAACAAGACTGCCACATGTACATGACTATTTTTCACCAAACCAATAATTTTGCTGAAACTTGATGCTGTGAAAAGTCAACTTTTTACTGCACTGCATAAAATTAACATTATACATTGTATACACTCCCAGAGTATTCAATACACTACTAATTGACATCACTAAACCACATATTCTCTAAGAAGATTCTACTATTGTTAACAAATTTTCATATAATTTATCTAGAAGAATCTTCTATATATTCATAAATAATTTTGTAGAAAATAAAGTCAACATTTTAAAGGGATAGTGAATTATTTTTATGGTACTTAAAATAGGGCATACTGATTTGTATTAAAGCTTTTAATCAGATATTTCTGTGCTAAAAATACAATTTTGCGTTGGTTCTTATGGTTGTAGGGCACGACATTGTGTAACAACAAATGTGTGGGTATCTCTCTTATTATCTAGTGGGTTTAACATGCCTAAGTTATGCTTTATAATATGACTGAAATATATTGAGTTTCATGCCCCTTTAGTTATAACCCAAATACTAATGCACTATGTTGTCCCTTTAAAAAGACACCTTGAGATTTTAATATAAAATATTTTGTTATGTGTAGTGAAATAACTTTGCAGCATACTTTCATTGCGTATTGTTCCTCCTTTTAATGTAATTGATGTGAATTTTATAATTCTCAAAGCTGGAAATGCACCCTACATAATTCCCAAGGCTAACCCTGCTACACACCTATCCCTGATTGGCTCTAGCTGATAACAGCAAAATAATGTACTTTATACTAATATAATGACTGTGGCTAGTAGATGCAGTTTGCTTATTGAAAAAACAAATGTAACAAACAAGATGCAAATTTATTTAAAAATGTTTAGACTTGGCTGAAATGCTATTCTACAGCAAGTTAACAAACATTTAGTAATTGTAAGATGTTTACTGTCCTTTTAATCAATGCTTTCAATTGCGCTAATTTTAGAAAAAAAAAAGAAAAAAAGTGTCTTTCATAACTTTCTAAATATTTAGGAGATGGTACGAGATATTAAAGGGATATGCAACCCAATTTTCTTTTTTTCATGGTTCGTATAGATCGTGTTATTTTAAACAACTTTCCAATTTACTTTTATTATCCAATTTGTTTTGTTTTCTTAGTAACCTTTGTTGAAAAGGATACCTAGGTAGGCTCCGGAGCTGCTGATTGGTGGCTGCACATATATGCCTCACCCAATGAATTCAGATAGCTAGTGCATTGTTGATTCTTCAACAAAGGATACCAAAGAATGAAGTAAACTGGATAATAGAAGTAAATTGGAAAGATATTTTAAACATGATTTTGTATATAATCATGAAAGAAAATGTTGGGGTTTCATGTCCCTTTAAGGTTAGCTCATACTAATGCAAAAATGTAGAAAGAATATTGGTACTAGAAAACTAACAGAAATCTCCTGGATGGCACATCAATATCTATCAAATAATCCTTATTTGAATTTTGTTAAGAAGAGCTAATGTATAGTTATACTACAAAAATGAAATATCTATCCAAAGTTAGAACTTGGCTCCTTAAGGTTTCTATGATCTTTAAACATAGATTCCAAGTGGAATTCACAGCTGTAGACAAAAAAAAAAAAAAAGCTGAAAAATGAGATAAGTATTCTGAGCGTGAATTTTTAATAGTGTTAAGTTGTACAAGAGGAAGTAAAAAAAAAAACTGCCTTGTCATAATGTGGGTCAGTTACTGGAGTGTGTGATGGGCAAAATAAATCTCATGTTAAATTCCACACCACTTATGTAAGTCATCGAGGGCAAAGGATTTCAAACTGTGATCAAATCAGCTGGCAGGAAAAGGAAGTCTAGAATTAACTTTCTATAAAATGATCCATGATAGTTATATTAGCTACACTTAGCACAACTAAAACATCAAATCTGAAAGGAAGAATAGCCCAGCTACCAAAAAAATGATTTACTTTTTAAACATTTAGAATCAATTAAATCCAAATTTGATTTGGAATTAAAATATAAGGCAAGCCCAGATGTATAAAACAGACTCAGTAAAGATTTACTCAAACCAAAGAACATTTATCTGTCACAAATAACAGTTACTTGAGGAGGGAAAAAAAAAATATTATCTGTCAGGTGAAACCTACAACATTTTTCATAGATAACATAATGATGCACTTAATAGTAATCTACTGTCTAAATTTGACAAGAGTGTCACATTAATCAAAATTGCATCTACTCAGCGTGAAGGAACCTGCAGGCAAATTCACTAGGGTCAAGGCGATACACACGGCTTTATTAACACAGCTGGGCAGACTCGGCATCCAAGTAAACGCACATGACAAAACAGATACAATTTTCTAATGTTACTCCCGCATCAAAGCAAATCATTCTAGAATAACACATTCGCTTTGCTCTGAGGCAATAATGTAACACTTTCCATATTGCTATTTGAAATCTATACGCTTAGAACTGGATCTACTTTAGTTGTAAATATATTTGTTAAACATTAAAAGGTTTATAACAAGCCTATTCTTTTTTTCTTTTTTAGCTTTAGGCAAAGATTTATTAGCTCCAAAAATTAACAGTTTGGAAAATATTTTTTTCTTTCTAGTCTACATTAAAGGGATATGAAACCCAACATTTTTCTTTCATGACTCAGACAGAACATACCATTTTAAACAACTTTCCAATTATCATTATCAAATGTGCTTTGTTTTCTTGGTACCCTTGGAGATAGCTGAACACATCAGGTAAGCCAATCACAAAAGTCATATTTGTGCAGCCACCAATCAGCAACTAGAGCCCAGTAGTGCTTTGCTGCTCTTGAGCCTACCTAGGATTTTTTTGCAGCAAAGGTATCAAGAGAACAAAGCAATATAAATAATAGAAGTAAATTGGAAAGTCATTTAAAATCGTAACAGCAAATCAGTATATCTGTCCCGGGACTTGAAAGGGAGCGTGCCTCATGCACACTCATGTTATTTCCCTATAGTTTACTATGAAATCTCATGAGATCACAGTAAAATAATTAATGACCTCAGCACTGCTGATGCTGATTGGCTGCTGTTCATGTCTTCCTTCTTTCTTTTTTTTTTTTATACCTGCAGTTGGGCAGCAGCTGAAGTATAACAGTTGATACAGCACTTACTCTGGTGAGCCGAGGAAATTGTGAGGTAAAATATCTTTCTTTTTTACATAGAGATGTTCAGGTGATATTTTCCTGACAGCTTTTTACAAGTGATTTAGCATATGAGCATTATGTCACTTTAAAGTCTATGGATATTTTTGCATTAACAGATCAATGACTGACACTTTTTTTTTAACAGTTGTAGCTTGCACTTTGGTTAATTTTGCACAATAAAGAGTGTAAGCTTTACATAGTTTGTTTGTTTTTTCTCTCATAATTTATGTGTAAATGTTGAGGCATCGTGCAATACTCTGTGGCCCTCTCTGCATCGGCTAGCGATGGTGCTGATCGTTGGTGGCTGGGAGCAATAGCAGGGAGGCGGCCCATCGATGGTAGAGTTCCTGTGCCGGGAGTGCGCACTGGGGGGGGGGGGGCGTGTGTGCGCAGGGCTGTGCGCAAGTAAGCGGTACTGGGACCACTACACTAGTGTAAGAGATAGAAAGAGAGGGGGGAATAAATGTTGGGAAAGGGAGGGGGGTAGGGTATTGAGGGGGGGGGGCATCTATTCTACAGAAAATTGGTTTTTTATTTATTTTTTATGAAAATAGCCTTTTTTTTTTTAGCAAACTGGGTACTGGCAGACAGTTGCCAGTACCCAAGATGGTGGCAAATAGGTAGAGGGGGGAGGGTCAGAGAGCTGTTTGGGGGGGATCAGGGAGGTTGGGGGCTAAGGGGAGATCCAACTCTGCAGAATAAATATATATAAAAACAAAAGTACTTAAGATAGCGGTGACAATTGTGAGGTTTGGGAGGGAAGAGAGCTGGTTGAGGGGGGGTCAGGGAGGGATCGGGTGGTGGAATGTGTCAGGTGGGAGTCTGAGCTCTACACAAAGCTACCTAATTAACCCCTTAACTGCTGGGCATAAAAAAAGTGTGGTGCGCAGCGGCATTTAGAGGCCTTCTAATTACCAAAACGCAATGCCAAAGCCATATATGTCTGCTATTTCTGAACAAAGGGGATCCCAGAGAAGCATTTACAACCATTTGTGCCATAATTGCACAAGCTGTTTGTAAATAATTTCAGTGAGAAACGTATAGGTTGTGAAAAAGTTAACAATTTTTTTTATTTGATTGCATTTGGCGGAGAAATGGTGGCATGAATATACCAAAATGGGCCTAGATCAATACTTTGGATTGTCTACTTCTACACTGCACTAAAGCTAACATTAACCCTACAAGCTACCTAATTAACCCTTTCACTGCTGGGCATAATTCACCTTCACTGCTGGGCATAATACAAGTGTGGTGCTCAGCGGCATTTAGCGGCCTTTTAATTACCACATAGTAATGCCAAAGCCATATATGTCTGCTATTTATGAACAAAGGGGATACCAGAGAAGCATTTACAACCGTTTGTGCCATAATTGCACAAGCTGTTTGTAAAAGAAATTCAGTGAAAAACCTAAAGTTTGTGAAAAAGTTAACCATTTTTTTATTTGATTGCATTTGGCGGTGAAATGGTGGCATAAATATACCAAAATGGGCCTAGATCAATACTTTGGGTTGTCTGCTAAATATATATATATATATATACATATGTGAAGGGTTATTCAGGGATTCCTGACAGATACCAGTGTTACAATGTAACTATCGCTAATTTTGAGAGAAAAAAAAATGGTTTGGAAGTAGCAAAGTGCTACTTGTACTTATTGCTCTATAACTTGCAAAAAAAGCAAAGAACATGTAAACATTGGGTATTTCTAAACTCAGGACAAAATTTAGAAACTATTTAGCAAGGGTGTATAGAAGTGTAAAAGATTTTGGGGGTCAAAGTTAGAAAAGGTGTGTTTTTTTCATTTTTTTTCATCATATTTTATAATTTTTTATAGTAAATTATAAGATATGATGAAAATAATGGTATCTTTTGAAAGTCCATTTAATGGTGAGAAAAACGGTATAGAATAGGTGTGGGTACAGTAAATGAGTAAGAGGAAAATTACAGCTAAACACAAACACTGCAGAAATGTAAAAATAGCACTGGTCCTTAACGGTAAGAAAATATAATTTATGCTTACCTGATAAATTCATTTCTCCTGTAGTGTAGTCAGTCCACGGGTCATCCATTACTTATGGGATTATATCTCCTCCCTAACAGGAAGTGCAAGAGGATCACCCAAGCAGAGCTGCTATATAGCTCCTCCCCTCTACGTCATATCCAGTCATTCGACCAAAACCATACGAGAAAGGAGAAACTATAGGGTGCAGTGGTGACTAGAGTTTAATTAAAATTTAGACCTGCCGTAAAAAACAGGGCGGGCCGTGGACTGACTACACTACAGGAGAAATGAATTTATCAGGTAAGCATAAATTATATTTTCTCCTGTTAAGTGTAGTCAGTCCACGAGTCATCCATTACTTATGGGATACCAATACCAAAGCTAAAAGTACACGGATGACGGGAGGGACAGGCAGGATCTTTACACGGAAGGAACCACTGCCTGTAGAACCTTTCTCCCAAAAACAGCCTCCGAAGAAGCAAAAGTGTCAAATTTGTAAAATTTTGAAAAAGTGTGAAGTGAAGACCAAGTTGCAGCCTTGCAAATCTGTTCAACAGAGGCCTCATTCTTAAAGGCCCAAGTGGAAGCCACAGCTCTAGTAGAATGAGCTGTAATCCTTTCAGGAGGCTGCTGTCCAGCAGTCTCATAGGCTAAACGTATTATGCTACGAAGCCAAAAAGAGAGAGAGGTAGCCGAAGCTTTTTGATCTCTCCTCTGTCCAGAATAAACGACAAACAGGGAAGAAGTTTGACGAAAATCTTTAGTTGCCTGCAAATAAAATTTCAGGGCACGGACGACGTCCAGATTGTGCAAAAGTCGTTCCTTCTTTGAAGAAGGGTTAGGGCACAATGATGGAACAACAATCTCTTGATTGATATTCTTGCTAGTGACTACCTTAGGTAAGAACCCAGGTTTAGTACGCAGAACTACCTTGTCTGAATGAAAAATCAGATAAGGAGAATCACAATGTAAGGCCGATAACTCAGAGACTCTTCGAGCCGAGGAAATAGCCATTAAAAACAGAACTTTCCAAGATAACAGCTTGATATCGATGGAATGAAGGGGTTCAAACGGAACACCTTGCAGAACGTTAAGAACTAAGTTTAAGCTCCACGGCGGAGCAACAGTCTTAAACACAGGCTTAATCCTAGTCAAAGCCTGACAAAAAGCCTGAACATCTGGAACTTCTGCCAGACGTTTGTGTAAAAGGATAGACAGAGCTGAAATCTGTCCCTTTAACGAACTAGCAGATAAACCCTTTTCTAAACCTTCTTGTAGAAAAGACAATATCCTAGGAATCCTAACCTTACTCCATGAGTAACTCTTGGATTCGCACCAATATAAGTATTTACGCCATATTTTATGGTAAATTTTCCTGGTAACAGGTTTCCTAGCCTGTATTAAGGTATCAATCACTGACTCCGAGAATCCACGCTTTGATAGAATCAAGCGTTCAATCTCCATGCAGTCAGCCTCAGAGAAATTAGATTTGGATGTTTGAAAGGACCCTGAATCAGAAGGTCCTGTCTCAGAGGCAGAGACCATGGTGGACAGGACGACATGTCCACTAGATCTGCATACCAGGTCCTGCGTGGCCACGCAGGCGCTATTAGAATCACCGATGCTCTCTCCTGTTTGATCCTGGCAATCAATCGAGGAAGCATCGGGAAAGGTGGAAACACATAAGCCATGTTGAAGACCCAAGATGCTGTCAGAGCATCTATCAGTACCGCTCCCGGGTCCCTGGACCTGGATCCGTAACAAGGAAGCTTGGCGTTCTGGCGAGACGCCATGAGATCCAGATCTGGTTTGCCCCAAAGATGAAGCAGTTGGGCAAACACCTCCGGATGAAGTTCCCACTCCCCCGGATGAAAGGTCTGGCGACTTAGAAAATCCGCCTCCCAGTTCTCCACGCCTGGGATGTGGATCGCTGACAGGTGGCAAGAGTGAGACTCTGCCCAGCGAATTATCTTTGAGACTTCCATCATCGCTAGGGAACTCCTTGTTCCTCCTTGATGGTTGATGTAAGCCACAGTCGTGATGTTGTCCGACTGAAACCTGATGAACCTCAGAGTTGCTAACTGAGGCCAAGCCAGAAGAGCATTGAAAATTGCTCTTAATTCCAGAATGTTTATTGGAAGGAGTCTCTCCTCCTGAGTCCATGATCCCTGAGCCTTCAGGGAATTCCAGACTGCGCCCCAACCTAGAAGGCTGGCGTTCGTTGTTACAATCGTCCAATCTGGCCTGCGGAAGGGCATCCCCTTGGACAGATGTGGCAGAGAAAGCCACCATAGAAGAGAATCTCTGGTCTCTTGATCCAGATTTAGCAGAGGGGACAAATCTGAGTAATCCCCATTCCACTGACTTAGCATGCTCAATTGCAGCGGTCTGAGATGCAGGCGCGCAAATGGTACTATGTCCATTGCCGCTACCATTAAGCCGATTACCTCCATGCACTGAGCCACTGACGGGTGTTGAATGGAATGAAGGACACGGCAAGCATTTAGAAGTTTTGATAACCTGTCCTCCGTCAGGTAAATTTTCATTTCTACAGAATCTATAAGAGTCCCTAGAAAGGGAACTCTTGTGAGTGGCAATAGAGAACTCTTTTCTACGTTCACCTTCCACCCATGCGACCTTAGAAATGCCAGAAGTAACTCTGTATGAGACTTGGCAGTTTGGAAACTTGACGCTTGTATCAGAATGTCGTCTAGGTACGGAGCTACCGCTATGCCTCGCGGTCTTAGTACCGCCAGAAGAGAGCCCAGAACCTTTGTAAAGATTCTTGGAGCCGTAGCTAACCCGAAGGGAAGAGCTACAAACTGGTAATGCCTGTTTAGGAAGGCAAATCTTAGATACCGGTAATGATCCTTGTGAATCGGTATGTGAAGGTAGGCATCCTTTAAATCCACTGTGGTCATGTACTGACCCTCTTGGATCATGGGTAAGATGGTTCGAATAGTTTCCATTTTGAACGATGGAACTCTTAGGAATTTGTTTAGGATCTTTAAGTCCAAGATTGGTCTGAAGGTTCCCTCTTTTTTGGGAACCACAAACAGATTTGAATAGAATCCTTGCCCGTGTTCCGACCGCGGAACTGGGTGGATCACTCCCATTAGTAAGAGGTCTTGTACACAGCGTAGAAACGCCTCTTTCTTTATCTGGTTTGCTGATAACCTTGAAAGATGAAATCTCCCTTGTGGAGGAGAAGCTTTGAAGTCCAGAAGATATCCCTGAGATATGATCTCCAACGCCCAGGGATCCTGGACATCTCTTTGCCCAAGCCTGGGCGAAGAGAGAAAGTCTGCCCCCCACTAGATCCATTTCCGGATCGGGGGCCCTCACTTCATGCTGTCTTAGGGGCAGCAGCAGGTTTTCTGGCCTGCTTGCCCTTGTTCCAGGACTGGTTAGGTTTCCAGCCCTGTCTGTAGCGAGCAACAGTTCCTTCCTGTCTTGGAGCGGAGGAAGTTGATGCTGCTCCTGCCTTGAAGTTACGAAAGGCACGAAAATTAGACTGTTTAGCCTTTGGTTTGGCCCTGTCTTGAGGCAGGGCATGGCCCTTACCTCCAGTAATGTCAGCGATAATTTCTTTCAAGCCGGGCCCGAATAATGTCTGCCCTTTGAAAGGAATATTAAGCAATTTAGATTTAGAAGTCACATCAGCTGACCAGGATTTAAGCCACAGCGCTCTACGCGCTTGAATGGCGAATCCGGAGTTCTTAGCCGTAAGTTTGGTTAAGTGCACTACGGCATCAGAAATAAATGAATTAGATAGCTTAAGGGCTTTAAGCTTGTGCATAATCTCATCCAATGGAGCTGTGCTAAGAGTCTCTTCCAGAGACTCAAACCAGAATGCCGCCGCAGCAGTGACAGGCGCGATGCATGCAAGGGGTTGTAATATAAAACCTTGCTGAACAAACATTTTCTTAAGGTAACCCTCTAACTTTTTATCCATTGGATCTGAAAAAGCACAGCTATCCTCCACCGGGATAGTGGTGCGCTTAGCCAGAGTAGAAACTGCTCCTTCCACCTTAGGGACCGTCTGCCATAGGTCCCGTGTGGTGGCGTCTATTGGAAACATTTTTCTAAATATAGGAGGGGGTGAAAAGGGCACACCGGGTCTATCCCACTCCTTGTTAACAATTTCTGTAAGCCTTTTAGGTATAGGAAAAACGTCAGTACACGCCGGTACCGCAAAATATTTATACAGCCTACATACTTTCTCTGGAATTGCAACCGTG
This sequence comes from Bombina bombina, assembly GCF_027579735.1. Lineage (NCBI taxonomy): Eukaryota > Metazoa > Chordata > Amphibia > Anura > Bombinatoridae > Bombina > Bombina bombina. The sequence continues at coordinate 135,960,582 of NC_069502.1, read as the reverse complement.
TTACAATCATTCAGAGCCGCTAATACCTCCCCTAATAATACACGGAGGTTCTCAAGCTTAAATTTAAAATTTGAAATGTCTGAATCCAGTTTACTTGGATCAGATCCGTCACCCACAGAATGAAGCTCTCCGTCCTCATGTTCTGCAAATTGTGACGCAGTATCAGACATGGCTCTATTATTATCAGCGCACTCTGTTTTTACCCCAGAGTGATCGCGTTTACCTCTTAATTCTGGCAATTTAGATAGTACTTCAGTCATAACATTAGCCATGTCTTGCAAAGTGATTTGTATGGGCCGCCCTGATGTACTTGGCGCCACAATATCACGCACCTCCTGAGCGGGAGGCGAAGGTACTGACACGTGAGGAGAGTTAGTCGGCATAACTTCCCCCTCGTTGTCTGGTGATATTTTTTTAACATATAAAGTTTGACTTTTATTCAAAGTAACATCTATACATTGAGTGCACAAATTTCTATTGGGCTCCACATTGGCCTTTAAACATAATGAACAAACAGATTCATTTGTGTCAGACATGTTTAAACAGACTAGCAATAACACTAGCAAGCTTGGAAAAAAAACAAACCAACTTTTAAATAAATTTACAAGCTATATAAAAAACGCTACTGCGCTTTTAAGAAAACATAAAAATGTGACACAGTTGAATTAACAATGAACCAAATATGTTAAAACAACCAAATTTTAACAGAAAATGTATAAAGTTAGCAGAGGATTGCACCCACCAGCAAAAGGATGATTAACCCCTTATTACCCAAAACGGATAACAGTTGAAATAATAAACGTTTTATCACAGTCAAACACACTTTCACAGGTCTGCTGTGACTGATTACCTCCCTCAAAACTAGTTTTGGAGACCCCTGGGCTCTGTAGAGACGTCCTGGATCATGGAGGAAGAAATAGGAAGACTGTGACTAAATTTTTACTGCGCAATAAAGCGCTAAAATAGGCCCCTCCCACTCATATTACAACAGTGGGGAAGCTCAGTAAACTGTTTTTATTCAGAAAAAAACGACAGCCATGTGGTAAAAATCATGCCCATAAAGTTTTATCACCAAGTACCTCAGAAAAAACGATTAACATGCCAGTAAACGTTTTAAAAATTGAAAATTATGAAGTGTTATTAATAAGCCTGCTGCTAGTCGCTTTCACTGCAGTGTAGGCTCAAATATTATTTTAATATTGACAGTATTTTCTTAGTGAAATTCCATTCCCCAGAAATACCTCAGAGTATACATACATACATATCAGCCTGATACCAGTCGCTACTACTGCATTTAAGGCTGCACTTACATTACATCGGTATTAGCAGTATTTTCTCAGTCAATTCCATTCCTTAGAAAATAATTTACTGCACATACCTCCTTGCAGGTGGGCCCTGCATGCTATCCCCTGTTCTGAAGTTACCTCACTCCTCAGAATGGCCGAGAACAGCAAGTGGATCTTAGTTACGACCGCTAAGATCATAGACAAACTCAGGTAGATTCTTCTTCTAATGCTGCCTGAGAACAAACAACACACTCCGGTGCCGTTTAAAATAACAAACTTTTGATTGAAGAAATAAAAACTAAGTTTAACACACCACAGTCCTCTCACACGTCCTATCTTTAGTTAGGTGCAAGAGAATGACTGGGTATGACGTAGAGGGGAGGAGCTATATTGCAGCTCTGCTTGGGTGATCCTCTTGCACTTCCTGTTAGGGAGGAGATATAATCCCATAAGTAATGGATGACCCGTGGACTGACTACACTTAACAGGAGAAAATTGATGAAACAGCCCTGAGTAGGCTGAGAAACACGTCGCTGTATGAATAAAGTTTTTTATATTTTTATACACTTGCTATTGTGTGATTTATCACCTTTTTGTGACAACTACTTTTTTGTTCCTGGTCCTTGCTGAGGATTGCCTATGCATTAGTCTACTGGGCGACGCTTTGGTTCCAGTTTGCAGTGATTGCACCTACAGGTGCCTACTATCTTGTAAGTGCAAACATTTGGGTTTATCTATCTTTGTCCAGATGATATTTGGCCATGTTGATTTGCTTTCTCTTGCCCATATAGGCACATGAATTCTGGGTTCTCAGAGGACATCTAACTGCTTCTGTGCCAAGGATACAGTGTGCTGGACCACTGCAAAGTTTCAGCCCGCTCCATCTGCACCAGCTGGGTGCTCCATGTTTGTGAGTAATCATATTCTTCTGTGCTGCTGTTCTTATTTGTATTGGCGATATTAGGCCATGGTGGCGCCTCTGTGTTTTATAAATTAACCTAACCTTACTATTCTAATAAAATAAAAAAACTACCAATTAAAAATCTTAAATTACAAATAAAAAAAACTAATCCTACGAAAAAAATAAAAAAAAACACTAACATTATATGAAAAATAAAAAACACTAAGATATCAAGAAATAATAAACAAAATTATCAAATAAAAAGAATTACACCTAATCTAATAGCACTAAACAAAAGCCCCCCAAAAGAAAAACACCCACTAACCTACAATAAACTACCAATAGCCCTTTAAAGGACCTTTTGTAGGGTATTGCCATAAGTTAAACAGCTCTTTTACCTGTAAAAAATACAAAGTCCCCCAACAGTAAAACCCACCACCCAACCAACCCCCCAAAATAAAAAATCTAATTTAAAAAAAACCTAAGCTACCCATTGCTTCTGAAGGGGCATTTGTATGGGCATTGTCCTTAAAAGGGCATTGAGCTCTTTTGCAAATTACCTAAAGCCCTAATCTGAAAAAAAAAGACCCCAAAAAATAAAAAAAAATACCCAACACTAAACCCAGAATATCTACTCACGGTTCATGAAGTCCGGACATCCATCCATGGATCCATCCATCTGGCGAGAAGTCTTCATCCAGACGGTGACACCATCCATCCCGGGGGCGTCTTCTATCTTCATCCTGGCAGAGCGGAGCTATCCTGGAACCCGATGAAATCCTGCATGGAGCGTCCTCTTCATACGGTCACCACTGTACACTCTTTGTGACCGCTGCTTCACAACTGCTGTTTCTGGCAAGCCTGAAGGCTCGCCAGAAACACGGGGCATCAAGCTAGATAGGCCCCTAAAGCTTCAATGCAAGGTAGCCGTTTCAAAATGGCGTACCTTGCATTCCTGATCTGGCTTCTGATCTGAATTCTTCAAATTCAAAACAGCCAATAGGATGAGAGCTACTGAAATCCTATTGGCTGTTTAAATCAGGGTGTCGGATTAGGGGTTAATAGGTAGTTTATAGGTGTTACTGTACTTTGAAACATTTTAGTTATGAGTTTTGTGAAACATTTTTGTTTCACAAAATCCATAACTACTGCTCTCAGATGGCGGTATGGATCGTGTCGGTATAGAGCATAATGCAAGCATTTAGCCAGACCGCACAACCTGTAGTACCGGCGCTATGGAAATCCCACACTCAAACGTCATTTTTTTGAGTCTCATAAAGTTCACGTCCACAGCACTGTTTATGCAGACAAGCTTTTAATAAAGCATACAGACAAGCAAAAAAAGCAAAAGCGACGTTTCGGGCTCACACGCCCTTAATTATGCATGATTAAGGGCTTGTGAGCCGAAACATTGTTTTTGCTTATTTGCTTGTCTGTATGCTTTATTAAAAGTTTTTCTGCCCTAATGACGTGAACTTTGTGCTATTCATACTTTGGGGGAGGGTTTAATCAGGTGCTGAGCTATGTTTGTTATTCTTTGATTTTTTGAGTGCGGAATGGACGTCCCGTTACAGGCTAAAATGCTTGCGGTGTAGCTATACCGCCGTAACTCGTAATATGCGTTCCTGCACATTCCAGAGTAATGGACATTTTTTAAGCTTTAAAAGCCGTACCGCCAAACTCGCAATCTAGGTGTTTGAAATTTGTGAGAAAAAAATCTACTACTCATTTAAAATTCAGATTAAGTGCTACTGCATTGTAATTTTTGTTATATATTTTTTGATCATGCAATTTTACTGTATTTAATGGTTGTTTAACCCTTTCACTATCGGGACAAAAACTTGCCCTAAATACCAGATAATTTTTAAAAATTTTGCCATCACTCCATTTAAACAGAAATAAAGCCTTGTTATTTTTTTTTATTTACCTGTCAAAACTATATATATTTTAAGTAGACAACCTAAGGTTATTGATCTAGGCCCATTTTGGTATATTTCATGCCACCATTTCACCGCCAAATGCGATTAAATAAAAAAAAATAGTACTTTTTTCACAAACTTTCTGTTTCTCATAGAAATTATTTACATGCTGCTTGTGTAATCATGGCACATATGTTTGTAAAAGTTGGATCCCCTTTGTTCAGAAATAGCAGACATGTGGATTTGCCATTGCTTTTTGGTAACTAGAAGTGTTCCCACCACACATTACTATTATTCACGGGAGTGAAGGGGTTAATCAGGTAGCTTAAAAGGTTAATTTTAGATTTAGTGTAAAGATTAGCCTCCCACCTGACACTTCCTATCCCCTGATCCCTCCCAAACAGCTCCCTTCCCTCCCCCACCTGGTAACCCCCATCTTAGGTACTGGCAGACAGTATATTTTTTTTAATATTTTTATAATTTCTGCAGTGTAGGATCCCCCTTTATCTCCCAACCTCCCTGATCCCCCCCAAACAGCTCTCTAATGCTCCCCCTCTAACTATCAGACACCATCTTAGGTACAGGCAGCTGTCTGCCAGTACATATAAACTACCTTTTTTTTAAAAAATATTTTTATTATTTTTATCATATTTTCCGTAGTGTAGTGTCCCACCCCCAATCTTTACTTTAGGGTCCCCCACAACCCCAAATCCCCTTTTATGTAGCGTAGCTGCCCCTCTCTCCCTGACCCTTTATTTATTTATTTTTCTGTAGGTAGGGTCCTCCCACTCCCTCCCCTGCTGGACAGCCCCCCTGCCTCCCGCCTTCACCAGAAGCGATTGTTACAGACGGTGACACACACAGTGTCACCATTTGTAACAATCAGGCATCTGCCCTCATATGAAGCAGAAGCACCGATCTCGCTCTGGCTGCATATGCAGCAGATGCCTGAAGCTTCAGGAGTTTCAGATTTCGGCTGTACCTTAACAGCCTAGAGTGCTGGAACTTCCTGAAGCACGTGGTGCGGTACGATAGCCAAAGTACCGCACAAAGTATATATATATATATATATATATATATATCGTATTGGGTGAAGGTGTTAAAGGAAAGTGAAGTGATACATTAACTTTAAGGCATCTCCTACAACCCTCGCAGTATTAACCAAAACTTTCAAAATCATAATTTAAATAAAAAATACATATATAGCTTTACTATAGTTCAGACGCATCATATAATTTTAAGCAACTTTCCAAGTTCTCTTGGTATCCTTTATTCAAAAGTATACCTCAGTAGGCTCAGGAGGTGGGAGATAGCTGCTGATTGGTGACTGCACATAAATGCCTCTTGTCATTTGCTTGCCAGTGTGTTCAGATAGCTCCCAGTAGTGCATTGCTGTTCCTTCAACAATGGATACCAAGAGAATGAAGCAAAATTGACAATAACAGTAAATTAGAAAGTTGTTTAAAAATGTATGCTCTATCTGAATCATGAAATAAAATGGGTTTCATGTCCCTTTAACTAATATTGGCAAGTAAGGGGCAGACTTTGCCCTTGCTAAGGGTACATTTGTATTATGTTTTAATAAATCTATAATTAATTCCTAATTTTTAATAGATGGTTAATAGTTGCCAATTGCCTATTTTGGCAAATAGTGTAAAATTATTACTTATAAATTGAAACATTTAAGAAAATTCCAAAGTATTGGTATCACACTATTATTACTAGTTACAGAGTGCCGGGTACCAGAATTACAAAGTATGCAGGCAGTATATTATCAGATGTAGAGAAAGGGAGTGTCCTAGAACAAATAATTTAGAATAATAAAAACAATTTGAACAAGTTATTGTGCTGATCATACTTTCCATAAATCACGATACATTTAATTTAATTATCAATTGCTATAAATTAAGTTAGTGGGGAACACAGTTACTTTGGACATATCCCAATTTGTTTTAGTTTAAAAAACGATAAAAAAGACAAAAAATAAAATCTAACGGTAGTCTATCCATTCTAAATCATAGCAATTATATGTTCTTATTTTCATAAATGGCATTAATACAGGGAGTGCAGAATTATTAGGCAAGTTGTATTTTTGAGGATTAATTTTATTATTGAACAACAACCATGTTCTCAATGAACCCAAAAAACTCATTAATATCAAAGCTGAATATTTTTGGAAGTAGTTTTTAGTTTGTTTTTAGTTTTAGCTATTTTAGGGGGATATCTGTGTGTGCAGGTGACTATTACTGCGCATAATTATTAGGCAACTTAACAAAAAACAAATATATACCCATTTCAATTATTTATTTTTACCAGTGAAACCAATATAACATCTCAACATTCACAAATATACATTTCTGACATTCAAAAACAAAACAAAATCAAATCAGTGACCAATATAGCCACCTTTCTTTGCAAGGACACTCAAAAGCCTGCCATCCATGGATTCTGTCAGTGTTTTGATCTGTTCACCATCAACATTGCGTGCAGCAGCAACCACGGCCTCCCAGACACTGTTCAGAGAGGTGTATTGTTTTCCCTCCTTATAAATCTCACATTTGATGATGGACCACAGGTTCTCAATGGGGTTCAGATCAGGTGAACAAGGAGGCCATGTCATTAGATTTTCTTCTTTTATACCCTTTCTTGCCAGCCACGCTGTGGAGTACTTGGACGCGTGTGATGGAGCATTGTCCTGCATGAAAATCATGTTTTTCTTGAAGGATGCAGACTTCTTCCTGTACCACTGCTTGAAGAAGGTGTCTTCCAGAAACTGGCAGTAGGACTGGGAGTTGAGCTTGACTCCATCCTCAACCCGAAAAGGCCCCACAAGCTCATCTTTGATGATACCAGCCCAAACCAGTACTCCACCTCCACCTTGCTGGCGTCTGAGTCGGACTGGAGCTCTCTGCCCTTTACCAATCCAGCCACGGGCCCATCCATCTGGCCCATCAAGACTCACTCTCATTTCATCAGTCCATAAAACCTTAGAAAAATCAGTCTTGAGATATTTCTTGGCCCAGTCTTGACGTTTCAGCTTGTGTGTCTTGTTCAGTGGTGGTCGTCTTTCAGCCTTTCTTACCTTGGCCATGTCTCTGAGTATTGGACACCTTGTGCTTTTGGGCATTCCAGTGATGTTGCAGCTCTGAAATATGGCCAAACTGGTGGCAAGTGGCATCTTGGCAGCTGCACGCTTGACTTTTCTCAGTTCATGGGCAGTTATTTTGCGCCTTGGTTTTTCCACACGCTTCTTGCGACCCTGTTGACTATTTTGAATGAAACGCTTGATTGTTTGATGATCACGCTTCAGAAGCTTTGCAATTTTAAGAGTGCTGCATCCCTCTGCAAGATATCTCACTATTTTTGACTTTTCTGAGCCTGTCAAGTCCTTCTTTTGACCCATTTTGCCAAAGGAAAGGAAGTTGCCTAATAATTATGCACACCTGATATAGGGTGTTGATGTCATTAGACCACACCCCTTCTCATTACAGAGATGCACATCACCTAATATGCTTAATTGGTAGTAGGCTTTCGAGCCTATACAGCTTGGAGTAAGACAACATGCATAAAGAGGATGATGTGGTCAAAATACTCATTTGCCTAATAATTCTGCACTCCCTGTAGAAATGACAGTAAATCCTAGAGAAGTTAGTGAGCTAGAATAAGCTGAAGTATAAAATACTAACTTTATACGACATTTATAGTATCCAAAAGGAAGGGAAGCAGAACAGGAGCCAAAGCTTGAATTCAGGTGGTTTATTCAGCAGGTGCTAAACAGGTATAGGGAAGACAATTACAGAGACCTTAGGTCTTCCCTATACCTGTTTAGCACCTGCTGAATAAACCACCTGAATTCAAGCTTTTAGTTCCTGTTCTGCTTCCCTTCCTTTTGGATACTATAAATGTCGCTGCTCCATTACCCTGTCCGCCTACTCTGGACAGGAATCGCCACAATTCAACGCGATCGAGTACGATCGGGTTGATTGACACCTCCCTGCTGGCGGCCTGATTGGCCGCGAATCTGCTTGGAGCAGCGTTGCACCAGCAGCTCACAAGAGCTGCTGGTGCAATGCTGAATACGGAGAGCGTATTGCTCTCCGCATTCAGCGATGTCTGTCGGACGTGATCCGCAATGTCGGATCAGGTCCGACAGACACTTTATAATTCGGCCTCCAAGACTGTTTACAGTGGATATTTCCTGCGGATGGGACCGGAGAGCTTCCACTCCACAGCACATCAGATGTACCAGTTGGATACATAGAGGGGATTATCGATCTACATACTCGCCACAGTTGCAATTTACCTGCACGCAGCTGAAGCAATAAGATAAGTACCGATACTTCTTATTTAAAGGGACACTAAACCCAGATTTTTTTTCTTTCATTATTCAGATAGAGCATTAAATTTTAAGCAACTTTCTAATTTACTCCTATTATCAATTTTGTTTGTTCTCTTGCTATCTTTATTTAAAAAGCAATAATGTGATGCATAGGAGGTGACCCATTTTTGGTTGAGAACCTGGGTTATGCTTGCTTATAGGTGGGTAAATGTAAGCCTCCAATTAGCAAGCGCTATCCATGGTGCTGAACCTAAAATGGTCTGGCTGCTAAGATTCCTGCTTTTAAACTAAAGATAGCAAGAGAACGAAGAAAAATTAATAATAGGAGTAAATTAAAAAGTTGCTTAAAATGTCATGCTCTATCTGAATCATGAAAGAAAAAAAATGGGTTCAGTGTCCCTTTAACCGTCTGGACTCAGCCTTATTACCAGAGATTTAAAAACTTTACTCCAGAAATCCATGACAAGATTTTCATCTAATTGAACGTTTCTACATGGACTTTGCAGTATTTAACACTACTACAAGTGTTGGAAACATTCAAATTACCATACTTCGGATTTGTTTGAGGCTCTCCAGATGATAATTCTTATTGTTATATTTGCATATTGACATTTTTGTCTAAATGTTATATACATTGCCAGTACAATCACATAGATCAGCAGAATGAAAAAACTGAAATGGGACAAAATCAATAAAATGTTGTAATGTACAAGAGCATTTTATAATAGCTTTGCTGCTCACTAAGAAGCCAATAGTGCATTGCTGCTCCTTCAACAAATGATACCAAGAGAATGAAGGGAATTTAATAATAGAAGTAAACTGGAAAGTTGTTTAAAATTTTATGTTCTACCTAAATCATGAAATCATGAACATTTTGGGTTTCATGTCCCTTTAAGTTCTTTGTGGACAAGGTTTTCAGAGAGGATACCTGCCTGGATAGTTCTGGGGCCTTCAAAACAGCATAAACTGCTGGAATTTAACCCCGCCCCCTAGTCAGTCACACCGGATGAATGAGTCTGAGTTATTTGACATCCGCAACCTCTGAGGTTGCAGACAGGATAAGAAGAAGCGGCCATAAGAACGTTGCTTCTTAATTTTTGGTTGCAGGTTTGCATGGGCAAGTCTGTGCCAACAGCTTCATAGATGGGGGCCTGTGTGTTTAAATGAATCTCTGGAACGGTAGTACACTTCAACTACAGAGCTAAACCCAGCCAGTGATTGGCTGCAACACACATATGTCTACTCTGATAGGCCATGGCCGTGGTCAACTCTGTGCATTATAGATCTGGAGTTTAATGTAACTATGTATTTAACACCTTAGTTGTTTGCAAGATATAATGCACTAATAAAATGCATGAATTAATTAGAATATTTTTATTGGCCCTTTATTACCCTTTTAAGAGACACTAAAATGGTTATAACACAGCCATTTTTTTTATCAGAGTGACCAAATGGTTTATATAAAAAAAGAAAAAAAATAACACAATAAGGGTGCACTTAGTCCGACACAAATAATTCTTCTCCATTGTGTCCAATCAGCTGCTCCTTTTACAGGCCAATTTTAAAGAGGAAAACAATAACTGTTTTTACAGGCTTTTTTGGTGTTGCAAAACTGCTGCCATATAGTCATGAGCCTAACGATGTATATTCTTCAACAAAGGATACCAAGGGAACAAAGTAAATTTGGCAACATTATTATAATAATTTTTTTATACATTCTTATAATAATTTGTATCATTAAATATTTATTTATATTTATATCTGTTAATGTTAAATAGATATATATACCTATATATCTATAGGATTAGATATACAGGTATAGGCATATACAGATATATATAGAAATATGCATTTACAATAAAAATAACATATTCCTGTATGTGAAGAACATTGGAATGTGAAATATTGATAACTCCTGTCGGTTAAGCGCGCGAGCAATACGTGTCTATGGGGCAAATGTGTTAGCGAGGTCGCAACATCCAAAGTCCTCAAGCTAGCAAAAATTTTGACTTTTAACTTGTAATATGCATGCTACCTGACATGCACAAAAAGGTTATTTCTAGTGAAATTTACTCTCGAACGGGAACGCTAAAAAAGCGTGCCCCTTGTAATCTAGCCCTCTATCTGAATCATTATGGAAAGATTTTAAATTTAATTTTCCTTTAATTACCTACCATTCTCACAGACATAGAGATGATTATTAGGGGCTGCAGGTCGTACAACGTATGATGCTGGAGATACATACATTATAAGAATGTCAGCATATGAAAAATCTCTACATTATAAAGGGTTTCACAACGAGTTGCGTTTTTCTGGCAATATTGCATTTTGTAGTTGATATTTACATGTCAACATTGATCCAGTAAATATTCTATAAGAAAACTGAACTTAATATGATGATATTAGGAGATACAGTCTCATGTTGTTATCATTTTAAAGGTATTATCCAGTTTTAAAGTTTGATATACACGTCCCAAGGGTCATATTCCTTCTAAAGTATAGACTAAGGCTAAAGTGCTGGAAATGGAAGATAAGATTCAGAGATTTAACTCTCCCAAGAACACTTTAAACTTGGCAATGTTTCATACGTAGCTGCTCCACAGAAGGCATAAATTGGTCTGCATCCCTTAAGTTGTTCTTTGGGAATATACACCTGTGACTAACTTAAGTGTTCACTTAATGCTACTGCTGGTCTATGCATTAACAGCTGCACTAATTTCTTGGCACTCAAACTATTGGATGTTACACAAGTGAGTTTGATTTAAAATACATCAAAATAGGGACCTTTATTCCAGCAAACCGTGATCATGGGGAGTTACTGAAGAAATAAATCTTTTGCAGTAAAAACAAAGCTGATCGCTTGTAGAGTATATGTAAGCATGATTGATAAATATATATACCAACACACACACACACATATATATATATATATATATATATATATATATATATATATACACACACACACACACAAACACATGTATTTACTGATGCAGGGCGGACATGATTCGCTATAATATACCCCAAAGTCTGGATTTCTGAATAATTCTGGATTTTGAAATGGCAGATTTGGGAATATGTACGGGGTCTGCACTTGCATTTCTATAACTATCCAAATACCAGGGAAATAATATGCGGTAAAAACTTCAAAACTGCCACATTTGTTGAAAATGTTCATGAATCCACAATAATATTCTTTTTCTTAATTAAAGTGGTGTTTCAGAGAAATTCTCTCCTTTCCCAGACTAACCCTGGAGTTAGTATTAGGAAGAGGGGAATGTTCCTGAAACGCCCTATATTCAATTAACGTGAAAATGTTATGTGAGTGTGATATACAGTATTAGAAATGTGCATTTAAAGGGCCAGTAAACCTAGAAAATACTGCTCTATAATTCTGCACATAGTGCAGAATTATATAACATTATATTAGTGCTAGCTTTATATAACATACTGCCTGCAAATTTTTATTAAAAAAGATTGTTTTTTTCAGACCCGCCCTCTGTGCTTTACTGAGCGGGTCTGGTTTTCCCTCTGAGCGCATCTGGGCAGCTGTCTAGTCAAAAGCCCGGCCCGACTGCGCCATTACACTCAATGTAGCTCGCTCCTGCTCTGTCTGACAGCGGGAGCGAGCTACATTGAGTGTAATGGCACGGTCGGGCCGGGCTTTGACTAGACAGCTGCCCAGATGCGCTCAGAGGGAAAACCAGACCCGCTCAGTAGAGCACAGAGGGCAGGTCTGAAAAACCCTCTTTTTAAATAAAAATTCACAGGCAATATTATGTTATATAAAGCTAGCACTAATATAATGTTATATAATCCTGCACTATGTGCAGAATTATATAACATTATTTTCTAGGTTTACTGGCCCTTTAATGGGTTTTAACAAGAATACATTAGCATTTTATTATTTTATATAAATGTCCTAAAAGCTAAATTAATAACATTTACCTCCTCCATTAGCTGTGGCCCTAACTGTTCCTTCCTGGGCTCTTCACTAGAGAGAATGCTGGGGGTTAACTGTCATTGTCAGTATAAACATTCTTGTTTCTCTAAGACTATATTTTTCCTGAGTTCTTAAAAATAGTGAAACTAAATGTGCAGAAAAACTGCCCACAAAACAATATTGTAATTAATTGGGAAATTGATGTTTATCCAAGAGGTCTAGCACAGACAAGATTTTTGTCTTGTGAAGATTCGAACATGCATTGCATTGTCAAGACTTTCTTTAGAATTATTTTACAGTTTTTTTCACCACACTTCGGTATTCCATATCTACTTTGCTCTGTAAAGTTCTATCCGTGCTAAGTTGCAAATATATCTATAATATTATTAAGTTCTGTGTACACAGCATAAAGATCAAAGATCAAGTAAGATATTATTTTATTTGGTTCTACAACATTAAAACTAGAGATTCAGATGCCAAGTAGCAAAGGAATATCTTAATAAATTTAATAACAAAGTAAAAGAAAGTCTGAACATGTGGATAATGACGAAAAAGTTAGTAAAAGAGCAGAAACCTTCTATGCTTTCAAAGAACTAAGAGATTTAGAGGCCTATTTATCAAAGGTCTTGCGGACCTGATCCGACAGTGCAGATCAGGTCCCCAAGACCTCGCTGAATGCGGAGAGCAATACGCCGCCAGCAGGGAGGTGTCAATCAACCCAATCGGGTTGAATTGTGGAGATTCTTTAGACCGCTGCTTCATAACTGCTGTTTCTGGCGAGTCCAAACACGGGCCCTCAAGCTCTATACGGAGCTTGATAAATGGGCCTCTTAATCTTGTCTACAGACATTTTTTTTCATGCAAATGGTTACATTTTCTTGTATGGTATTTAACCCCTTGAGTGCTAACGACGGCTCTGAGCCGTCGCAGAGTTTCCCCCTCTGGTGCTAACGACGGCTCTGAGCCGTCGCTAGCACTCTCCCACCTTGAGGGAGATCTGGGGGCTCCCACCCGCTCCTACCCCGGCGATCGTGCCTGTAGAGTGACAGGCATCGCCGGGGCTTCCCGTTTTGCGTGGTGAAGTCACGCGCAATAACGTGATGACGTCACCGCGCAACTTTATTTATACTTAACAATGTTAAGTATAGGAGCAGGGGGGCAGGCTGCTTAGAAGCCTGTAAAAATAAAAATAAAAAGTTAAAAAAGAATTGTTCAAGACAAAAAATTAAAAAAAACATTAAAAAATCTTAGCACCCAGGTGGGAAAGTGCTTAGCACTCAAAGAGTTAAAGATTTAAGATCCTACAGTGGATGTTCTCTTTGAGCAAATCCACATAATGCAACATTCATATCCACATCTAACCTTGATTACTCAGGAGCTTTAGCTACCAAGTAGAGAGGGTAACATAGCCGCTGATTCCTGTGTGATGACCGGAGTTCAGCTAGCTAGTTTACTGTAAATATCCAGCATGCGCCTTATAGCACTATAGGGTGCTCTTTTCAAATGTGAGTGCCCTGTGTTTGGTTGATCATATTGGTGACTGCCATTGATTGATACACATATGCAGTGCTCCACTGTTTGAATATTTTCCAGATGTTCAACACTGCAAGTGGGAGGAGAATGTGTCACTGGGAGTCACAAAAGAAGATAAGAGTGGACCTCAGAGATTTTGGGACCCTATCTATAGTACTTTTTGGACTATCCCTGTAACCACAGTTTGTATATTTTGTGATTCCTTTTTTAAGGGACATCTATTACCATCATTGTTAATACTATTTTTTTGTCTGTATAACATTTTCTTTGATTTTAAGAGCTGTTTTTGCTTATTGTGCACCCCCTACTGATAGTTGAGATTTATCACAATTTTTGTGGATTAGCCTATCAATGTAATAATAATATAGGTCAAAGAATACTCAGTGGTCACATTATTCCGTAACGCTACCTTTTGCCTTGGGAACAGCCTAAATTATTTGGGATATGTATTCAATAAGATACTGTAAACATAATAACATCAATTTTTTTTTTTTTTTAAATCACGCATTTAAAAATTCAAACCTTAAGTTCTTTCTCATTTCAAAAGTGCTTATTTGTATTCAGATCTGAGGAATGAGGTGCCTATAACAGTATATTAATTGTGTTTATGGAACCATGTTAAGATTATGTATACACTGTGACATGGTGCATTTGGCTGTATCAGTTTTGGCAATTGGTGTCATTTTCTAATTTCTTAGATACACAGAGGCTTTTGGTGATGCTCAGTACGCCACTAGCCTGTACCACTGACCAATCAGGATTGGAGATAGGTGGGCTCAATGTCATAACTAAGCATCACAACATTTCAATTTGGTAAACTTAATTGGATTATTTTAAAAGGAAAGGAAATTGGAAAACAATTTATCAAAATAAAATTACTTGCAATGTTTTTGTTTTTAAAGTGATGGTAAACTTTAGCTAATCAAATGCCATATATGTAATCTTTGCCATTTAGAAGTATATGTGTACCTTTTTTTTTTAATCTATCAGTGAAAGGGTTAAATCCATGCCTATAGTATTGCTACTATTACAATGTTATGTCTGCCCACTGGGATGAACTCTTTTTTTCTTCATGACAATTCCAATGAACATCCAATCAGTGTGTGTGTCATATGACACTCTTGAAGTCCAGTCCTTAGGAAGCCTATGTAAAGAGTGGGTGGGACTGCTCTCTATGTCACAGCCCAGCCAAAAGAAGAAATGAAGGGGAATAGAGGAACAAAAGATAGCAAGTAGGATTATAAATCTTTTATTATAAAATATATACAGTATATATATATATATATATATATATATATATATATATATATATATATATATATATATAAAGGAAAGCACTCTCTGGTCTTTTAGTGAGAATTTAATAAATCAAGTGTGACGTTTCGGGGACACACTCCCCTTCCTCAGACCAGTAGTGGCGTACTGAGCATCACCAAAAGCCTCTGTGTGTCCCCGAAACGTCACGCTTGATTTATTAAATTCTCACTAAAAGACCAGAGAGTGCTTTCCTTCATTTATATATCTATACTGTATCTGCTAGAACCCTGGCATTCAGCATTTGGAAGTGAGAGTGCTCTCATTCAACCTGTATATATATATATATATATATATATATATATATATATATATATATATATATATATATATATATATATATAGTAGAACAAATATATATATATATATATATATACACACACACTTTTTTAAAATAATTACGCGGTTTTGCTTGTACTCCAATATATTTTTCCTTGCAACATTTTTAAAGTCTGAAATTTACCATCACTTTAAATTATTGCATGTTTTTGTGTGTGTGTGTAACTTAAGTTGCAGTGGTGATCAGTTAATAAAACAGATATAAAAAAACCCCATAATGCTACATTTCTCACTCAAATGTGATAATTTTGCTGATCAAGCTCTATATAAAATGTCTGCATACTCATATCTCAGATTTGCTAAAACAAACAGACTTGAAAAAACAAAATCCCTCTATCATTATACCCCTCAACTGTTCCAATAGAAACCACTTCTGATAATTTATAAGAGCAATCTGTGGGTGGATGTGGAACAACTGAAATCATTTTTACAAGAAATGTATTAAGTATTTAAATATATACATATATATATATATATATATATATATATATACACACTGTATATATACAGTACTTATTAAAAGCAATGCTCTTTACAGTGTATATATAAAAGTTAAGAAAAGCAAGTATCATTCAAAGCCCCATATTTTTCTTCATGCTAGTAGCGGACAATAGGGATCTCTCCAAAGGCACAATGGTAAAAAAAACTCTCCAGTATGGAGAGAAATAAATCAATCAAAAACTTTGGGGGCTTTTTTTAAAATCGTTATATTATAATGTAAGAGTATCTCCTTCTCATCCAGAACCCTGCGTAGTGAGATAAACAGTTTTCAAGCTAAAATGTGCCTTTCAAAAATCCTTTAAGGGACCTCACAGTACTGATGGTGCCAGAGCAGACAGCTTTACATTATTGGGCACCAAAAGAAGAAAATTGTGGTGGTCAAGGAACTTTCAAAAATATGAGTTGAAGAAATTAGAACCACCACCTTTTAATAAAAAAATATAAAAATATGTGAGGCTGCAATGTGATGTTGTTTGTAGGGCAATAATCTAGCAGTGAACATGGGATCCATCTAAGGTTGTCAGCTGGTATTTAACTGGTTTAAGGTTCAGGTCAAAGTTGGAAAAAAAAGATCTAATTATAAGTAAATGTTCATTTAAAATCAGTCATTGCAGCTTTAGTTTCTAATTTACTATAACTATTTATGCAAATGTATGCTAATGAACACAGCTGGTAATTTATTATTTTAATTTTAATTAATTTTAAGAAAAAAAGCATCCCTAGGTCCATCAAGCATCATACTGAAAAGAGGTCATAACATAGTTATAGTCACAAAAAATCTTAAAGCAACAGTCTAGTCAAAATTAAACTTTCATGATTCAGATAGGGAATGCAATTTTAAACAACTTTCCAATTCACTTTTATCATCAAATTAGCTTTGTTCTCTTGGTATTATTTGTTGAAAGCTAAACCTAGGTAGCCTCATATGCTAATTTCTAAGCCCTTGAAGCCCGCCCCTTATTTCAATGCATTTGGCAGTTTTTCACAGTTAGAGGGCGTAAGTTCATGTGTGCCATACAGATAACATTGTGACCATGCCTGTTAAGTTACAAATGAGAGGGCACTGATTGGCTAAATGCAAGTTTGTCAAAAGAACTGAAATAAGGGGGCAGTCTGCAGAGGCTTAGATACAAGGTAATTACAGAGGTAAAAAGTGTATTAATAAAACCGTGTTGGTTATGCAAAACAGGGGAATGGGTAATAAAGAGATTATCTACCTTTTTAAACAATAACAATTCTGGAGTAGACTGTCCCTTTAAAGGGACACTCTAATGAAAACAGCATTAGTAACCTTAGATAACTATGGGTCCAGTGATCAAAAACTCACCAGCATGAAGAAAAATCATGTAAAGACGTTCACACCCTATATTGTAATGTAGGTGTCCCCCCTTCACATAATAACTCAAGCTAAAATGTGTGTTTCTAAAGTTATTTGAGGAACTTTGCAGACCTGATGAAACTTCTTAGATCATTTTGCATGAGCTTTAGATCATTGGGCACTGTAAGTTTAACCCCTTCAAAATGGTTAAAACGTATAAGTAAAGTCTCATGCAAGCCATAGAGCTCTAGAACAGAGCACAGCTGGTTAGCCAATGGCAAATAGTAATTGCATGACCCATGATCCCCAGCTGCAAATCTTGCAGCTATTAATTTTACCTATGTATTTAACTCCTTTACCATGGAGGATAAACATAATTGTTATCAAGTGACATTAAAGGTAAATTAAACACTAAATTAAAGTAAATGCTAGAGAGAATGATGCATTCACATAAAAGATTAGTCCGAGAATAACATGTAGACATATTTTTTTAAAGCTTCATTAGTTGTTTAACCCCTTAAGGACCAGCGACGTACCCTGTATGTCGCTGGCCTTTTTTTGGGACTTGATTGTTTTATAGCACGGTCTTGGCACCAGCGTTGAGACTGCTCTATTCCACTAAGCCTGCTGGAGGGAGGGAATTAATAGCGTTTTCGTGCTAGACTTGTGCTATTATGTCCTGAAAAAACCCTTAACGACCAGTGACATACAGGGTACATTGTGGTCATTAAGGGGTTAAATATTAAAAAATAAGTGTAAAGTTTTAGTGTCTATAAAACAATGGGAGCTGCCATGTTGTAACGTAGGTTACCTTCTCTGCTGTGACCAATTAGAGACAGTTATAAATAGGTCACTAGCCAATGGCTGTGTGGAATATAACAGTGTTCTGCACTTCCATTTTGTAACAGGATCTGAAAAGCTCACAATTTCAGAATGGAATAACAGGAAAGGGGGAGAAATAAATAATGAAAGTATATTGCAGAGTATTTTTATTTATACGATTTATCATTTTATATTACCATTTTAAAGTGTTTAATGTCCGTAAAAGGCACAAATGGCATGATGTAACAATTTAGAGTATTTAATTATTTGCACTAGAATGTCCCTTTATAGGGTACTATCCTCTTTCAAATGCAGTGTTGTGTGCATGTGTAAAAGGCTTATAGATTCATTAAAGAACCCTTTGATTCTATTGAATCTATATTTATTTGATCACATCTTCACTATCCTATAATATGAAAGGCCAAGTGTTTTTGTCCAAAGATGTCATGCGCAGAAGAGACTGCGCGAGGACAAACACACCTGGGCTTTACTCGCAGCATGAGACAGCTTCAGGAAGCTCCAGAACTCTCAGCGGAGAGGAGGGAGTGGGAGTGCCCTACGCTACAATAAAAAAGAAAAGGAAGGGATGTGGCAGCAACACTACAGAAAAGGGGTAAAAAAAGGGACAGGGAGGTATGGGGCAGCTACACTACAGAAAAAGGGTTGATACAAAACAATAAAAAAGGGACAGGGAGGGATGGGGCAGCTACACTACAGAAAAGGGGTTGATACAAAAAAATAAAAAAGGTACAGGGAGGGATGGGGCAGCTACACTACAGAAAAGGGGTTGATACAAAAAATAAAAAAGGGAAAGGGAGGGATGGGGCAGCTACACTACAGAAAAGGGGTAAATAAAAAAGGTACAGGGAGGGATGGGGCAGCTACACTACACGGTGTGTGTCACCGTCTGTAACGATCTTCTGCTGGTACCGGAGGGAGGTGTGGGCAGGAGGCAGATCAGCAGCAGAGGGGAGGGAGTGGGAGTGCCCTACGCTACAGAAAAAAAGGAGAGGAAGGGATGTGGCAGCTACACTACGGAAAAGGGGTAAAAAAAAAAGGGACAGGGAGGGATGGGGCGGCTACACTACAGTAAAGGGGTAAAAAAAGGGACAGGGAGGGATGGGGCAGCTACACTACAGAAAAGGGGTGAAAAAAGGGACAGGGAGGAATTGGGCAGCTACACTACAGAAAAGTGGTAAAAAATGGACAGAGAGGGATTGGGCAGCTATACTACAGAAAAGGGGTGAACAAAATGGACAGGGCAGCTACACTACAGAAAAGGGGTGAACAAAAGGGACAGGGAGGGATGGGGCAGCTACACTACAAAAAAGGGGTGAAAAAAGGGACAGGGAGGGATGGGGCAGCTACACTACAGAAAATGGGTACAAAAAGGGACAGGGAGGGATGGGGCAGCTACACTACAGAAAAGGGGTACAAAAAGGACAGTGAGGGATGGGGCAGCTACACTACAGAAAAGTGGTAATAAAAAGGGACAGGGAAGGATGGGGCAGCTACACTACAGAAAAGTGGTAATAAAAAGGGACAGGGAAGGATGGGGCAGCTACACTACATAAAAGGGGTAAAAAAGGACAGGGAGGGATGAGGCAGCTACACTACAGAAAAGTGGTAAAAAAGGGTACAGGGAGGGATGGGGCAGCTAAACTACAGAAAAGTGGTAAAAAAAGGGACAGGGAGGGATGGGGCAGCTACACTACAGAAAAGTGGTAAAAAAGGGTACAGGGAGGGATGGGGCAGCTAGACTACAGAAAAAGGGTGCAAAAGGGACAGGGAGGGATGGGGCAGCTACACTACAGAAAAAGGGTTGATACAAAACAATAAAAAAGGGACAGGGAGGGATGGGGCAGCTACACTACAGAAAAAGGATTGATACAAAACAATAAAAAAGGGACAGGGAGAGATGGGACAGCTACACTACAGAAAAGGGGTTGATACAAAAAAATAAAAAAAAGTACAGGGAGGGATGGGAAAGCTACACTACAGAAAAGGGGTTGATACAAAAAATAAAAAAGGGACAGGGAGGGATGGGGCAGCTACACTACAGAAAATGGGTGAAAAAAGGGACAGGGAGGAATTGGGCAGCTACACTACAGAAAAGTGGTAAAAAATGGACAGAGAGGGATTGGGCAGCTACACTACAGAAAAGGGGTGAACAAAATGGACAGGGCAGCTACACTACAGAAAAGGGGTGAACAAAAGGGACAGGGAGGGATGGGGCAGCTACACTACAGAAAAGGGGTGAACAAAAGGGACAGGGAGGGATGGGGCAGCTACACTACAGAAAAGGGGTGAAAAAAGGGACAGGGAGGGATGGGGCAGCTACACTACAGAAAAGTGGTAATAAAAAGGGACAGGGAGGGATGGGGCAGCTACACTACATAAAAGGGGTAAAAAAGGGACAGGGAGGGATGAGGCAGCTACACTACAGAAAAGTGGTAAAAAAGGGTACAGGGAGGGATGGGGCAGCTAAACTACAGAAAAGTGGTAAAAAAAGGGACAGGGAGGGATGGGGCAGCTACACTACAGAAAAGGGGTGAAAAAAGGGACAGGGAGGAATTGGGCAGCTACACTACAGAAAAGTGGTAAAAAATGGACAGAGATGGATTGGGCAGCTACACTACAGAAAAGGGGTGAATAAAATGGACAGGGCAGCTATACTACAGAAAAGGGGTTAACAAAAGGGACAGGGAGGGATGGGGCAGCTACACTACAGAAAAGTGGTAATCAAAAGGGACAGGGAAGGATGGGGCAGCTACACTACATAAAAGGGGTAAAAAAGGACAGGGAGGGATGAGGCAGCTACACTACAGAAAAGTGGTAAAAAAGGGTACAGGGAGGGATGGGGCAGCTAAACTACAGAAAAGTGGTAAAAAAGGGACAGGGAGGGATGGGGCAGCTACACTACAGAAAAGTGGTAAAAAAGGGTACAGGGAGGGATGGGGCAGCTAGACTACAGAAAAAGGGTGCAAAAGGGACAGGGAGGGATGGGGCAGCTACACTACAGAAAAAGGGTTGATACAAAACAATAAAAAAGGGACAGGGAGGGATGGGGCAGCTACACTACAGAAAAAGGATTGATACAAAACAATAAAAAAGGGACAGGGAGAGATGGGACAGCTACACTACAGAAAAGGGGTTGATACAAAAAAATAAAAAAAGTACAGGGAGGGATGGGAAAGCTACACTACAGAAAAGGGGTGAAAAAAGGGACAGGGAGGAATTGGGCAGCTACACTACAGAAAAGTGGTAAAAAATGGACAGAGAGGGATTGGGCAGCTACACTACAGAAAAGGGGTGAACAAAATGGACAGGGCAGCTACACTACAAAAAAGGGGTGAACAAAAGGGACAGGGAGGGATGGGGCAGCTACACTACAGAAAAGGGGTGAACAAAAGGGACAGGGAGGGATGGGACAGCTACACTACAGAAAAGGGGTGAAAAAAGGGACAGGGAGGGATGGGGCAGCTACACTACAGAAAAGTGGTAATAAAAAGGGACAGGGAGGGATGGGGCAGCTACACTACATAAAAGGGGTAAAAAAGGGACAGGGAGGGATGAGGCAGCTACACTACAGAAAAGTGGTAAAAAAGGGTATAGGGAGGGATGGGGCAGTTAAACTACAGAAAAGTGGTAAAAAAAAAGGGACAGGGAGGGATGGGGCAGCTACACTACAGAAAAGGGGTGAAAAAAGGGACAGGGAGGAATTGGGCAGCTACACTACAGAAAAGTGGTAAAAAATGGACAGAGATGGATTGGGCAGCTACACTACAGAAAAGGGGTGAATAAAATGGACAGGGCAGCTACACTACAGAAAAGGGGTGAACAAAAGGGACAGGGAGGGATGGGGCAGCTAAACTACAGAAAAGGGGTGAACAAAAGGGACAGGGAGGGATGGGGCAGCTACACTACAGAAAAGGGGTGAAAAAAGGGACAGGGAGGGATGGGGCAGCAACACTACAGAAAAGGGGTACAAAAAGGACAGTGAGGGATGGGGCAGCTACACTACAGAAAAGTGGTAATAAAAAGGGACAGGGAGGGATGGGGCAGCTACACTACATAAAAGGGGTAAAAAAGGGACAGGGAGGGATGAGGCAGCTACACTACAGAAAAGTGGTAAAAAAGGGTACAGGGAGGGATGGGGCAGCTAAACTACAGAAAAGTGGTAAAAAAAGGGACAGGGAGGGATGGGGCAGCTACACTACAGAAAAGGGGTAAAAAATGGACAGAGATGGATTGGGCAGCTACACTACAGAAAAGGGGTGAAAAAAATGGACAGGGCAGCTACACTACAGAAAAGGGGTGAACAAAAGGGACAGGGAGGGATGGGGCAGCTACACTACAGAAAAGGGGTGAACAAAAGGGACAGGGAGGGATGGGGCAGCTACACTACAGAAAAGGGGTGAAAAAAGGGACAGGGAGGGATGGGGCAGCTACACTACAGAAAAGGGGTACAAAAAGGACAGTGAGGGATGGGGCAGCTACACTACAGAAAAGTGGTAATAAAAAGGGACAGGGAGGGATGGGGCAGCTACACTACATAAAAGGGGTAAAAAAGGGACAGGGAGGGATGAGGCAGCTACACTACAGAAAAGTGGTAAAAAAAGGGTACAGGGAGGGATGGGGCAGCTAAACTACAGAAAAGTGGTAAAAAAACATAATTTATGCTTACCTGATAAATTTATTTCTCTTGTAGTGTGTTCAGTCCACGGGTCATCCATTACTTATGGGATATATTCTCCTTCCCAACAGGAAGTTGCAAGAGGATCACCCAAGCAGAGCTGCTATATAGCTCCACCCCTCACATGTCATATCCAGTTATTCGACCGAAACAAGACGAGAAAGTAGAAACTATAGGGTGCAGTGGTGACTGGAGTTTTAATTAAAATTTAGAACTGCCTCAAAAAAAGACAGGGCGAGCCGTGGACTGAACACACTACAAGAGAAATAAATTTATCAGGTAAGCATAAATTATGTTTTCTCTTGTTAAGTGTGTTCAGTCCACGGGTCATCCATTACTTATGGGATACCAATACCAAAGCTAAAGTACACGGATGATGGGAGGGACAAGGCAGGAACTTTAAACAGAAGGAACCACTGCCTGTAGAACCTTTCTCCCAAAAACAGCATCCGAAGAAGCAAAAGTGTCAAATTTGTAAAATTTTGAAAAGGTATGAAGTGAAGACCAAGTTGCAGCCTTGCAAATCTGTTCAACAGAGGCCTCATTCTTAAAGGCCCAGGTGGAAGCCACAGCTCTAGTGGAATGAGCTGTAATTCTTTCAGGGGGCTGCTGTCCAGCAGTCTCATAGGCTAAACGTATTATGCTACGAAGCCAAAAAGAGAGAGAGGTGGCCGAAGCCTTTTGACCTCTCCTCTGTCCAGAATAAACGACAAACAGAGAAGAAGTTTGCCGAAAATCCTTAGTTGCCTGTAAGTAGAACTTCAGGGCATGGACTACGTCCAGATTATGCAAAAGACGTTCCTTCTTTGAAGAAGGGTTAGGACATAATGATGGAACAACAATCTCCTGATTGATATTCCTATTAGAAACAACCTTAGGTAAAAATCCAGGTTTAGTACGCAAAACTACCTTGTCTGAATGAAAAATCAGATAAGGAGAATCGCAATGTAAGGCAGATAACTCAGAGACTCTTCGAGCCGAGGAAATAGCCATCAAAAACAGAACTTTCCAAGATAAAAGCTTAATATCAATGGAATGAAGGGGTTCAAACGGAACACCCTGAAGAACTTTAAGAACCAAGTTTAAGCTCCACCGAGGAGCAACAGTTTTAAACACAGGCTTAATCCTGGCCAAAGCCTGACAAAAAGCCTGAACGTCTGGATTCTCTGCCAGACGTCTGTGTAAAAGAATAGACAGAGCAGAAATCTGTCCCTTTAACGAACTAGCGGATAAACCCTTTTCTAAACCCTCTTGTAGAAAAAGACAATATCCTAGGAATCCTAACCTTACTCCATGAGTAACTCTTGGATTCACACCAATGTAAATATTTACGCCATATCTTATGGTAAATTTTTCTGGTAACCGGTTTCCGAGCCTGTATCAATGTATCAATAACCGACTCCGAGAAACCACGCTTTGAGAGAATCAAGCGTTCAATCTCCATGCAGTCAGCCTCAGAGAAATTAGGCTTGGATGGTTGAAAGGACCCTGAAGTAGAAGGTCCTGCCTCAGAGGCAGAGACCATGGTGGACAGGATGACATGTCCACTAGGTCTGCATACCAGGTCCTGCGTGGCCATGCAGGCGCTATCAGAATCACCGATGCTCTCTCCTGTTTGATCCTGGCAATCAGACGAGGCAGCAACGGAAACGGTGGGAACACATAAGCCATGTTGAAAATCCAAGGGGCTGCTAGTGCATCTACCAGCACCGCTCCCGGGTCCCTGGACCTGGATCCGTAACAAGGAAGCTTGGCATTCTGGCGAGAAGCCATGAGATCCAGTTCCGGTTCGCCCCAACGAAGAATCAGTTGAGCAAATACCTCCGGGTGAAGTTCCCACTCCCCCGGGTGAAAGGTCTGGCGGCTTAGAAAGTCCGCCTCCCAGTTCTCCACGCCTGGGATGTAGATCGCTGACAGATGACAAGAGTGAGACTCTGCCCAGCGAATTATCTTTGAGACTTCTAACATCGCTAGGGAACTCCTTGTTCCCCCTTGATGATTGATGTAAGCCACAGTCGTGATGTTGTCCGACTGAAATCTGATGAACCTCAGTGTTGCTAACTGAGGCCAAGCTAGAAGAGCATTGAATATCGTTCTTAATTCCAGAATGTTTATTGGAAGGAGTTTCTCCTCCTGAGTCCATGATCCCTGAGCCTTCAGGGAATTCCAGACTGCGCCCCAGCCTAGAAGGCTGGCATCTGTTGTTACAATCGTCCAATCTGGTCTGCGAAAAGTCATTCCCTTGGACAGATGAATCCGAGACAACCACCAGAGAAGAGAATCTCTGGTCTCCTGGTCCAGATTTAGTAAAGGGGACAGATCTGAGTAATCCCCATTCCACTGACTCAGCATGCATAATTGCAGCCGTCTGAGATGCAGGCGCGCAAATGGTACTATGTCCATTGCCGCGACCATTAAGCCGATTACTTCCATGCACTGAGCTACTGATGGGCTTGGAATGGAATGAAGGGCACGGCAAGCATTTAGGATTTTTGATAACCTGGACTCCGTCAGGTAAATCTTCATCTCTACAGAATCTATAAGAGTCCCTAGAAAGGGAACCCTTGTGAGTGGTAACAGAGAACTCTTTTCCATGTTCACTTTCCACCCATGCGACCTCAGAAATGCTAGAACTATCTCTGTATGAGACTTTGCATTTTGAAAACTTGACGCTTGTATCAGAATGTCGTCTAAGTACGGAGCCACCGCTATGCCTCGCGGTCTTAGTACGGCCAGAAGCGAGCCCAGAACCTTTGTAAAAATTCTCGGGGCCGTAGCTAACCCGAAGGGAAGAGCTACAAACTGGTAATGCCTGTCTAGAAAGGCAAACCTTAGGTACCGATAATGATCCTTGTGAATCGGTATGTGAAGGTAGGCATCCTTTAAGTCCACTGTGGTCATATACTGACCCTCTTGGATGGGTAGGATGGTTCGAATAGTCTCCATTTTGAATGATGGAACTCTTAGGAATTTGTTTAAGATCTTTAGGTCCAAGATTGGTCTGAAGGTTCCCTCTTTCTTAGGAACCACAAACAGATTTGAGTAAAATCCTTGCCCTTGTTCCGTCCGCGGAACTGGGTGGATCACCCCCATTACTAGGAGGTCTTGTACACAGGGAAGAAAAGCCTCTTTCTTTATTTGGTTTGCTGATAACCTTGAAAGATGAAATCTCCCTTGTGGAGGAGAAGCTTTGAAGTCCAGAAGGTATCCCTGAGATATAATCTCCAACGCCCAGGGATCCTGGACATCTCTTGCCCAAGCCTGGGCGAAGAGAGAAAGTCTGCCCCCCACTAGATCCGTTTCCGGATAGGGGGCCCTCTCTTCATGCTGTCTTAGGGGCAGAAGCAGGCTTTCTGGCCTGCTTGCCCTTGTTCCAGGACTGGTTGCTTTTCCAACCCTGTCTGTAACGAGCAGCAGTTCCTTCCTGTTTTGGAGCGGAGGAAGTTGATGCTGCTCCTGCCTTGAAATTACAAAAGGCACGAAAACTAGACTGTTTGGCCTTTGATTTGGCCCTGTCCTGAGGAAGGGTGTGACCCTTACCTCCAGTAATGTCAGCAATAATCTCCTTCAAGCCGGGCCCGAATAAGGTTTGCCCCTTGAAAAGAATATTAAGCAATTTAGATTTAGAGGTTACATCTGCTGACCAGGATTTAAGCCATAGCGCTCTGCGCCCCTGAATGGCGAATCCGGAGTTCTTAGCTGTTAGTTTGGTTAAATGCACAACAGCATCCGAAACAAATGCATTAGCTAGCTTAAGGGCTTTAAGCTTGTTCAAAGTCTCATCCAATGGTGCTGTGCGAATAGCCTCTTCCAGAGACTCAAACCAGAAAGCCGCTGCAGCAGTGACGGGCGCAATGCATGCAAGGGGCTGTAATATAAAACCTTGTTGAACAAACATTTTCTTAAGGTAACCTTCTAATTTTTTATCCATTGGATCTGAGAAAGCACAACTATCCTCCACCGGAATAGTGGTACGCTTGGCTAAAGTAGAAACTGCTCCCTCCACCTTAGGGACCGTCTGCCATAAGTGTCGTGTGGTGGCGTCTATTGGGAACATTTTTCTAAATATCGGAGGAGGGGAAAAAGGCACACCGGGTTTATCCCACTCCTTGTTAATAATCTCTGTAAGCCTTTTAGGTATAGGAAAAACGTCAGTACACACCGGTACCGAATAGTATTTATCCAGCCTACATAATTTCTCTGGGATTGCAACCGTGTCGCAATCATTCAGAGCAGCTAATACCTCCCCTAGTAATACACGGAGGTTCTCAAGCTTAAATTTAAAATTTGAAATGTCTGAATCCGGTCTTCCTGGATCAGATCCGTCACCCACAGAATGAAGCTCTCCGTCCTCATGTTCTGCAAATTGTGACGCAGTGTCAGACATGGCCCTCATATCATCAGCGCGCTCTGTCCTTAACCCAGAGCTATCGCGCTTGCCTCTTAACTCAGGCAAATTAGATAATACTTCTTTCATAACATTAGCCATATCTTGTAAAGTGATTTGTAAGTGCCTTGATATGCTTGGCGCCACAATCTCACGCACCTCCTGAGCGGGAGGCAAAGGTACTGACACGTGAGGAGAGTTAGGCGGCATAACTTCCCCCTCGTTGTCTGGTGATAATTTCTTTACCGGTAAAGACAGACTTTTATTTAAAGTAACATCAATACAATTGGTACACATATTTCTATTGGGCTCCACATTGGCCTTTAAACATAATGAGCAAGCAGATTCATCTGTGTCAGACATGTTTAAACAGACTAGCAATGAAACTATCAAGCTTGGAAATTTCTTTCAATAAGTTTACAAGCAATATAAAAAACGCTGCAGCGCTTTTAAAAACACAAAAAAACTGTCACAGTTGAAATAACAACAAACTAATACGGTTATATCAACCAATTTTAAACAGTAAATGTATGAAATTAGCAGAGGATTGCACCCATTAGCAAAAGGATGATTAACCCCTCAATACCCAAAACGGATAATCAATTTAAGATTTAACGCTTTTCTCACAGTCAAACACACTGTCACAGGTCTGCTGTGACTGATTACCTCCCTCAAAAATGAATTTTGAAGACCCCTGAGCTCTCTGGAGACGTCCTGGATCAAAGAGGAAGAAGCAGGAAGACTGTGCTAGAATTTTAACTGCGCAACAAGGCGCTAAAAAAAGGTCCCTCCCACTCATATCACAACAGTGGGAGACCTGATATAACGGTGTCTATGCAATACGTTAGCCATGTGGAAAAAAATCATGCCCAAAAAGATTTATCACCAAAGTACCTCACAAAACGAATAACATGCCAGTAAACGTTTTAAAAAACAACTTTCCAGTGTTATGCAAAGTTATCACTAAGCCTGCTACCAGTCGCTTCTACTGCAGTTAAGGCTCATACATTTATTTCAGTACTAACAGTATTTAAAGTTAAATTCTAGTCCCTAGAAAATAACTCAACTGCGCATACATTTATCAGCCTGATACCAGTCGCTACTACTGCATTAAAGGCTGTACTTACGTCATATGGGTAACGGCAGTGTTTTCATAGTCAATTCCATTCCTAGAAAATATTTTACTGCACATACCTCATTTGCAGGGGACCCCGCATGCTATTCCCTTCTGCGAAGATACCCCACTCCTCAGCATGTGCGAGAACAGCCAGTGGATCTTAGTTACGTCTCCTAAGATCATAGAAAAAACGCAGGCAGATTCTTCTTCTAAATACTGCCTGAGAGAACAAACAGCACACTCCGGTGCTATTTTAAAATAATAAACTTTTGATTGAAGTATGTTACTCCTGTCTCCTCTCACAACCTCCTTTGTTGAGACTTGCAAGAGAATGACTGGATATGACATGTGAGGGGTGGAGCTATATAGCAGCTCTGCTTGGGTGATCCTCTTGCAACTTCCTGTTGGGAAGGAGAATATATCCCATAAGTAATGGATGACCTGTGGACTGAACACACTTAACAAGAGAAAAGGGACAGGGAGGGATGGGGCAGCTACACTACAGAAAAGTGGTAAAAAAGGGTACAGGGAGGGATGGGGCAGCTAGACTACAGAAAAAGGGTGCAAAAGGGACAGGGAGGGATGGGGCAGCTACACTACAGAAAAAGGGTTGATACAAAACAATAAAAAAGGGACAGGGAGGGATGGGGCAGCTACACTACAGAAAAAGGATTGATACAAAACAATAAAAAAGGGACAGGGAGAGATGGGACAGCTACACTACAGAAAAGGGGTTGATACAAAAAATAAAAAAGGGACAGGGAGGGATGGGGCAGCTACACTACAGAAAAGGGGTGAATAAAAAAGGTACAGGGAGGGATGGGGCAGCTACACTACACTGTGTGTGTCACCGTCTTGTAACAATCTTCTGCTGGTACCGGAGGGAGGTGTGGGCGGGAGGCGGATCAGCAGCGGAGGGGAGGGAGTGGGAGTGCCCTATGCTACAGAAAAAAAAGGAGAGGAAGGGATGGGGCAGCTACACTATGGAAAAGGGGTAAAAAAAAGGGAGAGGGAGGGATGGGGCAGCTACACTACAGAAAAGGGGTAAAAAAGGGACAGGGAGGGATGGGGCAGCTACACTACAGAAAAGGGGTGAAAAAAGAGACAGGGAGGGATAACGCAGCTACACTACAGAAAAGGGGTGAAAAAGGGACAGGTAGGGATGGGGCAGCTACACTACAGAAAAAGGGTTGATACAAAAAATAAAAAGGTACAGGGAGGAATGGGGCAGCTACACTACAGAAAAGGGTTAAAAAGGGGGACAGGGAGGGATGGGGCAGCTACACTACAGAAAAGGGGTTGATACAAAAAGTTAAAAGGGTCAGGGAGTGATAGGTCAGCTACACTACAGAAAAGGGGTACAAAAAAAGGTACAGGGAGGGATGGGGCAGCTACACTACAGAAAAGGGGTAAAAAAAAAAGGGACAGGGAGGGATGGGGCAGCTACACTACAGAAAAAGGGTTGATACAAAAAATAAAAAAGGGACCGGGAGGGAAGGGGTAGCTACACTACAGAAAAGGGATAAAAAGGGGGACAAGGAGGGATGGGGCAGCTACACTACAGAAAAGGGGTAAAAAAAAAAGGTACAGGGAGGGATGGGGTATCTACACTACAGAAAAGGGATAAAAAAAAGAGACAGTGAGGGATGGGGCAGCTACACTACAGAAAAGGGTTTTGGGTGTGTGGGGGGTACTAAATGGGATCGTGGGACAGGGAGAGGTGGCGGGACCACTACACTAAAGAAAAAAAAAAGGGTTTATAGGTACTGGCAGACAGTACCTATAATAATGGTCTTCAAACATTTGCATGGCCGTTCTGTTTCCCAGTCCAGCCCTGTGCTTCATCCTTTTGGTATCCTTTATTGAGCGACTAATCTAGCTCCCAGTAGTGCAATGCTTTTCAACAAAGGATACAGAGAGAACGATACATAAGCAACAGCTCTAGGAGGAATAAAATAGGATGACATAAAGTAGAATAAGTTCTGATTCCATGATCAGGTTATATGGACAATGTAACAAAAGAAAAAGAAAATAAAGTTATCATATACAGCACATATGTCTTACTCCACAAAAGTAAATAACCACTAGAATTCACAATTATATTAGAGTGAAAAAATATTTATTATATATTGAGTAGCATTTACCACTACAACAGGGTGGAAAAATACCCAGCTGACCCAGCAAACAATATAAGCTCATTGGAAAATAAATAACCACTACATGATAGCGGACAACCAAAGAGTCTATAAGAAGCCTAGGAAAAGTAAAAAATAGTACTTCCCCTGGTTGTCCGACGACAAGTGTCTTTATTACCACTGCAATTAATTGTCAGATGGAAATACATTGATTATTTATGCAGTGGAAATAAAAAAGTCTACACACCCCTGTTAAAATGTCAGGTTTCTGTGATGTAAAAAAATGAGACAAAGATAAATCATTTCAGAACTGTTTCCACCTTTAATGTGACCTATAAACTGTACAACTCAATTGAAAAACAAACTGAAATGTTTTAGGTAGAGGGAAGAAAAAATATAAAAATAAAATAATATGGTTGCATAAGTGTGCACACCCTTAAAATAATACTTTGTTGAAGCACCTTTTGATTTTATTACAGTACTCAGTCTATTTGGGTATGAGTCTATCAGCATGGCACATTTTGACTTGGCAAGATATGCCCACTCTTCTTTGCAAAAACACTCCAACTCTGTCAGATTGCAAGGGCATCTCCTGTGCACAGCCCTCTTCAGATAAGCCCACAGATTTTCAATCGGATTCAGGTCTGGGCTCTGGCTGGGCCATTCCAAAACTTTAATCTTCTTCTGGTGAAGCCATTCCTTTGTTGATTTGGATGTATGCTTTGGGTCTTGGTCATGCTGAAAGATGAAGTTCCTCTTCATGTTCAGTTTTCTAGCAGAAGCCTGAAGGTTTTGTGCCAATATTAACTGGTATTTGGAACTGTTCATAATTCAATCTAGCTTAACTAAGGCCCCAGTTCCAGCTGAAGAAAAACAGCCCCAAAGCATGATGCTGCCACCACCATGCTTCACTGTGGGTATGGTGTTCTTTTGGTGATGTGCAGTGTTGTTTTTGCGCCAAACATATCTTTTGGAATTATGGCCAAAAAGTTCAACCTTGGTTTCATCAGACCATAACACCTTTTCCCACATGCTTTTGGGAGACTTCAGATGTGTTTTTGCAAAATGTAGCCTGGCTTGGGTGTTTTTTTTTGTAAGAAAAGGCTTTCGTCTTGCCACTCTACCCCATAGCCCAGACATATGAAGAATATGTGAGATTGTTGTCACATGTACCACACAACCAGTACTTGCCAGATATCCATGCAGCTCCTTTAATGTTGCTGTAGGCCTCTTGGTAGCCTCCCAGACCAGTTTTCTTCTTGTCTTTTCATCAATTTTGGAGGGACGTCCGGTTCTTGGTAATGTCACTGTTGTGCCATATTTTCTCCACTTGATGATGACTGTCTTCACTGTGTTCCATGGTATATCTAATGCCTTGGAGATTTTATTGTACCCTTCTCCTGACTGATACCTTTTAACAATGAGATCCCTCTGATGCTTTGGAAGCTCTCTGTGAACCATGGCTTTTGCTGTGGGATGCGACAGAAAATTTCAGGAAAGACCAACTAGAGCAGCTGAACTTTATTTGGGGTTAATCAGAGGCACTTTAAATTATGGCAGGTGTGTACTGACTCCTATTTAACATGATTTTGAATGTGATTGCTTAATTCTGAACACAGCTACATTCCCCATGTGTACACTTAAGCAACCATATTATTTTAGTTTTTTTATTTTCATTTCCCTTTACCTAAAATATTTCAGTTTGTTTTTCAATTGAGTTGTACAGTTTATAGGTCACATTAAAGGTGGAAAAAGTTCTGAAATTATTTATCTTTGTCAGAAACCTGACATTTTAACAGGGGTGTGTAGACTTTTTATATCCACTGAACATGTGTTAAAGGGATACTGAACCCAATTTTTTTCGTTTAAGATTTGGCTGGACCATGCAATTTTAAGCAACTTTCTAATTTAATCCTATTACCATTTTTCTTTGTTCTCTTGCTATCTTTATTTGAAAAGGGGGAATGTAAAGCTTAAAGGGACACTGAACCCAATTTTTTTCTTTCGTGATTCAGATAGAGCATGCAATTTTAAGCAACTTTCTAATTTACTCCTATTATCAATTTTTCTTCGTTCTCTTGCTATCTTTATTTGAAAAAGAAGGTATCTAAGCTAAGGAGCCAGACAATTCAGGATTCTGGACAGCATTTGTTTAGTGGTGGGTGAATATATCCACCAATCAGCAAGAACAACCCAGGTTGTTCACCAAAAATGGGCCGGCATCTAAACTTATATTCTTGTTTTCAAATAAAGATATCAAGAGAATGAAGAAAATTTGATAATAGGAGTAAATTAGAAAGTTGCTTCAAATTGCATGCTCTATCTGAATCAGGAAAGAAAAATAATTGGGTTCAGTGTCCCTTTAAGAGTCAGCCCATTTTTGGTTCAGTACCTGGGTAGCACTTGCTGATTGGTGGCTAAATGTTGCTATCAATACGCAAGCGCTATCCAGGGTACTGAACAAAAATGGTCTGCTACTAAGTTTTACATTCCTGCTTTTCAAATAAAGATAGCAAGAGAACAAAGAAGATGTGCTAATTGGAGTTCTATCTGAATCATGAAAGAAAATAATAGGGTTTAGTTTCCTTTTAATCTTAACAAAGGTGTGAAAAAGAGGGGGGGCTCTCAAATTAATCAGAGGTCTAAAGCAACTTTTACAAGTAATTACATATGAATACAAAAGAGCAGCCTGTAGTGCTAATATCTATTTGTTCAAATGGAAAATACCCCTAAACTCGCTCATAGTTGTTACTACTGTTTAAAGGGACAGTAAGTTCAAAATTTAACTTTATGGTTCTAGAGGACATACAATTTTAAACAACTTTTCAATTAACTTCTAAGAGTATCATTCCCTTAAGTATCCATTGCTGAAAAGCATACCTCGGTAGCTTGAAGAGAAGCAATGGACTTTTTGGAGCCAGCTACTGATTCCCAGTAGTGCATTGCTTCTACTTCAACAAAGGATAGCAAGAGAATGAAGCAAATTTATTTTTAAAAGTACACTGGAATGTTGTGTAAAATTGCATGCTCTATCTGAAACATTAAAACACGGGTTTCAAGTACCTTTAAAATACTTTTTTTTTACATTTCCCTTATTAAAATACTTCTTCAGTCTAACATTTTTGTAATGTATAGCTATTTATTAAATTTGTAATGTGAAGAGTCAACAATTGACAAACAAATACTGTATATATATATATATATATATATGCACACACACACACAATTTCCATAAAAGCAACAGAATGTGAAGATAAGATTGCTGTTGTGAAAATTTGGAGCTACAACATGAACTGTGCTAAATAAGGTTAAATGTTTTCAAATTTTAAAAAAAAAACATATTGGCATGCACACTTGCATGTTTATCTAGAAAAGATGCTAAGAGCTCATCTGGCAAGGTCAATTACATAAAACTCTAGTCAGATTTGATTCACTATTTTCCAGAACTTTTTCAATACAATGCATTTCCCTGGTTAGAGGTTGAAAGTAAAGAGTTTTATTGAGAAGGAATGTTTCTACAAAAATATATAGTTCTTTAGAGATATATTATCTCTGTGTATGACATATAAAAAAAAGAGAAGTTACAATATCCTATCCAAGTTATTTACATTAAAATATAGTTTATTGCTGCAGGGTAAAGTAAAATATAATACCGCATTACGGCAACTCACAGTACGTTTAACAGTGTGAGACAAGACAACTTTAATATACTCAGGAAGAAAGAATAGCAGGTTTCAAGTATACAATTACATTACATTCTTTTAATTATGATTTTGTAAAACAGAAATAACTAACTGATAGAAAGATATGGTAAGACATTAGAAGATATAAAGGCCTATCAGATGCCAGCAGGAAAGATATACCTGACATAAAGAGAAAGATAAAATTCAGGCAACATTCAAACAGGAAAAAGCTCTTGTACGGAAGCCAACTTCAGATTAGAACATAAATGCAATATAATATGCAGGCAGTTATGTTTTTGTTAAAATATGTTATGAATTGTTATGAATTCCAATTTGCTTGCTTAGCAAATCTCTAGAGAAGAGATTGACTGAAGTCTGGCTACCACCTCAGTCTCAGCTCAGTGTTCTAATTTGACCCTAGAAAGGACAAAAAATAACAATGATAAATTCATGTTGATATCAGTTTCAGCATGGCTCTAAGCAGTGGGGCTCTAGGAATTCATAAAACTGCTAAGGCATAAAGTACAAATATATTTTGCAATTGCCTGCTTAAATATATTCATACACTATTAAATTCAAGCTGTCTATACACATGCTATTTTTTGTCTTCAATAAACTTTCTAGTCTCAATGTTCCGGAAGTCAACTTATGCAATGCTAAGTCTACAGAAAATGATGTAATGTGCACACCCGAAACAGAATTACAGAATGCCACTTTAGGTCATATGTGTCTATCCATGGTTGATCAGTAACCCTTTTCTTCTATTGTGTACAACCATTTCTCATGACTCTAATCTCACATTTCATATTTCTCTGACATTTTACAGTCCGCAGATGTGCTTCAGCACTCATTTATTTTGTATTTTATTTCTGTGGGAGACCACAGTGACTCATATTGTTAAAAAAAAAAGTCGACTCTACCTTTTACTGTATGAGTATTATTCAAATATGTCTAATGTTTGAACAATATCCTTCTTTACAAGCTACTGGATGGAGATCACAATTTCCAGGATGAATGTGAATGAAGTATGTCGAGACAGAAACTATCATGCTTCATATTAAATCATGTTCATTGTACCTTATTGCCTAGCAAAAAAACAAAGACAACATATATATTTAAGTACTTAGAAAAAGAACAGGGCTCCTTACTATATTTACATGACTCAAGTCTAAAAACAGGAAGCTGTCTATATTAGTGTTTTAAAAAAACAAAAGATAATATATTTACATTTGATTGTATTCAGGTGATGATACGGTATTCAGGTGCAAGTGGAACATACCACCATGTCGGATTAGTATCTGTGCCTTATTTATCATTGAAAATAAGCAACTATTCTTCATGTAAGTCATATATAAACCAATAGACATATTTATATAGCCCCATTAGTAGCTTTGTTAATGCCCCTCTTCAACGAACTGTCATGGAAGAAACTAGATCTAAGTTTTCATTGTTTTTGTGCTTTTAATTTAGTGCTTCTTTTAAATTTTATTTGTGTGCCTCATTTGATATTATTTTTGCGCTCTGTTATATATTATTTTTGCGCTCCATTATATATTTTTTGGGGACCCAATACATATTATTTTTGCATTCCAATATATATTATTATTGTACTCCAATATACATTATTATTGCGCTTTGTTATATAATATGTTTGCGCCTTGTAGAGCCCTTTTTGTAACATTGGCTTCTACAACTGGTAGAGAATAGATTTCTAATGCTGTTCTCCACACTAGTTATGGAGAACTTTAATGCACACATTTGCAGGAGAGCTTTCAGTCCTCTATAGGAGAAAGGAAATGATAAATTTGTAACTAGTCAAATTAATGAGGAGTACTAGGGCTGCAACTAACGATTATTTTCATAATCGATTAATCGGCCGATTATTTTTTCGATTAATCGACTAATCGGATAAAAAGAGAATCAATAATAGTTTTCTATGTTTTAAATAAAATCCACATAATGAGTGTTACAAATATAAACTTCAGACTAAAACTTTACATTAACACAACTGTTTCTTCAATTTTTAAGCAGCAGAGCACAGTTTTATAATTAAACAAAACAAAACCACAAACTGTTTGAAAAGAGGTAGAACTAGAAAGAGTTAGACTATCACTGTTAGTAACATTCTGTTATTCACTCTTTCAGAAACTTTGCATTGAAATGCAAAAATCTCAACATGTCCACATGCTCCTGGCTAAGGCTGGTTCTCTGCAGCTATATTTCCTGCAGCAGAGAAAAGGCTGTTGAGGTGTATAAGTAGGGTTTTGCCAATTTCACCAAAGTGGGATATTTATCTTTGTTAGCTCTTCACCAATGCCAAGTGTTTTCTACCTTGGCAATATATTATTATTATTATTATTATTATTATTATTATTATTATTATTATTAAATATAAAAAAACAATAAAAAACAAAATCGGCAGCGCTAAGGACTTTATATCAATAACAGGGCAAAGCCTTACACATTTATTTTTACAGTACATATAATCAGCAATAGCAAGCAATACGCTAATAATTGTGCAAACAGATAATAGTGCACATCAATTTAAATAACTCCCATCAATCTAGGGCTAGGTGTAAATAACAAGCTCAGCACTATATCATGAAAAGTATAGTTCCAAATCACCAGATTTAATATAAACAATATAAATGATGACTATTATATCTGGGTTGCACATAAGCCAGGGGTAGTTGTAAACTTATACTGTCCTGAAAAAGTGAAAAGTAGACGTCCTTTAGGCTAAGGACATAACCATAAAACACAATACCATATGCAGGAGTTCATTGGAGTGAAGCAGCTGGTGTTGTGCACAGACCAACTAATTGCAAACCGATTAATCGATTATGAGATTCGTTGACAACTATTTTCATAATCGATTATTATCGATTATGCCGATTAGTTGTTGCAGCTCTAAGGAGTACTATAGGAAATATGACTAAAATGATCTAATTTAACCATATTTTTGGAGCAAATGTTCTCCAAGGAGAATGGGAACAGAGTAAGAGAATTTTACAGTCAAACTTGCCCAATTTTAGGCACATGTTTGAATGATAAATAGGGGCTTTATTTTTCATGTGCATTTTTAGGGGCAAATATAGAATAGCAATGATAAATCTAACCCCATGTGTCTTCTTACTTATAATTCTTCTCTGCCTGCAAGATTCTACTTACATATAGACAAGCCCAAACCTGTTAAACAAGGAAAAGGAGAAACACAATCTTTAACCACTAGATATAGTTCTGGAAGGGTTAAGAAAAACAGAATTCTTTAAGTAGAAAAAAATAGAGCATCTGGGTAGGCCTTCATATGTCACCACTTTAGGTTTAAAGGGACAGTCAAGTCCAAAAAAAACTTTCATGATTCAAAGAGGGCATGCAATTTTAAACAACTTTCCAATTTACTTTTATCACCAATGTTGCTTTGTTCTCTTGGTATTCTTAGTTGAAAGCTAAACCTAGGAGGTTCATATGCTAATTTCTTCGACCTTGAAGGCCGCCTCTAATCTAAATGCATTTTGATAGTTTTTCACCAGTAGAGGGCATTAGTTCATGTGTTTCATATAGATAACATTGAGCTCATGCATGTGAATTTACCATGGAGTCAGCTCTGATTGGCTAAAATGCAAGTCTGTCAAAAGAACTGAAATAAAGGGGCAGTCTGCTGGGGCTTAGATCCAAGGTAATTACAGAAGTAAAACGTGTATAATTATAACTGTGTTGGTTATGCAAAACTGGGGAATTGGTAATTAAGAGATTATCTATCTTTTAAAATAACAAACATTCTGGTGTTGACTGTCCCTTTAAGTAAATTGATTTAGTTATAAATCTTGTTTTCTCACTTAAAGCCCGATTATCTAAAGCTTTCTGCTCTGGTGAGATTATCAAAGAGGTCTTGTCAATATCGTGAGGTCCTTAAAATAATTTTAGAAAGGCAAAATTTTACCTTGTGAGCTGTTTATATAGCTATTTATGGCTCTGGGAGTGAAGCATAGACAAATACATTACAATATAATGACAAAAAAAAATCCCCCAAAGATTTTGGGGCCTATCTATCAAGCTCCGAATGGAGCTTGATGGCCCGTATTTCTGGCGAGTACTCAGACTCGCCGTAAACAGCAGTTATGAAGCAGCGGTCTAAAGACCGCTGCTCCATAACCCTGTCCGCCTGCTCTGAGCAGGCGGACAGGAATCGCCGCAATTTAACCTGATCGAATACGATCGGGTTGACACCTCCCTGCTGGCGGACGATTGGCGGCGAGTCAGCAGGGGGCGGCGTTGCACCAGCAGCTCTTGTGAGCTGCTGGTGCAATGCTGAATACGGAGAGCGTATTGCTCTCCGCATTCAGTGAGGTCTTGCGGACCTGATCCGCACTGTCGGATCAGGTCCGCAAGACCTTTCATAAATAGAGGCCTTTGTGTGAGTTTTCCCAATGCCGGTGACTTTTTGATCATCAGGGCTCCTGAGGTGACAGAGTATTTAGGTACAAGGACAGTCTATTTCATAGATGCTCATGAAGGATAGGGTGGGGCAAAGACACTAACTTTAGAATGAAATGTCTGCAAGATCAAAATCTGCCTAGGAAGCTAAAAAAATAAATATATTGAACTTATAAATGTAAAAATGATGCAAGGAAGGAAAAATGTCTACCGTTTAATGCTGCTTAACATAGACTTTATTATACTGGGCACAAGTTAAAGCCATAGATCTAGTAGAATGCACCTTGCATATTCTATGCTCAGAATCAGGGTGTATAAAAATCAATTATCGCAATTTTTTTTTAATTTAAAACAGAATTTATACTTACCTGATAAATTACTTTCTCCAACGGTGTGTCCGGTCCACGGCGTCATCCTTACTTGTGGGATATTCTCTTCCCCAACAGGAAATGGCAAAGAGTCCCAGCAAAGCTGGCCATATAGTCCCTCCTAGGCTCCGCCCACCCCAGTCATTCGACCGACGGACAGGAGGAAAAAATAGGAGAAACCATATGGTACCGTGGTGACTGTAGTTAGACCTGATTAAAAAACCAGGGCGGGCCGTGGACCGGACACACCGTTGGAGAAAGTAATTTATCAGGTAAGCATAAATTCTGTTTTCTCCAACATTGGTGTGTCCGGTCCACGGCGTCATCCTTATTTGTGGGAACCAATACCAAAGCTTTAGGACACGGATGAAGGGAGGGAGCAAATCAGGTTACCTAAACGGAAGGCACCACGGCTTGCAAAAACTTTCTCCCAAAAATAGCCTCCGAAGAAGCAAAAGTATCGAATTTGTAAAATTTGGCAAAAGTGTGCAGTGAAGACCAAGTCGCTGCCTTACATATCTGATCAACAGAAGCCTCGTTCTTGAAGGCCCATGTGGAAGCCACAGCCCTAGTGGAGTGAGCTGTGATTCTTTCAGGAGGCTGCAGTCCGGCAGTCTCGTAAGCCAATCGGATGATGCTTTTAAGCCAAAAGGAAAGAGAGGTAGAAGTCGCTTTTTGACCTCTCCTTTTACCAGACTAGACGACAAACAGAGAAGATGTTTGTCTGAAATCTTTTGTAGCTTCTGAATAGAATTTTAGAGCACGGACTACGTCCAAATTGTGTAACAAACGTTCCTTCTTTGAAACTGGATTCGGACACAAAGAAGGTACAACTATCTCCTGGTTAATATTTTTGTTAGAAACAAACTTTGGAAGAAAACCAGGCTTAGTACGCAAAACCACCTTATCTGCATGAAACACCAGATAGGGCGGAGAACACTGCAGAGCAGATAACTCTGAAACTCTTCTAGCAGAAGAAATAGCAACCAAAAACAAAACTTTCCAAGATAACAACTTAATATCTATGGAATGTAGAGGTTCAAACGGAACCCCTTGAAGAACTGAAAGAACTAGATTTAAACTCCAGGGAGGAGTCAAAGGTCTGTAAACAGGCTTGATCCTAACCAGAGCCTGAACAAATGCTTGAACATCTGGCACAGCTGCCAGTCGTTTGTGTAGTAAGACAGATAAAGCAGAAATCTGTCCTTTTAGCGAACTCGCAGATAATCCTTTATCCAAACCTTCTTGCAGAAAGGAAAGAATCTTAGGAATTTTTATCTTATTTCATGGGAATCCTTTGGATTCACACCAGCAGATATATCTTTTCCATATTTTATGGTAAATCTTTCTAGTTACCGGTTTTCTGGCCTGAACCAGAGTATCTATCACAGAATCTGAAAACCCACGCTTTGATAGAATCAAGCGTTCAATCTCCAAGCCGTCAGCTGGAGGGAGACCAGATTTGGATGTTCGAATGGACCCTGAACAAGAAGGTCCTGTCTCAAAGGTAGCTTCCATGGTGGAACCGATGACATATTCACCAGGTCTGCATACCAAGTCCTGCGTGGCCACGCAGGAGCTATCAAGATCACCGAGGCCCTCTCCTGTTTGATCCTGGCTACCAGCCTGGGAATGAGAGGAAACGGTGGGAACACATAAGCTAGGTTGAAGGTCCAAGGTGCTACTAGTGCATCCACTAGAGTCGCCTTGGGATCCCTGGATCTGGACCCGTAGCAAGGAACCTTGAAGTTCTGACGAGACACCATCAGATCCATGTCTGGAATGCCCCATAATTGAGTCAACTGGGCAAAGATCTCCGGGTGGAGTTCCCACTCCCCCGGATGGAATGTCTGACGACTCAGATAATCCGATTCCCAGTTTTCCACACCTGGGATGTGGATCGCAGATAGATGGCAGGAGTGATCCTCCGCCCATTGTTTTATTTTGGTCACTTCTTTCATCGCCAAGGAACTCCTTGTTCCCCCCTGATGATTGATATACGCAACAGTCGTCATGTTGTCTGATTGGAATCTTATGAATCTGGCCTTTGCAAGCTGAGGCCAAGCCCTGAGAGCATTGAATATCGCTCTTAGTTCCAGAATGTTTATCGGGAGAAGAGACTCTTCCCGAGACCATACTCCCTGAGCTTTCAGTGATTCCCAGACCGCGCCCCAGCCCACTAGACTGGCGTCGGTCGTGACAATGACCCACTCTGGTCTGCGGAAGCTCATTCCCTGGGATAGGTGGCCCAGGGTTAGCCACCAACGGAGTGAATCTCTGGTCTTCTGATCTACTTGAATCCCTGGAGACAAGTCTGTATAGTCCCCATTCCACTGTTTCAGCATGCACAGTTGTAATGGTCCTCATTTCTAAGGAATCTATTATTGTTCCCAAGAAGGGAACTCTTGTTGACGGAGACAGAGAACTTTTTTCTATGTTCACCTTCCATCCGTGAGATCTGAGAAAGGCCAGAACGATGTCTGTATGAGCCTTTGCTTTTGAAAGGGACGACGCTTGTATTAGAATGTCGTCCAAGTATGGTACTACTGCAATGCCCCTCGGTCTTAGAACCGCTAGGATGGACCCGAGTACCTTTGTGAAAATCCTTGGAGCAGTGGCTAATCCGAATGGGAGAGCCACAAACTGGTAATGTTTGTCCAGAAAGGCGAACCTTAGGAACTGATGATGTTCTTTGTGGATAGGAATATGTAGGTACGCATCCTTTAGATCCACGGTAGTCATAAATGGACCTTCCTGGATAGTGGGTAGAATCGTTTGAATGGTTTCCATTTTGAACGATGGTACCCTGAGAAATTTGTCTAGGATCTTTAAATCCAGAATTGGTCTGAAGGTTCCCTCTTTTTTGGGAACTACGAACAGATTTGAGTAAAATCCCATTCCTTGTTCCGTCATTGGAACTGGGTGTATCACTCCCATCTTTAACAGGTCTTCTACACAATGTAAGAACGCCTGTCTCTTTATATTTGGTTTGAGGAGAAGTGAGACATGTGGAACCTTCCCCTTGGGGGTAGTTCCTTGAATTCCAGAAGATAACCCTGAGAAACTATTTCTAGCGTCCAGGGATCCTGAACATCTCTTGCCCAAGC
This sequence comes from Bombina bombina, assembly GCF_027579735.1. NCBI lineage: Eukaryota > Metazoa > Chordata > Amphibia > Anura > Bombinatoridae > Bombina > Bombina bombina. Next base: position 135,918,437 of record NC_069502.1, on the reverse strand, counting down.
CTGAGCAAAGAGAGAGAGTCTGCCCCCCACTAGATCCGGTCCCGGATTGGGGGCTACTCCTTCATGCTGTTTTGTTAGCGGTAGCAGGCTTCTTGGTCTGCTTACCCTTGTTCCAGCCTTGCATTGGTTTCCAGGCTGGCTTGGACTGTGAGGCATTACCCTCTTGCTTAGAGGATGCAGAATTAGAGGCCGGTCCGTTCCTGAAATTACGAAAGGAACGAAAATTAGACTTATTCTTGGCCTTCAAAGGCCTATCTTGTGGGATGTCGTGGCCCTTTCCCCCAGTGATGTCTGAGATAATCTCTTTCAATTCTGGTCCAAAGAGAGTTTTACCCTTGAAGGGGATTTTAAGCAATTTTGTCTTGGATGATACATCCGCTGACCAAGACTTTAGCCAAAGCGCTCTGCGCGCCACAATTGCAAACCCTGAATTTTTCGCCGCTAATCTAGCTAATTGCAAAGCGGCATCTAAAATAAAAGAGTTAGCCAACGTAAGTGCGTGAACTCTGTCCATAACCTCCTCATATGGAGTCTCTCTACTGAGCGACTTTTTTAGTTCCTCGAACCAGAACCACGCTGCTGTAGTGACAGGAACAATGCACGAAATGGGTTGTAGAAGGTAACCTTGCTGTACAAAAATCTTTTTAAGCAAACCCTCCAATTTTTTATCCATAGGATCTTTGAAAGCACAACTATCCTCGATAGGAATAGTAGTGCGCTTGTTTAGAGTAGAAACTGCCCCCTCGACCTTAGGGACTGTCTGCCATAAGTCCTTTCTGGGGTCGACCATAGGAAATAATTTCTTAAATATAGGAGGGGGAACAAAAGGTATGCCGGGCTTCTCCCACTCCTTATTCACTATGTCCGCCACCCGCTTGGGTATAGGAAAAGCGTCGGGGTGCACCGGAACCTCTAGGAACTTGTCCATCTTGCATAATTTTTCTGGAATGACCAAGTTGTCACAATCATCCAGAGTAGATAACACCTCCTTAAGCAGTGCGCGGAGATGTTCTAATTTAAATTTAAATGTCACAACATCAGGTATAGCCTGTTGAGAAATTTTTCCTGAATCTGAAATTTCCCCATCTGACAAAACCTCCCTCATGGCCCCTTCAGATTGGTGTGAGGGTATGACAGAACAATTATCATCAGCGCCCTCCTGCTCTTCAGTGTTTAAAACAGAGCAATCGCGCTTTCTCTGATATGCAGGCATTTTGGATAAAATATTTGCTATGGAGTTATCCATTACAGCCGTCAATTGTTGCATGGTAATAAGCATTGGCGCGCTAGAAGTACTAGGGGCCTCCTGCGTGGGCAAAACTGGTATAGACACAGAAGGAGATGAAGTAGAACCATGTCTACTCCCTTCATCTGATGAATCATCTTGGGCAACTTCATTATCTGTGACAGTATTGTCCTTACATTGTTTGGACGCTATGGCACAATTTTCACACAATTTTGAAGGGGGAGACACATTGACTTTCATAAATATAGAACATAGCTTATCTGAAGGCACAGACATGTTAAACAGGCTTAAACTTGTCAATAAAGCACAAAAACCGTTTTAAAACAAAACCGTTACTGTCTCTTTAAATTTTAAACAGAGCACACTTTATTACTGAATATGTGAAAAAATATGAAGGAATTGTTCAAAATTTACCAAAATTTCACCACAGTGTCTTAAAGCCTTAAAAGTATTGCACACCAATTTTCAGAGCTTTAACCCTTAAAATAACTAAACCGGAGCCGGTTACAGATTTAACCCCTATACAGTCCCAGCTACAGCCTTTGCTGGGACTTTACCAAGCCCAGAGGGGAATACGATACCAAATGACGCCTTCTAGGAACTTTTCCAACTACTTTCAGGTCCTCACACATGCATCTGCATGTCTTGCTCTCAAAAACAACTGCGCAGTAATGGCACGAAAATGAGGCTCAGCCTACAACTGGGAAGGCCCTTCCTGACTGGAAAAGGTGTCTAACATAGTGCCTGACGTTAAAAAACGTTCCCCAAGTTTATAAGTGTGAATTATCAGCATAAACATGTATAAAATGTCCAAATAAATCAATCGATTTAGCCCATAAAAGTGTCTATCAGTTTTATAGCCCATATTAAGCCCTTTATTCTGTTTGAGACTAAGAAAATGGCTTACCGGTCCCCATGAGGGGAAATGACAGCCTTCCAGCATTACACAGTCTTGTTAGAAATATGTCTAGTCATACCTTAAGCAGAAACGTCTGCTAACTGTTTCCCCCAACTGAAGTTACTTCATCTCAACAGTCCTATGTGGAAACAGCAATCGATTTTAGTTACTGTCTGCTAAAATCATCTTCCTCTCACAAACAGAAATCTTCATCTTTTTCTGTTTCAGAGTAAATAGTACATACCAGCACTATTTTAAAATAACAAACTCTTGATAGTAGAATAAAAAAAAACTACAAATAAACACCACATACTCTTAACCATCTCCGTGGAGATGTTGCCTGTGCAACGGCAAAGAGAATGACTGGGGTGGGCGGAGCCTAGGAGGGACTATATGGCCAGCTTTGCTGGGACTCTTTGCCATTTCCTGTTGGGGAAGAGATATTCCCACAAGTAAGGATGACGCCGTGGACCGGACACACCAATGTTGGAGAAATCAGATTTTTTTTTTTATTTAAATCAGTTTTTTTTATTTAAATAGGATTTTTTAACATAGTTTTCTATTTAAGAATACATAATTAAAAACGAATCCTTACTTTAGGATTAATCAATTTTGTATTATAATGTAGCACGAGGCTGTAAATGGCTGTAATGTTTTTATTTCTTTGGTAATGTCATGTTCTGCCAGAGGTTTCTGTAAGATGATTTGAACATGTTTTCTTATCTAGAAGATATTATCACATATTCTTGGCTTTGTGGTTCTCAGAACTGTGAATTTGTTTCTGTAGAAATAGCATGTCTCTTCTTCAGAGCAAAAATGTTTTACAATAAACATAAATAGTTAAGAAATAGACCTTAAAAGGACATAAACTAATTTTTCTTATTTTATGATTCAGATAGAGCATACAATGTTTAAGGGACAGTCAAATCCAAAAAAAAACTTTCATGATTTAAATAGGGAATGTAATTTTAAACAACTTTACAATTTACTTTTATCACCAATTTTACTTTGTTCTTTTGATATTCTTAGTTGAAAGCTAAACCTAGGAGGTTCATATGCTAATTTCTTAGACCTTTAAGACTGCCTCTAATCTGAATGCATTTTGACAACTAGAGGGCATTAGTTCATGTGTTTCATATAGATAACATTGAGCTCATGCACGTGAATTTACCCTGGAGATAGCACTAATTGGCTAAAATGCAAGTCTGTAAAAAAAACTGAAATAAGGGGGAGTTAAAAGGTGTATTTCTATAACATTGTTAGTTATGCAAAACTGGGGAATGGGTAATAAAGGGATTATCTTTCTTTTTAAACAACAACAATTCTGGTGTTGACTGTCTCTTTAGATTTACTTCTATTGTCAAATTTGCTTCACTTTCTTGGTATCGTTTATTGAAGGCGCAGCAATGCACTAATGGGAGCTGGCTGAACACATTGGATGAGCCAATGACAAGAGGCATATATGTGCAGCCACCGAACAGCAGTTCACTCCAGTAGTGCATTGCTGCTCCTGAGCCTACCTTAAAGCAAAATTAGATAATAGAAGTGTTGTATGCAAATAGAACTTAACTACTAATACTATCCTATGACCATTTTATAACTTCACAAAAAGTAAACTGGAAAGTTGTTTAAAATTGCATGTTCTATCTGAATCATGCAAGTTTAATTTTGGCTTTCTGTCCCTTTAATCCTATTGTCTCCTGCAATTCTATGTACACAGAATCAACCCATTACTAAGTTTCAAGACGCTCAATGAATAGAAAAACATAAATTATGCTTACCTGATAATTTCATTTCCATCGAGGGGAGGAGAGTCCACGGCTTCATTCATTACTGTTGGGAATTAAGAACCTGGCCACCAGGAGGAGGCAAAGACACCCCAGACAAAGGCTTAAATACCTCCCTCACTTCCCTCATCCCCCAGTCATTCTGCAGAGGGAACCAGGAACATTAGGAGAAATATCAGGGTATAAAAGGTGCCAGAAGAGTATTAAATTTAGGTCCGCCCATCGGAGATACAGGAGGGAGCCATGGACTCTCCTCCCCTCGATGGAAATGAAATTATCAGGTAAGCATAATTTATGTTTTCCATCTAAAGGGGAGGAGAGTCCACAGCTTCATTCATTACTGTTGGGAACATATACCCAAGCTCTAGAGGGCACCACAGCCTGCAAAAACAGCTTTCGCAGAAGCAAAAACGTCAAACTTGTAAAACTTTGTAAAAGTGTGTAAGAAGGACCAGGTAGCCGCCTTACAAATCTGCTCTATAGAGGCCTCATTCTTGAAGGCCCAAGACGAAGCCACAGCTCTAGTTGAATGAGCCGTGATCCTCTGAGAAGCCTTATGCCCCGCTGTCTCATAAGCCAAGCGAATCATACTCTCAACCAAAAAGACAAAGAAGTAGCAGAGGCCCTTTGCCTCTTGCGCTTCCCAGAATACACCAAAAAAAGAGATGTAGACTGTCTGAAATCCTTGGTAGCCTGAAGATAAAACTTCAGGGCACGAACCACATCCAGATTATGAAGTAGCCTCTCCTTTGAAGAAGAAGGGTTAGGAAACAAAGAAGGAACAATTATTTCCTGATTTATGTTACGGTTGGACACCACCTTGGGGAGAAACCCCAACCAAGTGCGCAGTACAGCCTTATCTGCATGAAACACCAGATAAGGAGGGTCACATCGCAAGACAACTAGCTCAGATACTCTGCGTGCCGATGCAATAGTCAACAGGAAGAGAACCTTCCAGGACAGAACCTTAATGTCTATGGAATGCATAGGTTCAAACGGAACCCTCTGCAAAACCTTTAGGACTAAGTTTAAGCTCCAAGGCAGAGCCGACTGCCTAAAGACAGGTCTGATTCTAGACAGAGCCTGAACAAAAGATTGGATGTCAGAGAACTCAGCGAGTCTCCTATGCAACAAGACTGATAATGCCAATATCTGTCCCTTTAAGGAACTAGCGGCCAGACCCTTCTCCAAGCCATCCTGGAGAAAGGACAGAATCCTGGATACCTTCACCTTATGCCAAGGATATCCATGCTTCTCACACCAGGACAAGTAAGTCCTCCACACCTTATGGTAGATGCGACGAGTAACTGGCTTCCTTGCCTGAATTAGAGTATCAATCACACTTTCAGAATAGCCTCTCTTGGCTAAGACTAGGTGTTCAATCTCCACGCAGTCAGCCTCAGAGAATGATGCTGAAAGGGGCCCTCTGACAGTAGATCCCTGCGACAGGGTAACCTCCACGGCGGAGAGGATGACATCCCCACCAGATCCGAAAACCACGTCCTCCGCAGCCACAAAGGAGCAATTAGAATGGCCGAGGCCCGCTCCTGTTTGATGCATGCCACTATGCGAGGTAGAAGTGGTAACGGAGGAAAAATGTAAGCTAGGCTGAATCCCCAAGGAACCACTAAGGCATCTATCAGCTCTGCCTGGGGATCCCTGGACCTTGACCCGTATCGAGGTAGTTTGCAATTGAGTCTGGACACCATGAGATCTATCGCCGGCGTTCCCCATCTGTGACAAATCTCCGCAAACACTTGGAAAGACTGTCTACTGAGAAAGTCCGCTTCCCAGTTGTCCACACCTGGAATGTGAATCGCTGAGAACGAGCAGTCGTGGGACTCCGCCCACTCCAGAATCCGAGACACCTCCCTCATCGCGAGGGAGCTCCTCGTACCCCCCTGATGGTTGATGTAAGCCACCAAGGTAATGTTGTCGGTCTGGAATCTGATGAAACTGACCGACCCCAGAGAAGGCCAAGCCAAGGATTCCAAGGAATTCTAGGATGTTGATCGGAAGGAGGGACTCCTCCCTGGACCACTTTCCTTGTGCCAATCCTGGCACCCCAAACAGCTCCCCATCCTGACAGACTGGCGTCCGTGGTCACAATCTCCCAGGACGGTCTCAAGAAGGATGTCCTTATGAACAGTTGCTCCGGATGAATCCACCAAGAGAGGGAGTTCCGAGTCCGAGCATCCAGGGATATCAGCTGTGATAGATTGCCATTCCACTGTCTCAATATGCACAATTGAAGAGATCTGAGGTGGAACCTGGCGAATGGGATGACATCTATGCTTGACACCATGAGACCTATCATCTCCATACATTGAGCTACCGATGGGCTTGAGGAGGACTGAAGGGCAAGACAGGTGGACGCAAGCTTCCTGCGCTGCTGATCTGTGAGAAATATCTTCATAGACATAGAGTCTATTATCATGGCCCAGGAACTCCACCCTTTTGCTGGGAACCAGGGAACTCTTTCCAGAGTTGATCTTCCAACCGTGAGATTGGAGCAGAAGAAGAGCCCTCGAATGATCCTCTGCGAGGCTGATCGACGGCGCCTGAACCAGGATGTTGTCCAGGTAAGGCACCACCGCAATGCCCCTGGATCTGGCCACTGCAAGCAGCGCCCCCAGAACCTTCCTGAAGACTCTCAGGGCCGTCGCCAGACCAAAAGGAAGGGCCACAACCTAGAAGTGTTGGTCCAGAAATGCAAATCTTAGGAACCTGAAGTGGTCCCTGTGGATTGGCACATGAAGGTAAACGTCCTTCAAGTCTATAGTCATCATGAACTTTCCCTCTTGACTAGGGGCAGAATAGATCTGATCGTTTCCATTTTGAAAGATGGAACACTCAGAAACTTGTTTAAACAGAATCGGTCGGAATGTGCCCTCCTTCTTTGGAACCACAAAAAGGTTGGAATAGTACCCTAGACCCCTTTCGGCTAGGGGTACTGGTACGATAAACCCGAGAGAGGTGAGATCTCTCACACACTCTAGAAAGGCCTCTCTCTTCTCCGGTCTTGAAGACAGGTTTGACAGGAGGAATCTGCCCTCGGGCAGATGGGATCTGAACCATATCCTGTAACCCTGGGAGACAACTTCTAGCACCCAAGGGTCCTGAGCATCCTGCAACCATGCGTCTGAGAATAGAGATAATCTGCCCCCTACGTGATCCAGAGACCAGTCGGGGGCCGCCCCTTCATGGCGATTTCGTTTTGGTGGGCTTTTTGCTCTGCTTGGACTTATTCCAAGACTGAGCCGGCTTCCAAGATCCCTTGGACTAGTCCGCTTTCGCGGAGGGTTGCTGGCGCTGGGCCTTGTCCGCACAAAAGGGACGAAAAGTAGATCCCTTAGGCTTAGCCTTCTTATCCTGCGGTAGGAAAGCTCCCTTGCCTCGAGTAACCGTGGATATAATCGAATCCAATCCTGGACCAAATAGGATCTTTCCTTGAAAAGGCAGGGGCAACAGCCTCGCTTTAGAGGTCATGTCCACAGACCAAGATTTGAGCCACAGAGTCCTGCGTGCTAAAACAGAAAAACCTGACACCTTGGCATTCAGGCGAATAATTTGCATATTGGCACCACAGATGAAAGAATTGGCGACCTTTAGCGCCTTAATCTTCTCCTGTATCTCATCGATGGATGTCTCCCCCTCGACCATTTCACACAGGGAATCTGTGATATACCTTTAAGGTATATCCCCTCCTTCCCACTTCCTATTGTTATTTAAGCTTATTTCACACAGGTGTTCTGTGTTGAACCTCTCTTGTTCCTCAGGTCATTTTGGTCTGTCCTGCAACGCTACTTCTTTGCTTCCAGAGATCCAGTTTCAGCTGCTATCTACCCTGTGGACCTCATCAGCGTAACCAAGTTTCCAGCTGGGTAACTTCCTAACCTCCATCAGTTCTGTTAGCTGTCATCGCTCTGTGCAAAGCTCAAATCAGCCTCCGTTAGCAGGGGAGCTAAACCTGACCGGATCCATCAGCTCCTCCTTCCGGATCCACAGACTGCACGCTAACTTGTTGGGTCTTTCCAAACACCGGAAGGTACTCGAGCTCCATCACTTCACTTGCCTGAATAATAACTAATCCAAGGTACTGTAAGGGTTATAGTATTTCTTCTGTGACTTTCCTTTCATATGACTTTACTGATGCATTTGTTTTGCTTATCTATGCGATATTAGCAGGAGAACTGTGAAGATATGCTGTTTCTGTCTTTTAACCTTTCGTGCAGTTTATGCAAATATCATATCTGTGTGAGCTAATAATCTACAAGTACTTAGATTTAACACTGATATCCTCAAGCTTATATTTTGGTCATATTGGATATGTTTGCAGTATCATATTACTAACCTCATCTTATGGCCTTATTCATATAACCTCTCCAAATGAAACTTCAAAGATTCACAACTAACATCTCTCTGCTTTAATCTGGGTTTATTTTCATATGTTCAGACCCAAACAAAGCAGTCATTACTATTACCTTAGTAATTGCTCATTCTATTTCACCCATTAACGCTAATATTGTTTTCTGGGTTTATATATACAAGAGCAACAAGACCTGGTTTTTACTAACCAGCACATTTTGATTATAATCCTTATTGAGTCATTACAGAATCACACCAATATGTCGCCGAAACGGCCGCTGCTGACTGAAAAACAAACCCTGTGTGCTGAAACATCTGTCTCAACATGTTTTCCAGCTTTTTATCCATGGGCTCTTTAATCGACGAACTATCCTCGAGGGGAAAAGTCGTCTGCACCTTAGGGATGGTCCACCACAGCTCAAGCTGAGAGTCCAGAATGGGGAACAGTTTTTTAAAAGAAGAGGGGAAAAAGGATGACCCTAATCACTCCTATTTATTCTTAATAATATTTGCCATCTTAACGGGAACCGGGAAAGACTGAGGCACTACCCTGTCCTCGTATACCTTGTCAAGCTTAGGAATCGCAGGTTCCTCCGGTATCTTAGGTTCCGGAACCTCCAGAGTAGCAAGCACCTGCTGTAGCAGAAAGCGCAGATTTTCCATCCTAAACCTATAACCAGACTCCTCCGCCGGAGGTTTAGAGGACACGGACTCCGACCCAGAAGGGGACCCCTCTGAAGAGTCGGAGTGGGCCTCGTCATTGTATAGAGCCTCTGGATCAGCCATCGGCATGGACAAACCCTGGGCTGGGCTGCTATGATACACCCTACGCTTGCGCTTAGCAGAACGTGGTAAGGCATGGATCACTTTCAAAACCGCTGATTCCAGTTGGTCCACAAAGTCTGACGGCCAACGATGTAAAGGTTGGACCCCGGGGCGCTGCATGTGCAATCGGAGATGAATGTAGGGAACACACCCCCCGGGACGAAGAACCCTCAGAGGTGGACGGCTCAGTAGTACTAGACATCCGTTTACATTTAGATGTTGAAACTTTATCAAGGCATGTGGAACATAGTTGAGAAGGCAGATCTACCAGAACCTCCTCACAATAAACACAGGAATGAGACTTTGTTAAGGAAGGAGTCTTCCAATGCGTCAGAGTCCTCCATCGCTTGCGCGTTTGGGTAGACTAACTTTTTTTTTTTTTATAAAAAAGGCACCTTTATACCACCAATGGCCGGGGCACTCAACACCTCCTAGGACCCGGACTACAGAAACCGCTACGCCTCCTGCGCCTCAGATCAACAGAGAGGATAGATAGCCACACCCAGTCACATGGAATGCCTGGCAGGACCGCCCCTGCACTAGGAAAAAACACACCAAACAATGGTCACGCAAAATTTCCGCAAGTAACCTGAAAGTTCCACACACTGCCAGAGCTTCATCTCGCACATAACGCAGCAATGACACAGTAAACAATATCATGTATAAATCCCCCCTGTTCAATAATCCCCCTTCCAGGAATATTAACCCTTGATTCTGTAAAGATAAAAAGGCGCCACACTGTGACCCTGTCTTCTATGTTATCATTATTAATAAAAAATAAAACAATCTTACCAGAATCTACACCGTGGAACAGGAACACGGCCCTTCAAGTGTGAAAGGTTAGTAGCCTCGCTCCTGACATGGACTTGAGTGAAGAAAGCAGGCAGCAAAACTCGTCAACGCTGATTGCTTATGGAGCTGTTAATATGAGTTGGGATGGTTTCACAAAAAGACTCTCCCGGCATCTCCGGACTCTAACTTTTACCCAGGCTCTCACTGAGAGGCTGACAGGACTACTTAAAACTCCAGTCCCAATGCGAAGAGTACTACGCTACATAAGAGACTACTCCGAAACTCCAGCACTCCTCTGCCATCCTCCTGTGACGAAAGGCAAAGAATGACTGGGGGATGAGGGAAGTGGGGGAGGTATTTAAACCTTTGGCTGGAGTGTATTTGCCTCCTCCTGGTGGCCAGGTTCTTAATTCCCAACAGTAATGAATGAAGCCGTGGACTCTCCTCCCCTTTAGATGGAAATTATTTGGAGTGGAACAGATCTGCACAAGGATCTTGGTGTGAGGAGGGAGGGCCAAGCAGTAAAATGAAAGTGAATATAATGCTATATATTGCTATTGTTTTAGATAAATTAAAATATTTAAATTCATTATTAATGAATATTTTTCTTTAGGTAAATAAAACTATATAAATCATGAATTAACTGGAAAAATAATCTGAAAAGATATTATTCTAAAAATGAAACATGATTTAAATCAAGACTTACTGACTAGTGATTTAAATTGATTTGATTTAAAATCAAATCCACCCTGCCCAGAATGCACCATAAAAAGATAATCCGGCTTCCTGATATTATTTGTGGTTTCCTATATAGCGCTTCAGAGCTCTACTCACATCACATCTGTGAAGATAAGTCTTCTGAGAGAAAAACAGAATAAATGAGCAATAATCTTGGAAATTATGCTCTGTTACTTAAAGGTAATTCATTTTTAAAATCCTAAAATGTTTCTGTACAGAAAACCCAGCCAACAACTGCAAGTAATGTCTCTGAACTTGTAGCTTTTGTTTTAGAAAGAAAGAAGCAAGGGAGAAAACATTTTAAATAAATACACAAATGGTCTAGTTAGAGCGCACTGCTTAAAGTGCCATAAAACAGGTTGAGATCTGTGCATATACTAAAAGGTATTATTAATTTAAAATAGTTTGCATAAAAAATTGTTTAAAAATTGCTGGAAAGTATTTTAAAAATAATTTTCAAAAACAATCAAAATTAATTACATAGCTAAGCTGCCAGGAGCAGCTAACTCCACCCCTCTTATCAGTGTTTAGACACAGGCATTGTATTTCAACTGAGTTCATAGCTTCTAGGCATGCTCCAGCAGATAATCCCTATTCCCTTTTGTATTCTACCAAAAGCAACCATAGGTATAGATACAGCCATAAAAGGAATTGTGTGGGGGGAGTTAGAGCTTTACAATTCATAAACTAAAAAGAAATGGTTAATGGTGAGGCATTGCAGTATACATTTGCAGGTAAAGCAATTAAAGTGCATATTATATTATTTTGTCTCTATCCCAACCTGTTTTATGTCCCTTTAACTATAATCAATAGAGCTCTTATTCTTGCGCTCATGTTAAAAGGTGAAAGTAAATAGGTAGCGCTCAAGCAAAAGCCTCAGAAGAGCTAACATCTGGAGGTCGGAACGTGTGGTCGTGCTAAATCTGTCACCTCAAAGATTTTTATGGAGCACACTACAAACTCTGTTCAGGCGTTCGCTTTAGCACTAACTCGAAGTTGCGCTTAGCCAGGAACAAGTGCACTCTCATTGACAAAATTCCAAGTACCAAATATAAATAACATTTTTTACTGACTAAAGAACAAAACTATTTTTAAATTAAAAAGTGGCGTTAACATTGTTTTAAAATGATACCGTATATATATATTACAAGGTGTTGGACTGGGAAGGGCTCAGAAGTGTGGATTTGTAGGTGTCTATGTAAACATGTCTATGTATGTGTACATACTGTATGTGCACAAATACATGCATACATAACATTGAGCTCACTCCCATGGAGTTATTTAATAGTCTGCACTGATTGGCTAAAATGCTTGTTTGTCAAAAGAGATAAGGATCAGTCTGCAGAGGCTAAGACACAAGGTAATCACAGAGGTAAAAAACAGAATTTATGTTTACCTGATAAATTACTTTCTCCAACGGTGTGTCCGGTCCACGGCGTCATCCTTACTTGTGGGATATTCTCTTCCCCAACAGGAAATGGCAAAGAGCCCAGCAAAGCTGGTCACATGATCCCTCCTAGGCTCCGCCTACCCCAGTCATTCGACCGACGTTAAGGAGGAATATTTGCATAGGAGAAACCATATGATACCGTGGTGACTGTAGTTAAAGAAAATAAATTATCAGACCTGATTAAAAAACCAGGGCGGGCCGTGGACCGGACACACCGTTGGAGAAAGTAATTTATCAGGTAAACATAAATTCTGTTTTCTCCAACATAGGTGTGTCCGGTCCACGGCGTCATCCTTACTTGTGGGAACCAATACCAAAGCTTTAGGACACGGATGAAGGGAGGGAGCAAATCAGGTCACCTAAATGGAAGGCACCACGGCTTGCAAAACCTTTCTCCCAAAAAATAGCCTCAGAAGAAGCAAAAGTATCAAACTTGTAAAATTTGGTAAAAGTGTGCAGTGAAGACCAAGTCGCTGCCCTACATATCTGATCAACAGAAGCCTCGTTCTTGAAGGCCCATGTGGAAGCCACGGCCCTAGTGGAATGAGCTGTGATTCTTTCAGGAGGCTGCCGTCCGGCAGTCTCGTAAGCCAATCTGATGATGCTTTTAATCCAAAAAGAGAGAGAGGTAGAAGTTGCTTTTTGACCTCTCCTGTTACCAGAATAAACAACAAACAAGGAAGATGTTTGTCTAAAATCCTTTGTAGCATCTAAATAGAATTTTAGAGCGCGAACAACATCCAAATTGTGCAACAAACGTTCCTTCTTCGAAACTGGTTTCGGACACAAAGAAGGCACGACTATCTCCTGGTTAATGTTTTTGTTAGAAACAACTTTTGGAAGAAAACCAGGTTTAGTACGTAAAACCACCTTATCTGCATGGAACACCAGATAAGGAGGAGAACACTGCAGAGCAGATAATTCTGAAACTCTTCTAGCGGAAGAAATTGCAGCCAAAAACAAAACTTTCCAAGATAATAACTTAATATCAACGGAATGTAAGGGTTCAAACGGAACCCCCTGAAGAACTGAAAGAACTAAGTTGAGACTCCAAGGAGGAGTCAAAGGTTTGTAAACAGGCTTGATTCTAACCAGAGCCTGAACAAAGGCTTGAACATCTGGCACAGCTGCCAGCTCTTTGTGAAGTAACACAGACAAGGCAGAAATCTGTCCCTTCAAGGAACTTGCAGATAATCCTTTCTCCAATCCTTCTTGAAGAAAGGATAGAATCCTAGGAATCTTTACCTTGTCCCAAGGGAATCCTTTAGATTCACACCAACAGATATATTTTTTCCATATTTTGTGGTAAATTTTCCTAGTTACAGGCTTTCTGGCCTGAACAAGAGTATCAATAACAGAATCTGAGAACCCTCGCTTTGATAAGATCAAGCGTTCAATCTCCAAGCAGTCAGCTGGAGTAGGACCAGATTCGGATGTTGGAACGGACCTTGAACAAGAAGGTCTCGTCTCAAAGGTAGCTTCCATGGTGGAGCCGATGACATATTCACCAGATCTGCCTACCAAGTCCTGCGTGGTTACGCAGGAGCTATCAAGATCACCTACGCCCTCTCCTGATTGATCCTGGCTACCAGCCTGGGGATGAGAGGAAACGGCGGGAATACATAAGCTAGGTTGAAGGTCCAAGGTGCTACTAGTGCATCTACTAGAGTCGCCTTGGGATCCCTGGATCTGGACCCGTAGCAAGGAACCTTGAAGTTCTGACGAGAGGCCATCAGATCCATGTCTGGAATGCCCCACAGTTGAGTGATTTGGGCAAAGATTTCCGGATGGAGTTCCCACACCCCCGGATGCAATGTCTGACGAATCAGAAAATCCGCTTCCCAAGTTTCCACTCCTGGGATGTGGATTGCAGACAGGTGGCAGGAGCGAGTCTCCGCCCATTGAATGATTTTGGTCACTTCTTCCATCGCCAGGGAACTCCTTGTTCCCCCCTGATGGTTGATGTACGCAACAGTCGTCATGTTGTCTGATTGAAACCGTATGAACTTGGCCCTCGCTAGCTGAGGCCAAGCCTTGAGAGCATTGAATATCGCTCTCAGTTCCAGAATATTTATCGGTAGAAGAGATTCTTCCCGAGATCAAAGACCCTGAGCTTTCAGGGATCCCTAGACCGCGCCCCAGCCCATCAGACTGGCGTCGGTCGTGACAATGACCCACTCTGGTCTGCGGGAGGTCACCCCTTGCGACAGGTTGTCCAGGGACAGCCACCAACGGAGTGAGTCTCTGGTCCTCTGATTTACTTGTATCTTCGGAGACAAGTCTGTATAGTCCCCATTCCACTGACTGAGCATACACAATTGAAATGGTCTTAGATGAATGCGCGCAAAAGGAACTATGTCCATTGCCGCTACCATCAAACCTATCACTTCCATGCGCTGCGCTATGGAAGGAAGAGGAACGGAAGGAAGTATCCGACAAGAGTTTAGAAGTTTTGTTTTTCTGGTCTCTGTCAGAAAAATCCTCATTTCTAAGGAGTCTATTATTGTTCCCAAGAAGGGAACTCTTGTCGACGGAGATAGAGAACTCTTTTCCACGTTCACTTACCATCCGTGAGATCCGAGAAAGGCCAGGACTATGTCCGTGTGAGCCTTTGCTTGAGGAAGGGACGACGCTTGAATCAGAATGTCGTCCAAGTAAGGTACTACAGCAATGCCCCTTGGTCTTAGCACCGCCAGAAGGGACCCTAGTACCTTTGTGAAAATCCTTGGAACAGTGGCTAATCCGAAAGGAAGCGCCACGAACTGGTAATGCTTGTCCAGGAATGCGAACCTTAGGAACCGATGATGTTCCTTGTGGACAGGAATATGTAGATACGCATCCTTTAAATCCACCGTGGTCAAGAATTGACCTTCCTGGATGGAAGGATTGTTCGAATGGTTTCCATTTTGGACGATGGAACCTTGAGAAACTTGTTCAGGATCTTGAGATCTAAGATTGGTCTGAACGTTCCCTCTTTTTTGGGAACTACGAACAGATTGGAGTAGAACCCCATCCCTCGTTCTTTTAATGGAACAGGATGAATCACTTCCAGAAGATAACCTTGGAAGGCTATTTCTAGCGCCCAAGGATCCAGAACATCTCTTGCCCAAGCCTGAGTGAAGAGAGAGAGTCTGCCCCCCACCAAATCCGGTCCCGGATCGGGGGCCCGCATCTCATGCTGTCTTGGGAGCAGTGGCAGGTTTCTTGGCCTGCTTTCCTTTGTTCCAGCCTTGCCTTGGTCTCCAGGCTGGATTGGCTTGAGAAGTATTACCCTCCTGCTTAGAGGACGTAGCACTTGGGGCTGGTCCGTTTCTGCGAAAGGGACGAAAATTAGGTTTATTTTTGGCCTTGAAAGACCTATTCTGAGGAAGGGCGTGGCCCTTGCCCCCAGTGATATCAGAGATAAACTCTTACAAGTCAGGGCCAAACAGTGTTTTCCCCTTGAAAGGAATGTCAAACAATTTGTTCTTGGAAGACGCATCCGCTGACCAAGATTTTAACCAAAGCGCTCTGCGCGCCACAATAGCAAACCCAGAATTCTTCGCCGCTAACCTAGCCAATTGCAAGGTGGCGTCTAGGGTGAAAGAATTAGCCAATTTAAGAGCACGAATTCTGTCCATAATCTCCTCATAAGAAGAAGAATTACTAATAATCGCCTTTTCTAGCTCATCGCACCAGAAACACGCGGCTGTAGTGACAGGGACAATGCATGCAATTGGTTGTAGAAGGTAACCTTGCTGAACAAACATCTTTTTTTAGCAAACCTTCTAATTTTTTATCCATAGGATCTTGGAAAGCACAACTATCTTCTATGGGTATAGTGGTGCGCTTGTTTAGAGTAGAAACCGCCCCCTCGACCTTGGGGACTGTCTGCCATAAGTCCTTTCTGGGGTCGACTATAGGAAACAATTTTTTAAATATGGGGGGAGGTACGAAAGGTACACCGGGCCTGTCCCATTCTTTATTAACAATGTACGCCACCCGCTTGAGTATAGGAAAAGCTTCGGGGGGCCCCGGGGCCTCTAGGAACTTGTCCATTTTACATAGTGTTTCTGGAATGACCAGATAATCACAATCATCCAAATTGGATAACACCTCCTTAAGCAGAGCGCGGAGATGTTCCAACTTAAATTTAAAAGTAATCACATCAGGTTCAGCTTGTTGAGAAATTTTTCCTGAATCTGAAATTTCTCCCTCAGACAAAACCTCCCTGGCCCCCTCAGACTGGTGTAGGGGCCCTTCAGAAACAATATCATCAGCGTCCTCATGCTCTTCAGTATTTTCTAAAACAGAGCAGTCGCGCTTTCGCTGATAAGTGGGCATATTGGCTAAAATGTTTTGATAGAATTATCCATTACAGCCGTTAATTGTTGCATAGTAAGGAGTATTGGCGCGCTAGATGTACTAGGGGCCTCCTGTATGGGCAAAACTGGTGTAGACGAAGGAGGGGATGATGCAGTACCATGCTTACTCCCCTCACTTGAGGAATCATCTTGGGCATCATTTTTACTAAATTTTTTATGACATAAATCACATCTATTTAAATGAGAAGGAACCTTGGCTTCCCCACAGTCAGAACACAATTTTTAAATTGAACACACTTTATTACTGCAATTGCGAAAAAGTATGAAGGAATTGTTCAAAATTCACCAAAATTTCACCACAGTGTCTTAAAGCCTTAAAAGTATTGCACACCAAATTTGGAAGCTTTAACCCTTAAAATAACGGAACCGGAGCCGTTTTTATATTTAACCCCTTTACAGTCCCTGGAATCTGCTTTGCTGAGACCCAACCAAGCCCAAAGGGGAATACGATACCAAATAATGCCTTCAGAAAGACTTTTCTATGTATCAGAGCTCCACACACATGCAGCTGCATGTCATGCTGTTCTCAAAAACAAGTGCGCCATACCGGCGCGAAAATGAGGCTCTGACTATGATTAGGGAAAGCCCCAATAGAATAAAGTGTCTAAAACAGTGCCTGCCGATATTATTTTACAAAAAATACCCAGATTAAATGATTCCTCAAGGCTAAATATGTGTAAATATGATCGATTTAGCCCAGAAAATGTCTACAGTCTTAATAAGCCCTTGTGAAGCCCTTATTTACTGTGTGAATAAAATGGCTTACCGGATCCCATAGGGAAAATGACAGCTTCCAGCATTACATCGTCTTGTTAGAATGTGTCATACCTCAAGCAGCAAAAGACTGCTCACTGTTCCCCCAACTGAAGTTAATTCCTCTCAACAGTCCTGTGTGGAACAGCCATGGATTTTAGTAACGGTTGCTAAAATCATTTTCCTCATACAAACAGAAATCTTCATCTCTTTTCTGTTTCAGAGTAAATAGTACATACCAGCACTATTTTAAAATAACAAACTCTTGATTGAATAATAAAAACTACAGTTAAACACTAAAAAACTCTAAGCCATCTCCGTGGAGATGTTGCCTGTACAACGGCAAAGAGAATGACTGGGGTAGGCGGAGCCTAGGAGGGATCATGTGACCAGCTTTGCTGGGCTCTTTGCCATTTCCTGTTGGGGAAGAGAATATCCCACAAGTAAGGATGACGCCGTGGACCGGACACACCTATGTTGGAGAAAGTGTATTAATATGACTGTGTTGGCTATGCAAAACTGAGGAATGCGTAATAAAGGGATAAAGGACCACTATGGGGCAGTAGTGCGTGTAGCAGTGTTAAATATGCAACATGAAGTTAGCGTTAGTTTAATTTTGGCTTCTGATTCCCTTTAATCTCCTGCGGCCAGGTTAGTCCTGATAGGACATGCCCAGTGATTACCAGCTACCTGCATACAACAATTCAGTTTGGCTAACTGGCTGTGTCCTGTTCTGGCAGAAGCAGATTATCATATATCACACATAGTTAAAGGCAAACATTTGTGCATCATTTAATTGCTTTGATGCATTAGAACAATGTATTATTGTATTAGCATGTCTTTTTAATCCCCACTATACAAATGGCTGTAGATTTCAGAAAATCAGAAATTGCAAAAAAAAAAAAGAGAAATTAGATTTCCCTATATTTAACATTGACAAGACTAGTAGCTTTCTACCGACTAGAACCTTTTTACAGCTGACTAGTAAACTATATTGATTTTTCTGAACAATGTATACTGATTATATATCATTTTCTATGCATGTTTTATAACATATGTGTAAATGCATCTTACAAATAGATTTTTATGATACTATATGTGTTATTTCCTCTTACTGTTTTTGACTCTTTTGACAAGCAGTTTTCTTAATAGTGATAATATTCCCACTTTTGGTAAGATTTAATTCAGAAGTAAATTACTGCTCTGTCAATAAATGCTTTCTACAAACTACTTGTGCCAACAATAAGATACATACAGTTCTAGGGTTACAGCTATTACTCAAGAATATCGCTAACATTTTTCAGTGTGATCACATTAAACAAATATTTATTCAAAGGAAAAACTACATTTTAAAGCTGCCAAAATGGTAAAATTGTATAAAAAAAAAAATATGTGCAAGGGGTAAATACTTTTAAAACACTTTAGATCATTGCGTAAAAACAAGGAATCTTTATCCTTTGCCTTTTGACCATATGATCCATTTTTTCCTGAGCTCTTTAAAAAAAACTTAACACCTATATGGGTCTGGCAGCAAATTATCCAAAACCTGAAAAATGACATTGAAAATAATATGATATCATCCAAGAGGTCCTCAAAAAAAGTAATATTTTCTATATATTACTGTTAATTCAGCATTTCTTCTTACCCTTTCCAAACGAAGACAATGGAATCAAGGCCGGTGCTAGGATTTTTGGCCACACAGGCGAGGATACATTTTGCCGCCCCCCCCGCTTGCATACCATCCCATTGCTAGTTAAAGGGATATGAAACCCAAAATGTTTCTATCATGATTCAGATAGAGCATGACATTTGAAGCAACTTTCTAATTAACTCCTATTATCAATTTTTCTTCGTTCTCTTGGTATATGTATTTTAAAAGCAGGAATGTAAGCTTAGGAGCTGGCCCATTTTTGGTTCAGCACCCGGGTAGTGCTTGCTGATTGGTGACTAAATTCAAATCAAACAGTGGTAGTGCAGCATAGCAAATCAAACGGTGGAAGTGCAGCATAGCAAATCAGACAGTGGTATTGCTGCATAGCAAATCAGACAGTGGTTGTGCTGCATAAGAAATCAGACAGTGGTTAGCTGTCATATATGAGTATTAGCCACCATATGTGCATATCTGTCATATATGAGTATTACTGTATTAGCCACCATATGTGTATATTAGCTGTCATGTCATATATGAGTATTAGCCACCATATGTGTATATTATTAGCTGTCATATATGAGTATTAGCTACCATGTGTATATTATTAGCTGTCATATATGAGTATTAGCCATCATGTGTATATTATTAGCTGTCATATATGAGTATTAGCCACCACATGTGTATATTAGCTGTGATGTCATATATGAATATTAGCCACCATATGTGTATATTAGCTGTCATGTCATATATGAGTATTAGCCACCATATGTGTATATTATTAGCTGTCATATATGAGTATTAGCTACCATGTGTATATTATTAGCTGTCATATATGAGTATTAGCCACCATATGTGTATATTATCTGTCATATATGAGTATTAACCACCATATGTGTATATTAGCTTAGCTGTCATATATGAATATTAGTCACCATTTGTGTATATCTGTCATATATGAGTATTACTGAGTAATACTCATATATGACAGATATACACACATGGTGGCTAATCAGTCAGTAATACTCATATATGACAGCTAATATATTCTACACATAGGGTGGCTATTGGCTAATACTCATATATGACAGCTAATATACACATAGTAGCCACCATATGTCTATATTAGCCGTCATGGCATAAGTTAAGTATTAGCCACCATATGTGTATTATTAGCTGCCATGTGAGTACCGGTAGTGAGTATTAGCTTTGGTAAAATAATAGATAGTTTCCTTTGTACACTTTAAAATAAATCATATTAATAGTTAACATAATGGACAGAAAAGGAAAATAAAAAAAACAGCTTGTGTAAACTATAAGAGTATGGGTAAAAAATATATATAACAGACATTCATAAAGGTGCCAATTTAGGAATATCACTAAAATTAAATAATAATACAGCCAGGAATTCTGTAATTATAAATTAAATTCGCCATCCTACCTCTCATTTCTGTACCTCCGGTCTGGCCGTCTGGTTGGCGTGCCTCAAGCTCAGCCTCAATTTCAAAATCATTTTCAGTGTGTGTCAGACTGTCAGTGACAGACTCAGTCACGACACGAGGAACCGGCATCCACTGCACTTTTGTTTGCCTCTCTCACTCAGAGAGTCGGCTCCACACTGCTGTCCGACTCCAGGCTCCACGTCACTGACTGACTGTGCACGTGACGCACAGTCTCTCATACAGATAGGCGTTACGCAGCCGATGCACAAGTGAGCTGACTTTCACACACGCCCCCTCCCCTGCCCAAATAGCAGTGAGTTCATAGCATTGCTGCCCAAATAGCAAGCATATCATATTAGCAAGTAGCAATATTAATGGCAAGTATGGACGGACTGTGTGTAACAATTTATGTAGGAAGTAACAAGTTGCAGCAGGCTCAGCACATAAATAATTTTTCAGTGTACTACTCACGCTGCTTTGAAATTGTATTTGCCAATGCTGGCAGCCAGGCAGATCCGGCGCCCCCCTGCTGGGGGCGAACTAAGGCGGCTGCCCAGAATGCCTTACTTAAGCGCTGCCCCTGAATGGAATTATCTGCATTAAGACAGGGATTGACAAATGTATTTGAAACTTAGGAGCGACCAGAACATTTTAGGATCCAGCCATAAATTTTTTAGGAAGCCAGTGGGCTCCAATTAACAAGTAGCGATTGCGGCTTCTGAGCCCCAGCATTTCAGTCTTGCTCTGAGACACTAGCTAAGAAGAAGCAATCTATCTTAAACCACTGCTATTTAACCTTTTTTCAACACTTTAGGTCGCGGATTGCAATCATCTCGATCAAGATCAAATCAAGATGATTGACAGCCCCCTCTGAGTGTGATTGGCCGCAAGCAGGGGGCTAAATTGGCACAAACAGGGGAGACTGGCAGACAAGGTTCAAGACCTTGAAACTTGTCCGCCAAGCCTTTGATAAATGGAGCCTAAGGAGTGATTTTATATCAGGATGTATGCAGAAAAATAAAGTAGGTGCAGAATTAGAATTTTAGGAGTCATAGCTCCTGTATTTGTCAAAAGCTGTGTTCAGTGGCTATTATGGTTGTTTGCTTTTGATACACATAGAATATATCAGCAAATTTATCCCTGCATTGCACAAGATCTACAAAGTGCATTCAAAGCTATCATATTTTAATTTTTTTAACAAAATTAAATAGTTATGAAGTCCCTGTACATACACCCTCAAAATATTTTGGTTATGTTTATCTTATAACCTTTGTGGTGGCCACTTACAGACAAATATAATTGAGGCTTCAGCACTAATTATGCATTCACTGTGTAAAATATTGCAGGGTCAGCATTCCGACGTCTGAATCATAACATCAGCCTCTCTAGGGATAAAAATAATTTTCAGGATTCAATTGCAGGAAAAGAGAGGCAAAATAAAAATGCAAGTATACAGCAATATTTTGTTTATATATCCAAAAATATGAAGTAAATATTTTTTGCCTATATTACAAGGGGAGTGTGAACAAAATGCGCTATTGAGCACTAATTGAGCTCAAGTAAAATCAATACCACTCTATTCTTGCACTCATATTAGAAGTTTTAAAGTAAAAAGTTATCGAGCAAGTGAAACCTCAGATGCGCTAACATCTGGAAGTTAGATAGCGCAACCTTGATAACTCCCTTTCACCATAGACTTCTATGCGGTGCACTACAAAAATGTACCTCTGTTAACATATTTTCTCAGTTCTCTTTTGTATCTTTTGTTGAAAAGAGGGATATATGCTCAGGAGCGTGCAGATCTTTGGAGCAAGAATGTCATCCATTTGCAAAAGCACTAAATGGCACCAATATTTCCAGCCATTCAGTGCTCCTAATGAGGTGTCTCTTCAACAAAAAATATCATGGAAACAAAGCAAATATGTTCATTTCTTAAAATAGTATGCTCTGAATTAGAAAATATTTTTGTGTGTTATATCCTTTACAATATATATATATATATATATATTTGATAAATGGAAAGAAAGAGAGTCTTAAAAAATGTAGTGTTGGTGGGGGTGAAAATTGTCTTTTAGAAATTAATGATTGAATTGGACAATTAGCTTCTAGGATACAATTCAATAGAATAAAATAGTGATAACCTTTTAGTTTGAATCTATATATTTAGTCTTTTGTCATATCTTAATGAAAAAGAACAATCCCTTCTATTTGGGAATAATTTGCTCCTCATAGGAAAGTCCCAAGGACGGAAACAGTATAAGGCTGCCAAAGTAAATTGAAAGACAAAGGCTGTCAAATTGGTGTTAAAAAACAATAACGTTTGCGGGGGCGGAGCCTGGCCAGGAAACTAATGGCCGCACATTGAGCGAGCTCTGAAACCCCAGACCTCTCATATTCAGAGCAATGCAACTTGCAGCTTTATCATGCACCCTAAGTGTGCCGGTACCTCATAGGACCTTTAGAGACACCGCAAGCCTCACTGGTATGGACGCTTAGTCAACCCGGCTCGACATCAAACCCTTGCTGCGCAGTTTGGCCCTACCTCATCACTGCCGCATGGAAAACACGCTGCACAACATAGATACCGGATCAGCAGCTTGCCTAAGAGAGAGGGCCAGTCGGCGGATGACAGCGACTGCATTAATCGGATACTGAACTCAGCAGCAATAGTAGCCTCAGTAGAAGGGGCAGAAATCGTAAACCGGAACGCTGCTCACATCCGACGCTTAGGGCCCGATATCACTCATCCGTACCGCAGGACCATCAGCGGCACATACAGAAGAGCGGGTAGGTCTGAGGGGACATAAAACCACTTGATAACATAAGTATCAAATAGCTGGGATAGCAAACCAATGGCCTTTGGGCCATACCAGTGACACACATTTGTTTTCAGACAAGGTGGAGACAACACAAAGCATTATTATATATACAGACCAGGCAGTGGTGAATCCTAATACTTTTAGATGCAGCCATCCAGACTCAGGCACCTTAGGCTGTAAGGAATAGGGGGGAAGGTAGCTGCCCATATTATATATTTTTCAAAAATACGGTACAGATACAGCCTGCATATTGTGAAAGCTTAAGGTCTGAACACTGTCTATTGCCCAGTACTGAGGGGCAGAAATGTCCAACAGGAGAATTACCAAACCGCACAAGGGCTCTCAGTCCTCTAATATGGAAAGCTATTTAATTACACCTGAAACAACCACTGGTGTGACTAAAGATCATTTTAAACCATCCGGACACAATGTTATAGCTCAGATACATGGCATAGAAACGCCACAACATGATTACCTCACCAAAGAGGATATAAAGCATCTGTCCTCCAAGCATGACATCAAAGAAGTAATGTTAGATGTGAAACGCATGTTCAGTGAAATTAAACAAGACATCGCCTCAATAGACCACAGAGTTGCAGAGGTGGAGGAGACACAGGAGTCCTTACGCTCAGACCTTCAACATCAGTTCAGCTGCCTTCAGTCTCAAGAAACAATTGTACATAACTTGACAGAATGGATAGAGGACCTTGAAAATAGGAGTAGGTGCAATAATTTGAGGCTTCGGAGGATTCCTGAGTCAGTTAGCCCTCCTGACATATCCCATTATATCCAGGAGATGTTCAAATTCGTAAAGAATTCCCCAAATGCAGAAGATGTCCAGATAGAGCGCGCACACAGAGCCCTTAGGCCTAAACCACCAACAAGAGCCCAGCCAAGAGACATCATTGTTAAACTTCTGTCATATAGAGACAAAGAGGAGATTCTCAGACACACTAGAAACAAGCATCATGTCACCTATGAGGGATCTGAGATCCAGATATTTAAAGATCTGTGCCCGACAACTCTTCAGAAACTAAGAGATCTCCGCTATATCACATCAACACTTCAAGCTCAAAACATACAGTATAGGTGGGGATTCCCCACCTGCCTCATTGCATCTAAAGATGGAGCAACTGCCACCTTCAAGACGTTAGCAGACCCACCTACTTTCAACCAGATTTTGGGTACACAAATACGACCTCTGAACCAGATAACGGGCCCAACACCTCCTGAACCGGGAGCAAATGAGGATGAGAACCGCCCTGGCTGACTTTGTGCTGGAAGTTTGGATCTCTCGGTATTGTCTGCCGCTACTCATGCCAGCCGATGGACACACTTACTCTGAACGCCGGACAGATAAGTTCATATTTTTATCTATGAAATGTTTTCCTATAACAGTATGTATGTGACTTTAAGTATGGCTTATCTGATTAGACTCTGGGCGCCTGGCCCTCATTCTTTTGAGACCTAGGCCTTGCACCTACTACAGTCAGCTTGGGTCTCAGAAGACGACTGACTCTCCAGAGTTATAAGAGACTTGAATCTTGTTATACGCATCTTTGTGCTGCAACACATGTTTTATTATCCACTTGTTTGATGTTATTTATCTTAGATTCTGTTTATATACATCAATACTAGCCTTATGGCCACTGTTTTAAGCACTTGATTGCTATGTCATAAAAGTTTACCATAGGAAAGATCTTCTCTGTTCCCTAGAATATATACTATCACCGTGAATGGGATGGCAGTGGACTTTCTAGATTTACAAGAGACTTGAACATGGTTTTATGCATATCCACGCTGTTATACATGTTTTGCTGCCTAAATATACACAGGGTTAATCATTATTTTTAAATAATATTTTTTTTTCTTTTTAGTATTGTCATTAGCAACATGTGTTCCAGAGGGCCAGACCTAGGCATTGCTTTGACCCTTGTTCTGGAATATGCTGAGTTTAACTGTCTGAAAATGTTATCATTGTTTATTGTTTGTTTTTCCCTCAATACTGGTACATTAGGATCTTTTTGGTTGCATTTTTCTGCAAAGTTCTTACATAAATATACACATCAATAAATTAGAGTTATGGGGTTACTACCCCCTGATATACCTATATACCTTAAATTTTGTCTATTTACTCATCTTTGATTTCTAGACCTCACCCCAACATTTGGGGATCCCTTCCAAACCCCTAATCCTCTACATACTCTACTACCACTTGACTAGTTTTTCTCATACTCTACTAACCGACACTAACTCCTACTCTCACTCCAATATCTTTTTCCATTCTCACCCTCCCCTCCCGCTTTTTTTTTTTTTTCTTCTCTCTTCCCCTCCTCTCCCTTCCCCCTACATTCCCCCTCCTTCAACCCAAGCTTATTCCCAATGGCTCGCCAATGTGGGAATAGAGATGGTCATCTTATAGATCTTATCACTATAAATGTAAAAGGCCTTAATAACCCAGGGAAAAGATCAATAATCACTAGGGACATTCACAGGATGGGTGGAGATGTGATTTTCATACAAGAGACACATTTTTATAGAAATTGCGAACCCAAATGGTATAACTGCCAGTTTCCAGTGGCACACTTTGGTTCAGGCCCCACAAAGAAAAATGGAGTGGGTATCCTGTTTCACTCCAGGATCCCCTTTCAATTAGACCAACTCTATAGGGATCCCGAGGGTAGATGTCTAATTCCAACTGGCGCACTCTACAACAGGCCCATTACTCTAGCTAACCTATACTTTCCCTGCTCCGCACAGGATTCATTCCTCAGAAGGATTGCACATAAGATTCTGGAAATACAAAAAAGAACCATCTATTTGGGGGGAGACTTTAAAGCCTCACTCAGTCCTGATATGGACACCTCGGACGGCCTCTCCAGCATCCCATTTAAAGTACTCAAAAATCTCACGAGAACCCTTAGAGACCTGGTTCTTCATGATATTTGGCACATATTGCACCCTACAACTAAAAATTACACTTTTTACTCTCATACACATAGGAAGTACACAAGAATCGACTATATCTTCACAGATTCAGCGGGGCTCTCCCTGACAACCAGTAGCAGTATTGGCTCGATCACATGGTCGGATCATGCGCCAGTCAAATGCTCCATAGATTGGCCTGATACTCCGTTGACTCCCTTCGTGTGAAGGCTAGAGGACTCGCTTCTTGATAATCACCTTTTTAAACAAGAAATGCGCAGCAGCATTGATGAATACTTCCGTCTGAACTCGGACGACCTCATGTGCCCTACCACTGTGTGGGAGGCACACAAATGCGTAGCCAGAGGTATCTTGATTAAACATAAATCAGTGCTGAACAGAAAGAGAAAAGAACAATACAAGACTCTCTTATCTAAGGTGTCTCAAGCTGAGCAGGCACATAAGGATTCACCTGTAAACGTAACACTAAAGAAAGACCTGGCTCTTGCCAGATCTGAACTATTACACTATCTACAAAGAGAAAATCAGGCAAAGGCATTAATACTCAGGCAACATTTCTTCGAACACAGTAACAAGGCAGAGAGGCTCCTGGCGTGGTCTATTGCACGCCAGCGACTTAAGGCATATGTATATGAGCTCTCAGATCAAAGAGGGAACAGTTGTAGGGATGGGCAGTCAATTGCAAACATATTTGGGGATTTTTATGAAACTCTCTATAACATTCACCCACCCGGCAATGAACAAAATGACCGGGCTGGTGGGCCTTCATCTGAGCGGACCGTGGAGGACTACCTCTCTGAGGTGGATATGCCAAGGCTGACTCAAGAGGAAATGGATCAGCTTGAGGCTCCCTTTACGGCGGAGGAAATTGTGTTGGCCATCAAGGAACTTCCTACAGGCAAGAGTCCCGGTCCTGACGGATTCGGTATCCAAAATTATAGACCCTTCTTGGACGTGTTGGTGCCTCGCTTGCTCCACCTGTTCAATATGCTGTCAGAAAAGCCAACTTTGCCCCACACGATGCTAGAAGCATTTATTACAGTGATACCTAAGCCTGGCAAACCTGCGGACCAGCCTGGCAGTTATAGACAAATTTCTCTTCTTAACTCTGACGTCAAGATATTAGCAAAAGTCATTGCTAATCACCTCAAAAGCCTTCTGCCTCGACTAGTGTCCACAGACCAGGCTGGTTTCATTCCAGCAAGAGAGGCTTGCGATAATACCTTGAGAGTGATTCAGCTGATCTCTCACGCCCGGGCCAACTCCGCACCATTGTCATTAGTGTCGACGGATGCGGAGAAGGCCTTTGATCGGGTCAATTGGACGTTTATGCGCCATACCCTGGGAAAACTAGGATTCGGCCCAAAGTTTGTCCACAGAGTCTTTTCTTTGTATTCGGCACCAACGACGTGAGTTCACGTCAATAGCATCTTCTCTAAACCTTTTCAGATTGCCAACGGCACCAGGCCCTTTCCCCCCTATTGTTCGCTCTGGTTGTAGAGGTTCTGGCATGCAGGATTCGTGCTAATCCAAACATTCAGGGTATCAGAGTTGGTGGTCTCGAGCATAAACTTGCAATGTACGCGGACGATATTCTGCTAACATTGACTAGAACTGCTTCTTCTCTCCAAGCTTCACTTGCTGAGTTCAAAAACTATGGGAGAGTATCTGACTTCTTCCTCAACCCAACTAAATCGGAGATCCTCAACATTACCGAACCACGGGAGGTCATGGATACCTTGTTTACTCAATGCACACTTCACATTACCTCTGGGCGACTAAAATATCTCGAAGTTGATCTAGCCCCATCGGTGAAAGAAATTGTTGAAGTCAATTATAAACAGATCAGAGACACTATTACACGCGATCTGGCCTTGTGGAAAAACAAAAATATATCATGGGTGGGACGCATACATGTCATCTAAATGAACATTTTGCCTAGAGTGCTATATATCATGCAGACAATACCCCTATCCACCGCCTCACATCTTATCCATCAAATCCAATCACCAATTGAGACTTATATTTGGAATGGAATTAAACCGAGAGTGAATAAGAAAACAATGTATCTCCCAAGAGACAGGGGGGGGGGTTGGGGGTCCCTCAACTATCTGTCTATTGTAAGGCCATAGGCCTTCAGCGCTTGGTGGAATGGTGCTACAACTCTACCAACAAAGCCTGGATAGGGTTAGATAATGATATATTGCAAAGAGGCAATGTCGGTTCTCTTGCTTGGGTAGCGGCCTCACGGCGCCCTGGGCAGATACAACATTACCCCCCTGCTAGAGGACGTCTTCCAGACATGGGGTGACCTGATTAAAACTGACAATAACATATCAACCTTAAACGCCCCTGTGACCCCAGTCCGTGAGAATCCAGACAATGGTCTTGCTAACAAATTATATACACCTGGCTCAACATATACTCTAGCCGAAGCAGCCTTATCTAATTTAATACATCAGGGGAAGATTAAGACCCAAGAAGAGCTGGTTGGTTGGGACGGTTGGATGTTTTCATCCTGGTTCCGTGTCGCTCAATTTCACCATTACTTCAATAGCCTCAACAATAAGACTTTATTGCTCAGACAAAAAACACCCTTTGAAACGCTCTGCACTACGGATCATACACCAGAACATTTGATCTCACGCCTATATAAACTGCTGCTGGTCAGAGATGACAATACCTTACCTTCCTATGTGGATAAAGTTCACAAAGAAAGGAGATCTGTTGACTCAAAGTTAGTTGCTGGAAAAACTTGTTTATTATGGTGATCCAAAACAAGTCAAAGTAAAGCAAAGTACATAGGGTCACAGTGAGGAACGCCTGACGCGTTTCGCGCATGCGTAGATGCGCTTCTTCGGAGGCCACCATAATAAACAAGTTTTTCCAGCAACTAACTTTGAGTCAACAGATCTCCTTTCTTTGTGAACTTTATCCATATAGCGGTGGATATACCGCATACTGACCTGTTGCTCCCGTAGCCGAAACCGGCGTTGACTTCCGGGTTTGTCTTAACTACACTACCCACAGTGCACCTAGCGACGTCACGGGGTGTGCATGAGAATACTACGCTATCAGAGCCGGATCTCCAAGCACGCCAAGAAGGACCCACACGCTACACCCCCACGGAAGGGTTTCAAGTACAGCAGTGCGCCCAGGCACCCCACCAAGTCTTGTGGAGGGTAAGAGTTTTTCCGGACATTACCACAGTGACTGCACATTTTATCTCTGCACCTTACACCGGTGACAACTAGGTTGAAGTGGCATTCATACAATTACCTGACAAGCAAGGAATAGAAAATCAGGAATTAACGCTGTGTTTCATATGTACTGTACATTGACCGTTGTCCCTGATAGCACAGACTTTACTGGGACTGATTCCCTGGATGTATTAGGGTGCTATATTTATACTGCTCATAACACCCTTTGGGAATCCATTTTCTGAACACTTGCTTTGCTCTTTGATATTGTCTTCCTATGTGGATGCTTGGCACAACAAACTAGGTACCAAGATTGAGACTAAAGCATGGCTCAAAATCTTTGATAAAGCAAAAAAGACATCAAATTTTTGAGTAGGTGGTATCTTACCCCCCAGAGACTGAAAAAAATGTACCCACATATTGGAGGGGATTGCTGGAGGGGCTGCAGCGAGGAGGGAACATTGCTCCACATTTGGTGGACATGCCCGCTTATACGCCCCTTTTTGGAGAAAGTGTTATTGGAGTGCAGTAGGCTCCTGACCCACATTATTTACTGTTTCATAGCCTACCTAAAATAACTGAAGAAGCTAAACTAAGACTGTTTACCCTGATGTTGAATTGTGCAAAGGGATTGATTCCGAGATATTGGAAATCATTACAGGTGCCATGTTTGGAGGAGTGGAAGACTGGACCTACTCAGCCTGGTGAGATACCACTATCTCAAACTAGGAAAACTTGCTACACATGAATATATGTCACTACTCTGGGAAGGCAAATCCTTATAGAGATAGATCATCGCCCTGGGCAGGATCCCATAACATTTCATGATAACAGAATTTATGCTTACCTGATAAATTACTTTCTCCAACGGTGTGTCCGGTCCACGGTGTCATCCTTACTTGTGGGAATATCTCTTCCCCAACAGGAAATGGCAAAGAGTCCCAGCAAAGCTGGCCATATAGTCCCTCCTAGGCTCCGCCCACCCCAGTCATTCGACCGATGGACAGGAGGAAAAATATAGGAGAAACCATATGGTACTGTGGTGACTGTAGTTAGAGAAAATAATTCATCAGACCTGATTAAAAAACCAGGGCGGGCCGTGGACCGGACACACCATTGGAGAAAGTAATTTATCAGGTAAGCATAAATTCTGTTTTCTCCAACATTGGTGTGTCCGGTCCACGGCGTCATCCTTACTTGTGGGAACCAATACCAAAGCTTTAGGACACGGATGAAGGGAGGGAGCAAATCAGGTTACCTAAACGGAAGGCACCACGGCTTGCAAAACCTTTCTCCCAAAAATAGCCTCCGAAGAAGCAAAAGTATCAAATTTGTAAAATTTGGCAAAAAAGTGCAGTGAAGACCAAGTCGCTGCCTTACATATCTGATCAACAGAAGCCTCGTTCTTGAAGGCCCATGTGGAAGCCACAGCCCTAGTGGAGTGAGCTGTGATTCTTTCAGGAGGCTGCCGTCCGGCAGTCTCGTAAGCCAATCGGATGATGCTTTTAAGCCAAAAGGAAAGAGAGGTAGAAGTCGCTTTTTGACCTCTCCTTTTACCAGAATAGACGACAAACAGAGAAGATGTTTGTCTGAAATCTTTTGTAGCTTCTAAATAGAATTTTAGAGCACGGACTACGTCCAAATTGTGTAACAAACGTTCCTTCTTTGAAACTGGATTCAGACACAAAGAAGGTACAACTATCTCCTGGTTAATATTTTTGTTAGAAACAACCTTTGGAAGGAAACCAGGCTTAGTACGCAAAACCACCTTATCTGCATGGAACACCAGATAGGGCGGAGAACACTGCAGAGCAGATAACTCTGAAACTCTTCTAGCAGAAGAAATAGCAACCAAAAACAAAACTTTCCAAGATAACAACTTAATATCTATGGAATGTAGAGGTTCAAACGGAACCCCTTGAAGAACTGAAAGAACTAGATTTAAACTCCAGGGAGGAGTCAAAGGTCTGTAAACAGGCTTGATCCTAACCAGAGCCTGAACAAATGCTTGAACATCTGGCATAGCTGCCAGTCGTTTGTGTAGTAAGACAGATAAAGCAGAAATCTGTCCCTTTAGAGAACTCGCAGATAATCCTTTATCCAAACCTTCTTGCAGAAAGGAAAGAATCTTAGGAATTTTTACCTTATTCCAAGGGAATCCCTTGGATTCACACCAGCAGATATATCTTTTCCATATTTTATGGTAAATCTTTCTAGTTACCGGTTTTCTGGCCTGAACCAGAGTATCAATCACCGAATCTGAAAACCCACGCTTTGATAGAATCAAGCGTTCAATCTCCAAGCAGTCAGCTGGAGGGAGACCAGATTTGGATGTTCGAACGGACCCTGAACAAGAAGGTCCTGTCTCAAAGGTAGCTTCCATGGTGGAACCGATGACATATTCACCAGGTCTGCATACCAAGTCCTGCGTGGCCACGCAGGAGCTATTAAGATCACCGAGACCCTCTCCTGTTTGATCCTGGCTACCAGCCTGGGAATGAGAGGAAACGGTGGGAACACATAAGCTAGGTTGAAGGTCCAAGGCGCTACTAGTGCATCCACTAGAGTCGCCTTGGGATCCCTGGATCTGGACCCGTAGCAAGGAACCTTTAAGTTCTGACGAGACGCCATCAGATCCATGTCTGGAATGCCCCATAATTGAGTCAACTGGGCAAAAATCTCCGGATGGAGTTCCCACTCCCCCGGATGGAATGTCTGACGACTCAGATAATCCGCTTCCCAGTTTTCCACACCTGGGATGTGGATCGCAGATAGATGGCAGGAGTGATTCTCCGCCCATTGTATTATTTTGGTTACTTCTTTCATCGCCAGGGAACTCCTTGTTCCCCCCTGATGATTGATATACGCAACAGTCGTCATGTTGTCTGATTGGAATCTTATGAATCTGGCCTTTGCAAGCTGAGGCCAAGCCCTGAGAGCATTGAATATCACTCTTAGTTCCAGAATGTTTATCGGGAGAAGAGACTCTTCCCGAGACCATAGTCCCTGAGCTTTCAGGGATTCCCAGACCGCACCCCAGCCCACTAGACTGGCGTCGGTCGTGACAATGACCCACTCTGGTCTGCGCAAGCTCAATCCCTGGGATAGGTGGTCCAGGGATATCCACCAACGGAGTGAATCTCTGGTCTTCTGATCTACTTGAATCACTGGAGACAAGTCTGTATCGTCCCCATTCCACTGTTTCAGCATGCACAGTTGTAATGGTCTTAGATGAATTCGCGCAAAAGGAACTATGTCCATTGCTGCAACCATCAACCCTACTACTTCCATGCACTGAGCTATGGAAGGACGTGGAACAGAATGAAGAACTTGACAAGCGCTTAGAGGTTTTGACTTTCTGACATCTGTCAGAAAGATCCTCATTTCTAAGGAATCTATTATTGTTCCCAGGAAGGGAACTCTTGTTGACGGAGACAGAGAACTTTTTTCTATGTTCACCTTCCATCCGTGAGATCTGAGAAAGGCCAGAACGATGTCTGTATGAGCCTTTGCTTTTGAAAGGGACGACGCTTGTATTAGAATGTCGTCCAAGTATGGTACTACTGCAATGCCCCTCGGTCTTAGAACCGCTAGAAGGGACCCGAGTACCTTTGTGAAAATCCTTGGAGCAGTGGCTAATCCGAATGGGAGGGCCACAAACTGGTAATGTTTGTCCAGAAAGGCAAACCTTAGGAACTGATGATGTTCTTTGTGGATAGGAATATGTAGGTACGCATCCTTTAGATCCACGGTAGTCATAAATTGACCTTCCTGGATAGTGGGTAGAATCGTTCGAATGGTTTCCATTTTGAACGATGGTACCCTGAGAAATTTGTTTAGGATCTTTAAATCCAGAATTGGTCTGAAGGTTCCCTCTTTTTTGGGAACTACGAAAAGATTTGAGTAAAATCCCATTCCTTGTTCCGTAATTGGAACTGGGTGTATCACTCCCATCTTTAGCCGGTCTTCTACACCAAGTAAGAACGCCTGTCTCTTTATTTGGTTTGAGGATAAGTGAGACATGTGGAACCTTCCCCTTGGGGGTAGTTCCTTGAATTCCAGAAGATAACCCTGAGAAACTATTTCTAGCGTCCAGGGATCCTGAACATCTCTTGCCCAAGCCTAAGCAAAGAGAGAGAGAGTCTGGCCCCCACTAGATCCGGTCCCGGATCGGGGGCTACTCCTTCATGCTGTTTTGTTAGCGGTAGCAGGCTTCTTGGTCTGCTTACCCTTGTTCCAGCCTTGCATCGGTTTCCAGGCTGGTTTTCACTGTGAGGCATTACCCTCTTGCTTAGAGGATGCAGAATTAGAGGCCGGTCCGTTCCTGAAATTACGAAAGGAACGAAAATTAGACTTATTCTTGGCCTTGAAAGGCCTATCTTGTGGGAGGGCGTGGCCCTTTCCCCCAGTGATGTCTGAGATAATCTCTTTCAATTCTGGTCCAAAGAGAGTTTTACACTTGAAGGGGATGTTAAGCAATTTTGTCTTGGATGATACATCCGCTGACCAAGACTTTAACCAAAGCGCTCTGCGCGCCACAATTGCAAACCCTGAATTTTTCGCCGCTAATCTAGCTAATTGCAAAGCGGCATCTAAAATAAAAGAGTTAGCCAACTTAAGTGCGTGAACTCTGTCCATAACCTCCTCATATGGAGTCTCTCTACTGAGCGACTTTTCTAGTTCCTCGAACCAGAACCACGCTGCTGTAGTGACAGGAACAATGCACGAAATGGGTTGTAGAAGGTAACCTTGCTGTACAAAAATCTTTTTAAGCAAACCTTCCAATTTTTTATCCATAGGATCTTTGAAAGCACAACTATCTTCGATAGGAATAGTAGTGCGCTTGTTTAGAGTAGAAACTGCCCCCTCGACCTTAGGGACTGTCTGCCATAAGTCCTTTCTGGGGTCGACCATAGGAAATAATTTCTTAAATATAGGAGGGGGAACAAAGGTATGCCGGGTTTCTCCCACTCCTTATTCACTATGTCCGCCACCCGCTTGGGTATAGGAAAAGCGTTGGGGTGCACCGGAACCTCTAGGAACTTGTCCATCTTGCATAATTTTTCTGGAATGACCAAGTTGTCACAATCATCCAGAGTAGATAACACCTCCTTAAGCAGTGCGCGGAGATGTTCTAATTTAAATTTAAATGTCACAACATCAGGTTCAGCCTGTTGAGAAATTTTTTCTGAATCTGAAATTTCCCCATCTGACAAAACCTCCCTCATGGCCCCTTCAGATTGGTGTGAGGGTATGACAGAACAATTATCATCAGAGCCCTCCTGCTCTTCAGTGTTTAAAACAGAGCAATCGCGCTTTCTCTGATATGCAGGCATTTTGGATAAAATATTTGCTATGGAGTTATCCATTACAGCCGTCAATTGTTGCATGGTAATAAGCATTGGCGCGCTAGAAGTACTAGGGGCCTCCTGCGTGGGCAAAACTGGCGTAGACACAGGAGTCTGAGGAATCATCTTGGGCAATTTCATTATTTGTGGCAGTACTGTCCTTACTTTGTTTGGACGCTATGGCACAATTATCACACAATTTTGAAGGGGGAGACACATTGGCTTTCATACATATAGAACATAGCTTATCTGAAGGCACAGACATGTTAAACAGGCTTAAACTTGTCAATAAAGCACAAAAACCGTTTTAAAACAAAACCGTTACTGTCTCTTTAAATTTTAAAACAGAGCACACTTTATTACTGAATATGTGAAAATATATGAAGGAATTGTTCAAATTTTACCAAAATTTCACCACAGTGTCTTAAAGCATTAAAAGTATTGCACACCATTTTCAGAGCTTTAACCCTTAAAATAACGAAACCGGAGCCGGTTACAGATTTAACCCCTATACAGTCCCAGCTACAGCCTTTGCTGTGACTTTACCAAGCCCAGAGGGGAATACGATACCAAATGACGCCTTCTAGGAACTTTTCCAACTACTCTCAGGTCCTCACACATGCATCTGCATGTCTTGCACTCAAAAAACAACTGCGCAGTAAAGGCGCGAAAATGAGGCTCAGCCTACAACTGGGAAGGCCCTTCCTGACTGGAAAAGGTGTCTAACATAGTGCCTGACGTTAAAAAACGTTCCCCAAGTTAATAAGTGTGAATTATCAGCATAAACATGTATAAAATGTCCAAATAAAGTAATCGATTTAGCCCATAAAAGTGTCTACCAGTTTTATAGCCCATATTAAGCCCTTTATTCTGTTTGAGACTAAGAAAATGGCTTACCGGTCCCCATGAGGGGAAATGACAGCCTTCCAGCATTACACAGTCTTGTTAGAAATATGGCTAGTCATACCTTAAGCAGAAAAGTCTGCTAACTGTTTCCCCGAACTGAAGTTACTTCATCTCAACAGTCCTATGTGGAAACAGCAATCGATTTTAGTTACTGTCTGCTAAAATCATCTTCCTCTCACAAACAGAAATCTTCATCTTTTTCTGTTTCAGAGTAAATAGTACATACCAGCACTATTTTAAAATAACAAACTCTTGATAGTAGAATAAAAAAACTACAACTAAACACCACATACTCTTAACCATCTCCGTGGAGATGTTGCCTGTGCAACAGCAAAGAGAATGACTGGGGTGGGCGGAGCCTAGGAGGGACTATATGGACAGCTTTGCTGGGACTCTTTGCCATTTCCTGTTGGGGAAGAGATATTCCCACAAGTAAGGATGACGCCGTGGACCGGACACACCAATGTTGGAGAAATTAGAAGATTGAAACTGGCCGAACACACTAATCCCCCTCCACCCTCTCCCTGTCCCCTCCCCCCCTTCTTCCCGTCCCCTCCCCTCTCCCTTTTTTTTTTTTCTTTTTTTCTCCCCCCCCCCTCCCCCCTTCTCTTCTTGCTCACTACTCTTCTACTTTCCTAGACTACTCTTATAGCTTGCCACTTTGTGGACCGGTTATATCTTACATATACTTCTGTTCTATGAATCAAGTTGCGGGAGTATGCTGTTATGAATACAAATAGGTCTAGACATGACCGTTCTACCAGAATAGCTTACTATAGATTTGTGTTTTATTATTAAATTATTTATTTATTATTAAAATTTGTTATTCTTCTAAGAGCACTGAACAAACAAAGTTTATATAGCGGAGCAATAAGCACTTATATAAAATCTGAAGCTCCAATGTTATACGTGACTATTGTATAATTGCACTTGCAAAATGTATAACTATGTACTCACGAACAAGTTCATTTAATAAAACTCTTATTTAAAAAAACAAAACAAACCAAACAATAACGTTTGCACATAAACACATATATACAGGCGTACCTCTGAGATATTGCGGGTTTGGTTCCAAACTACCGCAATAAAGCGAATATAGCAATAAAGTGAGTCATACTATTTTGTTTTGTTTCCCAGTGCATATAAAGTTATATTTACACTCTACTGTAGTCTATGAAGTGTGCAATAGTATTATGTCTAAAAAACAATGTGCATATCTTAATTTAAAAAATACTTTATTGCTAAAAAAATACTAACCCTCATCTGAGCCTTTAATGAGACATAATCCTTTTGGTGATGTTGTGCATATATTGGTGTGTATATACAGTATGTGTATTCATGTGTTTATATGTGTACATATGTTAGAAAAATGGAGTAATAGACTTGCTTGACACAGGGATGCTATAAACCTTACATTTCTAAAAAGAGCAAGATCTGCGAGGCGAAATAAAGTGAAGCACAATAAAATGAGGTATGCCTGTATACATATATACACGCTGGAGCCCTTGCCACTCAATTAGATTCAAACAGGAAAAAAAACATATTTTTAATCATTTTTAATATTTTATATTGCATTTACTATGTATTATGTTTACTGTGTATTTTGGTGTTAAAAATACAATAAAGTTTACAGTAAAAAAATCAGATTCTATAGATTTGTCCAAAGATGGATAAAGTTCATATCTGAATGAGGTTCAGCAGATGATAAGAAAACACAAAATATAAATATTTCATAAGTAGCCTAATCATGGGCTAGATTACAAGTGGCTCTCTACTGTGAGGGATGGTCGCGTTAACTTACGCGCATTGATAGTAAATGTGTTCGCTCTAGCACAAACTAAATTATTAAGCGTCGGGTTATCGAGATTTGATACCTAGCATGAAGAGTAAGAGTTAATACAAATTGTGCAACAAACACAAAATAAATACATTAAAAAGTGTTACACTCACATATACACTATCTAATAAAAATTATTCATATAAATATTAAAACATTTTTTTATACAGGTTAAAAGGTATATGGCACATGACATGGGGTATGAATGGAAAGAGCTATAAGGTATATATATGTCTAAGTATGTGTATGGCTGTATATACTTGTGTATTTATATATAAATATATATATATATATATATATACACATATACACACACACACACATTTTGAAGTCCTTTCCACTTGTGTTTTAATGTGTATTTACTGTAAATATTTTACATTCCAATGTTCTTCACATAGTAGAAAATGTTCTTAGTATTAAATATTTATACCTGTATATATATATATATATATATATATATATATATATAAATAAAACTAACATTTTCTTCTTCTTGGAATGTAAAATATTACTAACTCTTTTTTTTGGTTTTGAAAGTGCGCTCCATTAAAGTCTAGGCGGCAAATGTCATAACACAGTTGCGATATCCTAAGTCCTGAAGTTAGCCCGCCCGGCATAAAAGTGAAAGTGCTAAATAGTGCTCCCCTTGTAATCTAGCCCCATGTGAACAAAGAACAAATGAGAGCATCAAGAGTGAACATTTTACAAAATAATCATGGATTCTGAACAACCTGACTGTGCCTTTAACTAGTATCTGTAATCTTATACAATGTCATCATTTTAGATACTTAAAGGGACAGTAAACCCAAAAATGTTCTTTCATTATTTAGATAGAGAATACGATTTTTAAAAAGTTTCCAATTTACTTCTATTATCAAATTTGTTTTGTTCTCATGTTATTCTTTGTTGAAGGGATACCTAGGTAGGTAGAGTGCACATGTCTGAAGCACTACATGACAGGAAATAGTGCTGCCATCTAGTGCTCCTGCTAATGTATCACATTGTTGCAAAACTGCTGCCATATAGTGTTGTGGACACGTGCACACTCTTGAGCTTACATTCCAGCTTTTAAACAAAGGATAACAAGAAAACAAAGAAAATTTGATGACAGAAGTAAATTGGAAAGTTTTTTTAAAATTGTATGCTCTATCTGAATCATGAAAGAAAAAAATTGGGTTTTATGTCCCTTTAATAAAGATAACACAATCATTCACGTTTGGTAATAGGCTAATTTAAAAAAGAATGGAAATGTATGTGTTCTCAAAGCTAAAGGCTGAGCTTGTGGATATT
Organism: Bombina bombina; assembly: GCF_027579735.1. Lineage (NCBI taxonomy): Eukaryota > Metazoa > Chordata > Amphibia > Anura > Bombinatoridae > Bombina > Bombina bombina. The sequence goes on along the minus strand of NC_069502.1, from coordinate 135,879,780 downwards.
TAAGTTAGTAGCAATTGATGTAATCAAGGTGAAATTAGCTGTTGCTAAGGCTCAGTGTATTAAAGTTTATTTTGAGTAAAAAATATTTTAACTGTGGTTAGTGTGGTAGCTGATACCAGCCATAAAAAAGGAAAATTATTTCTCAGAGAACCATCTTATAGAAACCACTCATACATCAGAGTGAGTTGTTAATAAAAACAATTTCATGACGTCTAGACCAAGCCACAATAACCAGAATAAAAGGTCCTAGTTATATCTTAATTGCCCAACAGAAATGACTCTTAACTACACTAAATTATACTATTGTCTGAAAATTCTGTGTTCATAAACACACTTTGTAAGATATATATATATATATATATATATAATTATTTTTTTGTACAATATATATATATATATATATATATATATATATATATACACACACATACACACACACACAGTGCAAAAGTCTTAGACCACCATTATATTTGTTGTTTAAACAAAGTTTTAATGACCATTTATATTTATTTTTCGATCTCTTTATTAAGATACAAACAGAAAATACAGGAAATATGTACAAATATATATAAAAAAACAAAATGGCTTCTTCAGGCAAAAGTCAGTATTTAGTGTGACCTCCCTTGGCACTAAGCACATCTTGAACAATTTTGGGGAGACTGTCCTGAAGTTTTCTGAAGTAATTTTCTGGTATATTATACCAGGCTTCTTTCAGCACTTCCCAGAGTTCTTCTTTAGATTTAGGTGGTCTTTTATTTATTTCTCTGTCCAGGTGATCCCATACTGCCTCTTAAATATAAAGGTCTGGACTCTGTGGAGGCCAGTCCATGACTGTCAATGTTTTATAAGTTGTCCAAATATTATTTCACTGCTTTAGCAGTGTGTTTGGGATATTTGTCATGCTGAAAAAGAAAACCATTCCCAATCAAGCTCTTTCCAGAAGGAATGGCATGATAAATTAAAACCTGTCTGTACTTTTAAGCATTCATAATCCCATCAATTCTGATAATATCACCAACACCACTAGCAGAAATGCAGCCCCAAACCAGGACAGACCCTCCACTGTGTTTTACTGAAGGTGCAAACACTCATTCTTCCATCTCTCACCAACTCTTCTTCTCACATATTGTCGACGATTGAACTTAAAAAGTTCAAACTTGGATTTAATCCATAATGCTCACTTCCACTGATCTTCAATCTTTGTGAACTTTAGTATATCTTAGCCTTTTTACCCTGTTCCCCTTTCGAAAAAGTGGTTTCTTGGCTGCTACCCTTCCACAAAACCATTCCTGATCAAGCTTCGTCGTGCAGTAGAAGAGTCAACTTGGCATCCCGATAAAGCTGCCAGATGATGAGCCAGGTCCTTGCTGGACGTCTTACAGTCTATGAAAGAAGAAACTCTCATCAGATTTTGAAAGTTTGCTTGGACTTCCAGTCCTTTTTTTTGTCCTTGACCTCTCCTGATTCATTAAATTCTTTATAACAGCATGAATACCACATCTTAAATATCCAGTTTGTTTGCCAATTCCCCTTTGAGAGTGGCTTTGCTGATGCAAAAGTATAATTTTATGTCTGTCAAATTTTGTGATCTTTGTCATTTTGAATGGAATAATGTGATTACCAATTTCCGAACACACAGGACGGAGTTCAAGTTTCTAAAATATTTAAGGGTAGCATATACATTTATGGCTATTAAACAAAAAAGTTATATTTACTAAAACTGTCCAGATTACACTCTGTCTGCTGTTCTTCACTCTAAAGGGCTCTTTGTGTGGCCATCCCACAGTACACATTTGTAGTTCTTCTTTTCCCTTGGGGCCATAAAAACTAGTGCAGAGGGCCACATGTAACCCTTGGACTGCCAGCTGGCCATCCCTGGTTTAAACCATATGCAAGCAAAAAATGTTTTTATAATCATACTGTAAAACTTTTTTTTTGAAGGTACAAAGTTTTGTAATGTAAACTCTTGAATTTAAAAATGTCATGAAAGCTAGGGCAAAGCACTTAACACAGCTCATCTGATAATTTGCTAAAATATCCAGTTGAATACAATTGAATCAATCCATTCAGGATCTTAGTAAATTAGATAAGCAGTAAAACATAAATTATGCTTACCTGATAATTTCATCTGATAATTTAATTTCCATCTGTAGGAGGAGAGTCCACTGCTTCATTAATTACTTGTGGGAATTAAAAACCTGGCCACCAGGAGAAGGCAAAGACACCCCAGCCAAAAGCTTAAATACCTCCCCCACTCCCCTCATCCCCCAGTCATTCTGCCAAAGGAACAAGGAACAGTAGGAGAAATATCAGGGTATAAATGGTGCCAGAAGAATAATATTAAATTTAGGTCCACCCACCGGAGCAAACGGGCGGGAGCAGTGGACTCTCCTCCCACGGATGGAAATTAAATAATCAGGTAAGCATAATTTATGTTTTCCATATTAATGGGAGGAGAGTCCACTGCTTCATTCATTACTTGTGGGAACAAGTACCCAAGCTCTAGAGGACATTGAATTAACAAAACGGGAGGGTAAAGGAGGCAGACCCTATACTGAGGGCACCACAGCCTGCAGAACCTTTCTCCCAAAAACATCTTCCGCCGAAGCAAATACATCAAACTTGTAAAATTTTGAAAAAGTATGTAAGGAGGACCAAGTAGCAACCCTATAAATCTGCTCCACAGAGGCCTCGTCCTTAAAGGCCCAAGAAGAGGCCACAATCCTAGTTGAGTGAGCCGTAACCCTCTGAGGAGGCTTATGTCCCGCTGTCTCATAGGCCAAACGGATAATGCTCCTCAACCAAAAAGACAGAGAAGTGGAAGAGGCCCTCTGCCCCCTACGCTTCCCAGAATACACCACAAATAAGGAGGAAGTCTGTCTGAAATCCTTCGTGGCCTGAAGATAAAACTTCAAGGCTCGAACCACATCCAAGTTATGAAGAAACCTTTCCTTAGACGAAGAAGGTTTAGGACACAAGGAAGGAACTCTCTCCTGATTGATATAACGATCTGACACCACCTTGGGAAGAAATCCCAAACCAGTGCGAAGCACAACCTTATCGGCGTGAAAAACCAGGTAAGTAAAGGCTCATGTTGCAACGCCACTAACTCAGAGACTCTGCGAGCCGACGCAATATCCAGAAGAAACAGAACCATCCAGGAAAGAATCTTAATATCAAGTGCATCCATAGGCTCAAACGGAGCCCTCTGCAAAACCTTAAGAACCAAGTTGAAGCTCCGTAGCCAAAGGTCTAAAAACCGGTCTGATTCTGGACAGAGCCTGAACAAAAGACTGAATATCAATGTTTGAGACTTCTCCCTTATCCCTATATATGCCTCTCCCAATCTTGCCAATTTTATTTTGCATAAAGACAAGATCTAGTTGGACAGAGATTATGAAAAAGCTAAAAACAAAATTGATTTATATTTTCACAATGTCAGCTTAAAGTGACATATACAAACACTAGCACATTTGTGCATGATGTACAAAACATCTTAATACAGTGTGGGTGCTTTGGGACTCTAGATCAACTAACTAGTCTTCACCAGATTTTTACAGATTGCATGAGTAACAGACTGTGAACAGCGGCATTTACATATGACTAATCCACAGTCATTGCTAGGGAGAAGTAACTGTGGGAATTCAGGGAATCACATTTAAAAATGTGGAGTCAGAAAGCCTTAGATCACCCTCAGATTGACTATCCCCCAACTAAGGATACGAGAAATGTACATTGTAGACTTGATGCAAGATTGTCCCTGATGATAAATGCATTTGCAGCCATATCAATGGATTGGACCCTGACCTAAAAAGCTCTAGGGTTAGCTCTGGAAAAATGCACCTAGTGAAAACTACCAGCAGAAAAGTTCTACAAGGACTATCCAGTTTTACTCAGCAGCACATAAAGGAAACTCAGGATCCTTTTGTAAAGCCGCTGAGCAAACAATAAACAAAACTCAGCTGAATAGGTCTAATGTAAAACTGTACAACAACCTCAAGGGTGCAGCATCAGTACATATCATGATAAAATAATCCAATGAAGAAATAGTTGGAACATCCCTGCCATGTTCCTTGTCTTCTACCAAAGGATAACCTAAAAAAGGAGATTGCTCGTCCGTCTTCTTGTTCTCCTAGTTTCTCCACCTCTAACTCCAATACGTCTGAGTCTGTAGAACTCATGGAAGTAGGAGCAATCAAGTTGACTGAAGCAGAACGACTTAGAAGGCGCACTCTAGGACTGTGTCTGTACTGTGGTACTAAAGGTCATTTGTTGAAAGACTGTCCTACTCGGCCAGTAAAAGCCAAGGCTTAACTACTGATCGAGGGACAGAGTTAAGCCAGAACCCTATGACTTCCCTCAATCCAAAACTCTTTGTTCCTGTTACTCTCAATTTTGGAAGTACCAAGTTTCAAGCTCAAGCTCTCATAGACTCAGGAGCTGCAGGAATGTTTATTGATTCAAAATTTGTCAACTCTCTCAGGATTCCTCTTCTTGCCAAGAATCAATTGATCAAGGTCACCACGGTCAGTGGACAACCTCTGGGCTCTGGATACATTCAATATTCCACAATACCTCTACACATGTCCGTGGGTATAATCCACTCTGAAATCATCAGTTTTGATGTCATCTTTTCTAAGAAATTCAATCCAGCCGAATTAAACTATGACGTAGGCAACAAAGAGTTACTTGCCATAAAACTGGCTTTAGACGAATGGAGACATTGGCTTGAGGGTAGTAGTCAGCCGTTTCTCATTCTAACTGACCACAAGAATCTCCTTTACCTCCATACAGCTAAATGCCTCAAGACTCTTCAAGCTCGGTGGTTAAGAAGAGATGGGGTTATTGCAGTCAGATTATTGAAGGTTTAGGGAGTTTATTGCGTTGGGGAATGTGGCAGTTTAAGGATTAAGCAGAGTAAGGGTTATTGTGGTTTAGGGGTTAATAATATAGCAGGGTAGTTTGCAATAGGGGATGTGGTGGTTATGAGGTTAATAGAAAAAAACATTGCACCATTCCGATGTGGCTACTACGAGTCCAGATCTGAATCCCATCGAACATCTGTGGAAAGAGCCGAAACTCGCATTTGGCAAAAGGCACCCATCTAACCTAAGAGAACTGATGCAGTTTGCTCACAAAAGTGTGTCAAAATCCCAGTAAAAAAGTGTAGAAATTTTAGCTACATAAAGTGGTTGATTTTATTTATTGGGGGCGATTTATCAATGTCTGGCGGACATGATACGCTGTGCATAGCCGCCCCCTGCAGATTCGCGGCCAACCGTCCGCTAGCAGGGGGTGTCAATCAATCAGATCGTATGCGATCGGGCGGATTGATGTCCGCAGCCTCAGAGGCGGTGGATGAGTTAAGGAGCAGCGGAAACAGGGTTTTGGCGCCATTCGGGCCATGATAAATTGGGCCCCATTGTCTCTAGTCTGTAATAAAAAATATTAGGTTAAACAGTATCAATATTTCTGTCCGTGCCATTCTCATTCTGTTCTATTACATTTGAAATAAAGAATGGTGAATACCAAATACTTTTGTCAATTTTTACTTAGTTCAGAAAATGTTCTCCTAAAATTTTTTGAAGGGTACCAATACATTTGACCATGTCTGTAGGTATTCTTTTCAACAAAGGATACCAAGTGAATGAAACAAATTAAATAACAGAAGTAAACAGGAAAGTTGTTTAAAAAAGCACTAAGTACTAATGTTGATTTTTATTAGATGACTATTTTGAACATTTTGTGGCACATGCTTGCACATATCATAACCTGAATGTGTGTTTATTTTCCTATGGTTTTTGTGAATAATAAAGCTGTGAATATTTTGATAAATTAAAGAAGAGTGCTGGCTTCTCTTACTTTTTGAGCAAATGTAACATAGTTTATCGCTCTTCTTCTTTAGTTTATTGATGTTTATTAATTTTGACTTTACTGTCCCATAAAAATAAAAATGTATAAAAAAAAAACATATAGAATTGGAAGGGTATAGTATTTTGCATCAATATTGTGCCCCTTTGGTGTTTAAGACATGTATAATTTATTAAATGTTTTTAAATTGTTATAATTAATTTGTTAAGAAATATAACATACTATTAGCACGTCACATTGAATAACAGTGAATTGTGTGGTAATTACATGAGCTGCAATTAAATTTAACCCTTTGAGTGCTAATGACGGCTCTGAGCCGTCACAGAGTTTCCCACTCTGGTGCTGACGGCTCAGAGCACTCTCCCACCTTGAGGGAGATCTGGGGGCTCCCATCCGCTCCTACCCCGGAAATCGTGCCTGTAGAGTGACAGGCATCGCCGGGGCTTCCCGTTTTGCGTGATGACATCACAGCGCAACTTTATTTATACTTAACAATCGGCTAGATTACGAGTTTTGCGGTAAGAGCTGCTCGGTACTAACTTGCAAGTTATTGTCACCACTCACCTCCCTAATAGACATCAATGGGGAGAGCCGATGAAAAAAGCCTAACACCTGCAATAAAGGAGCGTAAAGCTCCGTAACGCAGCCCCATTTATTCCTATGGGGAAACTAAATTTATGTTTACATCTAACACCCTAACATAAACCCCGAGTCTAAACACCCCTAATCTGCCGCACCCGACATCGCCGCCACCTACATTATATTTATTAACCCCTAATCTGCCGCCCCCGACCTCGCCGCCACCTACATTATACTTATTAACCCCTAATCTGCCGCCCCCAATGTCGCCGCCACCTACATTACAGTTGTTTACCCCTAATCTGCCGCCCCCGACACCACTGACACCTACATTACACTTATTAACCCCTAATCTGCCGCCCCTAACATCGCCGCCACCTACCTACATTTATTAACCCCTAATCTTCCGCCAATGTCGCCGCCACTATGCTAAAGTTATTAACCCCTAAGTCTAACCCTAACCCCCACTAACTTTAATGTAATTAAAATAATTCTAAATAAAACCTACTATTAATAACTAAATAATTCCTATTTAAAACTAAATACTTACCTGTAAAATAAACCCTAAGATAGCTACAATATAACTAATAGTTACTTTGTAGCTAGCTTAGGTTTTATTTCACAGCTAAGTTTGTATTTATTTTAACTAAGAAGACTAGTTAGTAAATAGTTATTAACTATTTACTAACTACCTAGCTAAAATAAATACAAATTTACCTATAAAATAAAACCTAACCTGAGTTACACTAACACCTAACCTTACACTACAATTGAATAAATTACATTTATTAAATACAATTAACTAAATTAAAAAAAAAAACCACTAAATTACACAAAATAAAAAAGAAATTATCAAATATTTAAACTAATTACACCTAATCTAATAGCCCTATCAACATATTTTTTTCTTACAGGTTAAAGAGCTGATTTCTTTGGGGCAATGCCCCGCAAAAGGCCCTTTTAAGGGCTATTGGCAGTTTAGTTTAGGCTAGGGTTTTTTTTTATTGGGGGGGGGGGTTATTTTGATAGGGCTATTAGGTTAGGTGTAATTAGTTTAAATATTTGATAATTTCTTTTTTATTTTGTGTAATTTAGTGGTGTTTTTTTGGATTTTTAGTTAATTGTATTTAATAAATGTAATTTATTTAATTGTAGTGTAAGGTTAGGTGTTAGTGTAACTCAGGTTAGGTTTTATTTTACAGGTAAATTTGTATTTATTTTAGCTAGATAGTTAGTAAATAGTTAATAACTATTTACTAACTAGTCTACCTAGTTAAAATAAATACAAACTTGCCTGTGAAATTAAAATAAAACCTAAGCTAGCTACAATGTAACTATTAGTTATATTGTAGCTAGCTTAGGGTTTATTTTACAGGTAAGTATTTAGTTTTAAATAGGAATTATTTAGTTATTAATAGTAGGTTTTATTTAGATTTATTTTAATTACATTAAAGTTAGGGTTAGACTTATGGGTTAATAACTTTAGTATAGTGGCGGCGACGGGGGCGGAAGATTAGGGGTTAATAAATGTAATGTAGGTGTCGGCGGTGGCAGATTTGGGGTTAATAATAACGTAGGCGGCGACATTGGGGGGCATCAGATTAGGGGGTTAATAAGTATAATGTAGGTGGCGGCGAGGTCGGGGGCGGCAGATTTGGGGTTAATAATATTTAACTAGTGTTTGTGATGCAGGAGTGCGGCGGTTTAGGGGTTAATATGTTTATTATAGTGGCAGTGATGTCCAGAGCGGCAGATTAGGGGTTAATAATTTTATTTTAGTGTCTGCTATGCGGGAGGACCTCGGTTTAGGGGTTAATAGGTAGTTTATGGGTGTTCGTGTACTTTGTAACACTTTATTTATGAGTTTTATGTTACGGCGTTGTAGCGTAAAACTCATAACTACTGACTTTCAGTTTACGGTATGGATCTTGATGGTATAGGGTGAACCGCTCACTTTTTGGCCTCCCAGGCAGACTCGTAATACCGGTGCTATGGAAGTCCCATTGAAAAGGGACTTTTTAAAGCTGCGGTAGTTACGTTGTGCTACGGCCAAAAAAGTGTGCAGTGCCCCTAAACCTGCAAGACTCGGAATACCAGCGGTAGTGAAAAAGAGCCTTAACGCTGCTTTTTCACTCAAACCGCAAAACTCGTAATCTAGCCGATAGTTAAGTATAGGAGCAGGGGGCATGCAGCTCAGGCATCTAAGCAGCTACAGACCCCAGAGACCCACCATTGGAAAGGTAATCGCCTAACCTTTCCAACAGTGTAAGTATTGGGGGTCTGAAAGAAAAAAAAAAGTTAAAAAAAATTTGTTTAAAAAAAATAATAAAAAAAAAAAAATCTTAGCACCCAGATGGGAAAGTGCTTAGCACTCAAAGGGTTAAGTTATAACCGCAATCATGCAGAAAATCTACAGCTATTACAATACACGTTATCTGTTCAAAATGTAACCGGTGGAACAAATATTACAGCAACAAATAAAGATTTGAACACACGTTTGTGATTATTGCACTTCATGTGTAATCCAAGTTAGCAGTTAACTTTTATTGGCAGTAATAAAGACGTTGCACAACACTTTGGTTATATGAAATATTATCTATTGTCAAACTAGGCTCAAACCATGTTCTGCACGTTTCAGCCACGCAGGAATTAAGCTGTTTCTTTAACATTATTTTCTGCTTGACATAGAAAGCAATTATTAGTTTAACATTTGTTTAAATATTGCAAAAAAATATGTACTGAGTCGTATCAAAGATGTACACACAAAGTTCTGTGCAAAAGTTTTAAGCAGGTGTCAGAAAATGCTGTAATATTTTTTTTTTATGAATTAACAAAATGCAAAGTGAGTGATCAGAAGAAAAATTTAAAAAAGCATCAATTCTTCTAGGTACAATTGTACACAGTTTTTTAAGAACTTTGGCAGGTAGGTTGTTCCAAACATCTTGGAGAACTAACCACAGTTCATCTGTAGATTTAGGCAGCCTTAGTTGTTAATGTCTCTTCATGTAATACCAGACAGACTCAATGATGTTGAGATTAGGGTTCTGTGGGGGCCATACTATCACTTCCAAGACTCCTTGTTCTTCTTTATGACAAAGATAGTTCTTAATAACTTTGGCTGTATGCTTGGAGTCATTTTCATGCAGTAAAATACATTTGGGGCCACACATATGCCTCCCTGATGGTATTGCTTTATGGATAAGTATCTGCCTGTACTTATCAGCATCGAGGACAACATAAATTATGACCAAATCCACAACTCTATTTGCAGAAATGCAGTCCCAAATTTGCAAGGAACCTGCACCATGCTTCACTTTTGCCTGCAGACTCATTATTCTACCGCTCTCCAGCCCTTCAGCAAACAAAGATTTCAAATTATGACTCATCAGTCCAGTGCACCTGCTGACATTTTCCTGTGTTTTCATGCATAGTTTGCTTGACTTTGTTTCCCCATAGGAAATGGGGGTTTTGTGCCTGAAAGCCTTCCATGAAGACCACTTTTGAATATATATCATGAGAAGGGAAATAAGCATGATGTGTCTTTCATCCACTGTACTGAGTTTCCTTGGCCGACCACTGTATCTACGGTCCTCAATGTTGCCCGTTTGTTTGTACAAAGAGCATCGACAGCATATCTGGAAACCCTATTTTGGCTTGAAATTTCTGCCTGGGAGAGACCTTGCTGATGCAGTATGACTACCTTGTGTCTTGTGCTGTGCTCAGTCTTACCATGGTGTATAACTTTTGACATTAAACTGTCTTCAGCAACCTCACCTTGTTAGCAGTGTTTGGCTGTTACTCACTCAGTTGTATTCCTCCTACACAGCTGCTTCTGTTTCATTTAATGTTTGTGTTTCAACTTACATACTAAATTAGTGACTATTAGCACCTGTTTAGTATAATTACTTAATCATGCACAGGACTACATACCTAAAAATTCCCTGACTGTGTACATGCATACATATAAACATGTTAACAGAACAGACAACAGATACATGGTTATTAGGCAAGTGCATTCTGCAGTTTAGTTGCCAAATATGGAAGAAGGCAGCTGCTTCCAGCATTTGGCTCATTCCGGAGCGGGATTTCTTCTTGTGAAAGTGCAACACACAAAGATATGGATTTTTCAGAGATCTTAGTCTGTTGCACTTTCACAAGAAGAAATCCTATTTTTAAAAGAGCTGAATGCCATGAGCAGCCGCCTTCTTCTGAAAGTGAATTTGTCAAAGGGAGAGCTCCACCTTCAACAAAATGAACAAACTGCGTTCAAATGTCACATAGAAAGTTATCCCAAAAGGGTTTTAGCTTTATTTGTTTGTTGTTCCCGAGTTTAAAGTGTTGTAACTTTTAGATTGTGTGTGACTAACATCAACCTCGGGAGCCACAAACAACTTAGTAGCAATGAATAAACTTAATCAGCTCACTCAGGGATGATTCTTCAAAGCTCTCAGCTCAGAAAAAATTATTTAACAACTTCTGTCACTGCTACAAGGTCCTTCACTGGTTTCTCTTAAGGCAAAATTTACCTTGTGTAGCTCATTAAGGGGCATAACCTACATTTCTCTATGCAAAGGAGTGACACATCCTATAATATAAAAGGCCAAGTGTGTTTGTCCGAAGCTGTCATACGCAGTAGAGACAACACGAGGACAAACACACCTGGCCTTAGAGTCTGTCTACCTGATCTGCTCCTGTTTGCGGCACAGTTCGGGCAGAAGTGGGCGTGGTCGGTCGAGCGAGAGAGAGGGGAGAGAAATAGAAAGAGAGGGGGAGAGAGCAAAAGAGATGGGAAAGAGCTAAAGAGAGGGTAAGAGAGAGCAAAAGAGAGGGGAAAGAGCAAGAGTAGGGGGAGAGATAGCAAAATAGAGGGGAAAGAGCAAAATAGAGGGAAGAGAGAGAAAAAGAGGGGGGAGAGAGAGAGCAAAAGAGAGAGGGAGAGAGAAAACAAGAGGGGGAAAGAGAGGGAGCAAAAGAGAGGTGAAGGGAGGGAGGGGGAGATAGAGAAGGGGGAGAGAAAGGAAAATAGGGGGAGAGAGAGCAAAAGAGAGGGGAAGGGAGAGAGGAGGAGATAGAGAGGGGGAGAGAAAGCAAAATTGGGGGAGAGAGAGCAAAAGAGAGGGGGGGAAAGAGAGAGCAAAAGAGAGGGGGGAGAGAGAGCAAAAGAGAGGGGGAGAGAGAGCAAAAGAGAGGGGGGAGTGAGAGAGCGCAAAAGAGAGAAGAGGGGGAGAGAGGGGGGAAAGAGTGCAAAAGAGAGGGGAGAGCGCAAAAGAGAGGTGGGGGAGAGCCAAAAGAGAGGTGGGAGAGAGTGCAAAAGAGAGGGGGAGAGAGCGCGCAAAGGAGAGGGGGAGAGAGCACAAAAGAGAGGTGGGAGAGAGAGAAAAAGAGAGGGGTGAGAGAAAGCAAAAGAGAGGGGGGAGAGAAAGCAAAAGAGAGGGGGGGTGAGAAAGCGCAAAAGAGGAGGGGGAGAGAGAGAGCGCAAAAGAAAGAGGGGGCAGAGAGTGCGCAAAAAAGAGAGGGGGAGAGAGAGCGCAAAAGAGAGGGGGAGAGAGAGAGCAAAAGAGAGGGGGGAGAGAGAGCTCAAAAGAGAGGGAGGAGAGAGAGTAAAATAGAGGGGGAGAGAGAGCAAAATAGAGGGGAAAGAGCAAAATAGAGGGAAGAGAGAGAAAAAGAGGGGGGAGAGAGAGAGAGCAAAAGAGAGAGGGAGAGAGAAAACAAGAGGGGGAAAGAGAGGGAGCAAAAGAGAGGTGAAGGGAGGGAGGGGGAGATAGAGAAGGGGGAGAGAAAGCAAAATAGGGGGAGAGAGAGCAAAAGAGAGGGGAAGGGAGAGAGGGGGAGATAGAGAGGGGGAGAGAAAGCAAAATAGGGGGAGAGAGAGCAAAAGAGAGGGGGGGAAAGAGAGAGCAAAAGAGAGGGGGAGAGAGAGCAAAAGAGAGGGGGAGAGAGAGCAAAAGAGAGGGGGAGAGAGAGCAAAAGAGAGGGGGGAGAGAGAGAGCGCAAAAGAGAGAGGAGGGGGAGAGAGGGGGGAAAGAGCACAAAAGAGAGGGGAGAGCGCAAAAGAGAGGTGGGGGAGAGCCAAAAGAGAGGTGGGAGAGAGTGCAAAATAGAGGGGGAGAGAGCGCGCAAAAGAGAGGGGGAGAGAGCACAAAAGAGAGGTGGGAGAGAGAGCAAAAGAGAGGGGTGAGAGAAAGCAAAAGAGAGGGGGGAGAGAAAGCAAAAGAGAGGGGGAGAGAGAGAGCGCAAAAGAGGAGGGGGCAGAGAGTGCGCAAAAGAGAGGGGGAGAGAGAGCGCAAAAGAGAGGGGGAGAGAGAGAGCGCAAAAGAGAGGTTGGAGAGAGAGCAAAAGAGAGGGGGGAGAGAGAGCGCAAAAGAGAGGGAGGAGAGAGAGTAAAAGAGAGGTGGACAGAAAGCAAAAGAGAGGGGGGAGAGAGAGCAAAAGAGAGGGGGGAGAGAGCAAAAGAGAGGGGGGAGAGAGAGAGCAAAAGACTTAATATATATCTTGAACTGTGCAATGTATTGTTGCCCTCTTTGGCTTCCAAGGAGTTCAAACATACTGAAGAAATCAAATATATATGTTAGGTTGACTGGCAAAGGCTGCTTTACTAATTAATGATATATTACACAGATGTATAAGTCTACCTGTTTTGTACAGCATTATAAGTAGTCTATTTTTCAAAAGAAGAAGAGGACATACCTTGATATCTTTGGTTGCCTTCATCATTTCCAATATGATATAACAACCAATGGAATGGCCAATCAACACAAGCTTCATATCAGCTGGCACGTTCCTCTTTACAAATGAAAGTTTGTGCTCGATTTGTCCATTAAGCCCAAAGATGTCTTCTATCTGGTCACCTTATGTGCAAGAAAAGAGACACTTTGAATTACCAGTGGCTGCTATGAAAAATAATTCTTAAGTTATCATTGTATTTCATGTAGGTTATTTAGATGATAGTGCCAGAACCAAAACAATGCATTTCAAATCCAGCTGACAAGCACTTAGATGCCAGAGAAGGCTATATCATAATGTATTGTAAATTTTTAGCACCTGTCAGCCAACATTTTGGTCAAAATCATTTGGGGACCATTTTGAAAGCCATATAGCCAACATTTAAATGGATGTTCCTGTGCTGAATACATTGCCTTTTTATGTTTATAAAGGCTACTTTCCACCAACAGAGCAGTGAGTGTTCTTCCTAGCATTACAAAGTACAGTTAAACTCATAATAACACTATCTAATAAAAATTATTCAAAAAATATTGCACACAAAAGATATAAGGGCTCAAAGTGATGAGGTCTCAGGTGTTAGAAAAAAGGCAGGCAAAGGGCTTTAACATAGAGATATATGCATGTCTAATGAAGGATATATATATATATATTTCTATATATGTATTTATATGTGTGTATATTAATTTACAGACATATATACACGTAAATACATACGTATACATATATAGAAACATATTTTTATAAATATATATATATGCACACACACAAAAGTGCAGCAGTTAAGCAGTTGAAAACATGTAAAAACATATTTATGCAATATTCATTATTAATAAAGGTTTTAAGGATCTGTATATAGCAGAATATGTTCTATGTATATATCTGTATAAATCAATACCTATATAATCATGTATATATATCTATATATCTCTCGCTATATATATATATATATATATATATATATATATATATATATATATATATATATATATATTGTACAAAAACAGATATATGAAGAAATATTTATTTATGAATAAATAGAACATATGCGGTTATGTGCATTACACTGAAATGTGAAATATTCATATTTTCATGTTGGGTTAGCGCACATGAGAATATGCAATCGGGTTTGCGCGAGAGTGGAGTGTTTTTGTTCCACTTTTTTTCTCCATGGACTACGTGAATGCGCACGTGATATTCTAACATAAGCTTTTTGTGCTCGTTGGGTTAGCGCAAGCAAAAACTCAACTCATAATACTAGTGCAACCAGACGAGCGCAAATAGCTTACATCTAGCGCAATTAACTTGTAATCTTACTCTTTATATCATAAAGTGTTGCATGCCCCTTTTATAATGATAACATTTTATAAAAATACTTTTTTTACACCTCTGGATAGCTAATGCTTCTATACAACCATCAATAGTAATAAAAACAAGTTACGTTGTAGCTGGAAACATATAAAAGCTTGATAGATTTTGCATCCAATGTTCCTGCTGCCTGCAACTAATTCATGTATTATCATTCCTTCTGGCAGAATTAACAAATCAAAGAACTCTTACGAGCAGCCAGTAACACTTTATCATTCCACACGGGTGTTCTAAGTAGCATAACGGCCAACTGGCACCAGGACAAGAAACAGTTGAAATGGATGCGGTATACTGCTCTTGTTCACACGTCATTGAGGTTTTTTTTACACATTTATACACATATATATAACAATGTGCTGCACATTACATTACTTGTTTTGTTCAAATAAAACAGCAATATGATATTACTCACAATAAACGCAAACGATACATAAAAATGTGAATTGCAAGGGTGAAATACTAATGTTAGTATCATATGCAAAAAAAGTACCATCCCTAAAATATGTCTAAGTAGTATCCTATTGAATCACAAAATTAATGACATCCCAGAGTTATAAGTTTAACTGCAATCCAAACTGAATCCTTATTAGAAAAGTTTTACTAATGAATTGCCTTGCAATGTGCTGCAGGTCTCTGTGGTATTCAAGGGGTTAACCCTAATTCTATACTTTATTTTGATTGGCCCAGTTTCAGTGCTAACATTATATATAAAAAAAACCCCATAGATATGGTAAGATGATTGAATTTTGACTGCAGTTCTCAGACTTAAAAGTACAGTATAACAAAGTACAAATTATGGATCACGATTAAACATGAAGCATTGTGGATGAGCTTTATTACTTCAACCTAATTTGAAGCTGGCAGGCAATTATGTGAATGAGTATATGAGTGAATGACAGAAACAGGTCTGAATTCCCTAAATCTCCAGAACAGGTTAGGTCTATCTATCTATCTATCTATCTATCTATCTATCTATCTATCTATCTATCTATCTATCTACCAATCATCTATCCATCCATCTATCTTACATTCCATAAAACAGGAAGAACTCTCCACATCACTTAGTTTTTAAAAGGTGAAATTGTTACTTTTTTAAGGAATCTTGTCTATACCCATGAATGCACCCTGCGCTTATTTTGTTACCGTGATTGCTGGCCTGTCAAGAGTGTGTGTATGTATATATATATATATATATATATATATATATATATATATATATATATATATATATATATATATATATATACACACATACACACACCGGCCACTTTATTAGGTACACCTTGTTAGTGCCAGGTTGGACCCCCTTTTGCCTTCAGAACTGCCTTAATTCTTCGTGGCATAGTTTCAACAAGGTGTTGGAAACATTCCTCAGAGATTTTGGTCCATATTCACATTATAGCATCACGCAGTTGCTGCAGATTTGTCGGCTGCACATCCATGATGCAAATCTCCCATTCTACCACTTCCCAAATGTGCTCTATTGGATTGAGATCTGGTGACTGTGGAGGCCATTGGAGTACAGTGAACTTATTGGGGTAGATTTATTAAATGTCAGGCAGACATGATCCGCTGTCGGCATTTAACATTGCACAAGCATTTCTGCTGAAATGCTTCTGCAATTCCACCCCCTGCACATTTGCGGCCAATCGGCTGCTAGCAGGGGGTATCAATCATCTTGATCGTATCCGATCGGGATGATTGCTGTCCGCCTTTTTAGAGGTCTTACGACTACTGCTTCTTAACTTAACAGCTGCATTTGCAGTATAATAAATCTACCCTAATAGCATGTTCAAGAAACCAGTTTGAGATGATTTGAGCTTTGTGATATGGTGCATTATCCAGCTGGAAGTAGCCATCAAAAGATGGGTACACTGTAGTCATAAAGGGATGGATACTCAGGTATGCCATGGTATTTAAATGATGCTCAATTGGTACTAAGAGGCCCAAAGTGTGCCACAAAATATCTTCCACACTATTACACCACCACCACCAGCCTGAACTGTTGATACAAGGCAGGATGGATCCATGCTTTTATGTTGTTTATGCTAAATTCTGACCCTACCATCTGAATGTCGCAGCTGAAATCGAGACTCATCAGACCAGGCAACGTTTTTCCCATCTTCTATTGTCCAATTTTGGTGAGCCTGTGTAAATTGTAGCCTCAGTTTCCTGTTTTTAGATGACAGGAGTGGCACCCTGTGTGGTCTTCTGCTGCTGTAGCCCATCTGCTTCAAGGTTCTGCGTATTGTGCGTTCAGAGATGGTGTTAAACATATATATACATACACACACACACACACACACACACATATATATACATATATATATATATATATATATATGTGGTCTTCTGCTGCTGTAGCCCATCTGCTTCAAGGTTCTGCGTATTGTGCGTTCAGAGATGGTGTTAAACATATATATACATACACACACACACACACACACATATATATATACATATATATATATATATATGTGTGGTCTTCTGCTGCTGTAGCCCATCTGCTTCAAGGTTCTGCGTATTGTGCGTTCAGAGATGGTGTTAAACATATATATACATACACACACACACACATATATATATATATATATATATATATATATATATATATATGTGTGTGTGGTCTTCTGCTGCTGTAGCCCATCTGCTTCAAGGTTCTGTGTATTGTGCGTTCAGAGATGGTGTTATGCATATATATACATACACACACATATATATATAATGGCGTATCTCGTTTTATTGCGGTTTGCTTTATTGTGCTTCGCAGATATTGCTCTTTTTACAAATTGAAGGTTTGTGACAACCCTGTGTCGAGCAAGTCTATCGGCGCCCTTTTTCCAACATACAGTATATACAAACACATAAATACACATGAATACACACATTATATATATATATATATATATATATACACACACACACACACCACCAGCAACAAGATTATGACTCACTGAAGGCTCAGATGATGGTTAGCAATTTTTTAAAGCAATAAAGTATTTTTAAATTAAATTATATATTATTTTTTGTTTGCAATTGCTCACTAAATAAACTACAGTATAGTGTAAATATAAATTTTATGTGCACTGGGAAACATAAAAATAATTGTGGTGATCTGGAACCAAACTCACAATATCTCAGAGATATATATATATATGTATAAAACAATGTAGTATATACACAAATTTGTATATATTTAATATTACACACACATACATATGTATGAATAAGAGCAGTTAAGCCAGAAACGTCGCTGTCAATTTTATGCCAGATATTTAATATTTTATTAGAGGTGCTGTGGACATAGATATGTTTCAGTAATCTATGGGGGTTAAACCCCTGGGGCCGAATTATCAAGCCCCTGTTTCAGTGTGAGTCTAAAGACCGCTGCTGCCTGCTCTGAGGCTGCGGACATCAATCCGCCCAAATCTATACAATCGTGCTGATTGACACCCCCTACTAGTGGCCGATTAGCCGCGAATCTACTTGTGTAATCATAAATGCCGACAGCGCATGCTGTCGGCATTTATTGATGTGCGGCAGACATGATACGCTACATCGTATCATGTCCGCTCTCACATTAATAAACAGGCCCCTCTCTCTGCATCTGCACCTAAAGAGAGTTACTATATAAATATATATATATACACGGTATATATATATATATATATATATTTTACATATGTATAATATGCATGTACGTATAGTATGCATACATATTATACATAATTTAGATTATAAAGACTGTGTTTATGAAAAAAATACTACTCTATGTTCCCTTAAATCTACTTCTAAAGCACAACACAATGTTATTTTAGCACACATTTTGTGTGAGATGTACACTGCACTACCTATATTAAAAGTTAACATACACTGGGCATTCTTTGAGTAACTCACTGACAGATAATATATTTTAGCTAGCTATGTTTATTCATCTGTGCTACATCTCTACATCACTTTATAAAAATTAAATAATACTTAATGTAAACAGAACTAATATGTTTAACACCAACTGTGTTATTTTATTTTATGTCTACTGTTAACGTGTTTTAAATTACCCAAAACAACCTTTCTATTTTCCGAATCTAGTACTTAATAAATCAAACGATCCTTCACAATGCAGAAATAATAGCTCGAAAATATAACAATTCCATTACAAGATAAAATATGCATTTTAAAGGATAAGGTTTTTTTTTTTTTTTGCTTAAATCCCAATACTATTCATTTTCAACCTCTGGGACAACTTTCAAAAGAGTTTCTTTGAGCACATTTAGAATTAAAAGTGATCACATGCAAGACACAAATAAATATGTTGCTCTGTTGCCAAAGTGTCCTCTTTCTGTATTATAAAACAAGGATGCTGGCTGCATGTTCCAAAACCTCGAAAACTCCCGTTGGCTAAAACATTTTTATTCATAGCACTATTTTCAGCACAAATAAACTTTGTTACTCTTTAAAGGGATACTTAACTATTTTTTTTTTCTTTAATGGTTCAGATAGAGCATGCAATTTTAAGCAACTTTCTAATTTACTTCTATTATCAATTTTTCTTCATTCTTTTGCTATCTTTATTTGAAAAGCAGGAATGTAAAGCTTAAGAGTCGGCCCATTTTTGGTTCAGAACATGGGTTGCATGTGCTATCTGAATCATTAAATAAACAAATTGGGTTTAGTATTCTTTTAACAAATTGTCTTGCAGCTGCACTGAGCGTCCTCTGGCAACCCAAATGTTAAAGAATAAGTAAATTACTGAGGAATGTAAAGGACTTTGAGAAAACAAGACTGGAGACCTTGCAAAGCAATAGATCACCACTTTTCATAGATCAATTCTATAAAGATGATTTTCTAACTTGCAGTTTATCCTGGTGCCAAAAAGAAAATTTATGCTTACCTGATAAAAAATTTTCTTTTTTGACACGATGAGTCCACGGATCATCTTAATCACTAATGGGATATTCACCTCCTGGTCAGCAGGAGGCGGCAAAGAGCACCACATCAAAGCTGTTAAATAGCTCTGCCCTTCTCTCCCACTCCAGTCATTCGACCGAAGTTAAGGATAAAAGGAAAAACCAAGGTGCAGAGGTGTCTGAAGTTTATAATAACCAACAACCTGTCTTTCAAGAACAGGGCAGGCTGTGGACTCATCGTGTCAAAAAAGAAATAAATTTATCAGGTAAGCATAAATTTTCTTTTCTTTTTAATGACACAATGAGTCCACGGATCATCTTAATTACTAATGGGATTCAATACCCAAGCTAGAGTACACAGATGATACGGGAGGGACAAGACAGGGAACCTAAACGGAAGGCACCAATGCTTGAAGAACCCTTCTCCCAAAAGCGTAAAATTTGTAGAACTTTGAAAAAGTGTGAAGAGAGGACCAAGTTGCAGCCTTGCAAATCTGTTCCACAGAAGCTTTATTTTTGAACGCCCATGAGGAAGCAACAGCCCTCGTGGAATGAGCCGTAACTCTCTCTGGAGGCTGCTGTCCAGCAGTCTCATATGCAAAACGTATGATACTCTTCAGCCAAAAAGAAAGAAGTAGCCGTAGCTTTCTGTCCCTTACATTTTCCTGAGAAAACCACAAAGAAAGACGAAGACTGACGAAAGACATTAGTCGCCTGCAGGTAAAACTTTAAAGCACGGACCACGTCCAAATTGTGCAGAAGTCGTTCCTTCTGAGATTTAGGATTAGGACACAAGGAAGGAACAACAATCTCCTGATTAATGTTCCAATCAGAAACAACCTTAGGAAGAAATCCTAATTTAGTATGTAAAACTACCTTATCAGAATGAAAAATAAGGTAAGGGGACTCATACTGCAATGCAGAGAGCTCGGACACTGTGCAAGCTGAAGAAATAGCAACAAGAAATAAAGCTTTCCAAAAAACAATTTCAAATCTAAGGAATGGATAGGTTCAAACTGGGCCCCTTGAAGAACTTTAAGAACTAAATTCAGACTCCATGGAGGAGTAACTGGTTTGAACACAGGCCTGATCCTGACCAAGGCCTGACAAAAAGAAATTTGGCCCTTTAGGGAACTTGTCGATAATCCTTTCTCCAAACCCTCTTGGAGAAAGGACAACATTCTAAGAATCCTAACTCTACTCCATGAGTAGCCCTTTGGATTCACACCAATAGAGATTTTACACCCTATTTTATGGTAAATCTTTCTAGTTACAGGTTTACGAGCCTGAATCATGGTCTCTATGACCGAGTCAGAAAAGCCCCACTTGGATAAAATTAAGCGTTCAATCTCCAAGCAGTCAGCTTCAGAGAAACTAGATTTGGGTGAAGGAAGGGTCCTTGAATTAGAAGGTCCTTCCTCAACGGAAGTCTCGAAGGTGGCAGAGATGACATGTCCACCAGATCTGCATACCAAATCCTGTGAGGCCAAACCGATGCAATGAGGATCATCGATGCCCTCTCCTGCTTGATTCAAGCAATGACCCGAGGCAAAAGAGCAAACGGAGGAAAAAGGTATGCTAGACTGAAGGTCCAAGGGCCCGCCAGGGCATCTATCAATTCTGCCTGGGGGTCCCTGGACCTCGACCCATATCTGTCGAGATGCCATGAGATCCAATTCCGGCTGACCTCCCTTGAGAATCAGGCTGGAGAACACTTTTGGATGGAGTTCCCACTTCACCGGATGAAAGATCAGCCTGCTCAGGAAGTCCGCTTCCCAGTTGTCCACCCCTGGGATGTGGATCGCCGACAGATAGCAAGAGTTGGCCTCCGCCCACTGAATATTTGTGGCTACCTCTGTCATCACTAAGGAACTCCTTGTTTCTCCCTGATGATTGATGTAAGCCACTGAAGTTATGTTGTCCGACTGGAACCTGACCGAAGCTAACTGAGGCCAGGCTAGAAGAGCACTGAAGATCGCTCTCAGCTCCAGAATGTTTATAGGAAGAAGAGACTCTGAGTCCAAACCCCCTGAGTCTTTAGGGAGCCACAGACTGCTCCCCATCCTAAAACGCTGGCGTCTGTAGTCACAATCACCCAAGATGGTCTGCGAAAGCAGGTTCCCTGGGAGAGATGATCCAAAGACAACCACCATTGAAGAGAATCATTTGTCTCCCGCTCCAGAAGTATTCGAGGAGACAAATCGGCATAATCTCTGTTCCATTGCCTGAGCATGTCTAACTGCAGAGGTCTGAGATGGAACCGAGAAAACGGGATGATGTCCATTGCCACCACCATCAGCCCAATTACCTCAGTGCACTAAGCCAGTGAAGGTCGAGGAGTGGACTGAAGGGCTAGACAAGTATCAAAAATCTTTGATTTCCTGACTTCTGTCAGAAAAGTCGTCATAGATAGGGAATCTATTATGGTTCCCAAGAAAGTTACCCTTGTATTTGGAACTAAGGAACTCTTTTCCAGATTTACCTTCCATCCGTGAGATAGCAGTAAGAATAACACCATGTCCGTGTGGGATCTTGCTTGTTGTGAGGATGGCGTCGGGACTACGATGTCGTACAGATAGGGTGCCACTGCAATTCCCCGTAACCAAAGCACCGCCAACAGCGATCCCAGAACGAAAGAAAGAGCCACGAACTGAAAGTGTTTGTCCAGAAAGGCAAACCTTAGAAACTTGTGATGATCCCTGTAAATGGGAACATGCAGATACGCGTTCTTTATATCCACTGTTGTCATAAATTGACCCTCTTGGACCAGAGGGAGAATGTAACGAATAGTTTCCATCTTGAAGGACGGTACTCTGAGGAATTTGTTTAGACTCTTGAGATCTAAAATTGGTCTGAAGGTTCCCTCTTTTTTGGGAACCACGAACAGATTGGAATAAAATCCCAGACCCTGTTCCCGTATTCGGAACAGGAACTATCACTCCCATGTCGGAGAGGTCTCTTACACAGTGTAAGAACGCCTCTCTTTTTGTCTGGTCTACAGATAATCTTGAAAGCAGAAACCTGCCTCTGGGAGGAAAGCCTTTGAACTCTAGTTTGTATCCCTGGGACACTATGTCTACTGCCCAGGGATCCGGAACATCTCGAGCCTGAGCGAAGAAGAAAAGTCTGCCCCCTCCCAGATCCTGGATCGGGGGCATGTCCTTCATGCTGTCTTTGATTCAATAGCAGGCTTCTTGGATTGTTTCCCCTTACTCCAAGACTGATTGGGTCTCCATGCAGGTTTAGACTGTCCCTGCTTTGAAGCGGAAGAGGAAGAATTTCCCTTGAAATTTCGAAAGGAACGGAAATTACTCTGACGTCCCTTTTCTTTGTTTCTCTTATCCTGCGGGAGAAGATGACCATTACCTCCCGTAATATCAGAGATTATCTCCGTCAAGCCCGGTCCAAACAAGGTCTTCCCCTTGTAAGGAATTGCTAAAAGCTTAGACTTAGAGGATACATCCGCAGACCAAGGTTTTAACCATAAGGCTCTGCAAGCTAGAACAGAGAAACCTGAAATATTTGCTCCCAGTTTGATAACTTGAAGGGAAGCATCCGTAATAAAGGAATTAGCCAATTTAAGAGCTGTATTCCTATCCTGGATTTCATCCAGGGAAGTATCAGTCCTAATAGCATCAGACAACGCATCAAACCAATATGCCACCGCACTAGTGACGGTAGCAATGCACACAGCTGGCTGCCATTGTAAGCCCTGGTGTACATACATCCTTTTGAGTAATCCCTCTAACTTTTTATTCATAGGATCTTTAAACGCACAACTATTCTCTATAGGAATCTTAGTTCTCTTGGCTAAAGTGGAAACCGCTTCTTGCACCTTAGGAACTGTCTGCCAAGCTTCATTGACAGTGTCAGCTATGGGAAACATCTTTTTAAATATAAGAGATGGAGAAAAAGGGATACCCTGTCTCTCCCACTCCTTAGTAATAATCTCAGAAGCTCGGTCTGGAATCGGAAAAACATCTATTGAGGTAGGAACCTCAAAATATTTGTTAAGCTTACTGGATTTTTAAGGGTTAATAACGACCGTGGAGTCGTCATCCAAAATAGCTAAAACCTCCTTAAGTAGTAGACAGAGGTGTTCTAGCTTAAACCTGAAAGAAACTACCTCAGTATCAGTAAGAGGAATCATAATGTCTGAATCTGAGATTTCACCCTCAGATGCAGACAACGCATCTGAAACTGCAGAAGACATAAGGGAAGCAATGTCTTTTAAATTAACCCCAGCAGGAGTTATAGAGAAGGCACAGGGCACTGCTTGTGAGGGTAGTAAACCTTGGGACGCTTGAGGAAAAAGCTGCGGCATAGATTGATCATTGGCATTAGACTCCTGAACAGTAAATGATGGTTCAGTAAAAAGTCTTTCCCTGTAGCTTAAGGTCCTCTCAATACATGAGGAACAAAAAGGGATTGGTTGTTCCACATTGGCATTCAAGCATAAAGAACAAGTGACCACTTCCTAGCACTAACGTAGGCAAAGAGAATGACTGGAGTGGGAGGGAAAGGAGGAGCTATTTAACAGCTTTGCTGTGGTGCTCTTTGCCGCCTCCTGCTGACCAGGAGGTGAATATCTCATTAGTAATTAAGATGATCCGTGGACTCATCATGTCGTTAAAAAGAAATATAATTTAATCAGTAAAAAAAAAAATGATCTGTGTGGCCTCTCTTTGGTTTTCGTTACAATTCATCTACTGATTTTTTTATTTTTTTGTACTAAATTGGAAATAGGTTTTTTTATATTATGTTGTTGGTAAATAAAACTTGTTTGTGATCTTACATTCTGAATTCCCTTTTATGTTTATGGGGTATTTTACTGTAATAACATACATTATGCTTACCTGATAATTTCATTTCCATCTGTATGAGGAGAGTCCACAGCGTTATTCCTTACTTGTGGTAAATACAGAACCTGGCCACCAGGAGGAGGCAAAGACACGCCAGCCAAAGGCTTAAATACCTCCCCCACTCCCCTCATCCACCAGTCATTCTGCCGAGGGAACAAGGAACAGTAGGAGAAATATCATGGTATAAATGGTGCCAGAAGAACAAACTAAATTTTTGGTCCGCCCAATGGAGAAAACGAGCAGGGGCCGTGGACTCTCCTCATACAGATGGAAATGAAATTATCAGGTAAGCATAATTTATGTTTTCCTTCTTAATATGAGGAGAGACCATGGCTTCATTCCTTACTTGTGGCAAACATATAGCCAAGCTCTAGAGGACACTGAATAAAAAATGGGAGGGTAAAAAGAGAGGCGGACCCTTTTCTGAGGGCACCACAGCCTGCAAAACCTTTCTCCCAAAAGCTGCTTCAGCCGAAGCAAACACGTCAAATTTATAAAACTTTGAAAAAGTATGTAAGGAGGACCAGGTAGACGCCCTACAAATCTGCTCCATAGAGGTCTCATTTTTGAAGGCCCAAGAAGAAGCCACAGCTCTAGTTGAATGAGCCGTAATCTTCTGAGCAGGCTTATGTACCGCTGTTTCATATGCTAAGCAGATAATGTTCATCAACCAAAAGGATAGGGAAGTGGCAGAAGCCTTCTGCCTTCTGCACTTCCCAGAATAGACAACAAACAATGCCGAAGTCTGTCTAAATCCTTCGTAGCTTGAAGACAGAATTTCAAAGCTCGAACTACATCCAAATTATGATGTAATAGTTCCTTTGAAGAAGAAAGATTTGGACACAAAGAAGAAACCACAATCTCCTGACTGATGTTGCAATCAGACACCACCTTAGTAAGGAAACCCAACCCAGTGAGAACAGCCTTATCAGCATGGGTAACTAGGTAAGGAGGCTCACATTGCAAGGCCGCCATCTCAGAGACTCTGCGTGCCGAAGCAATAGCCATTAGAAAAAGAACCTTCCAAGACAGTAACTTAATGTCAACCGAATGCATGGGCTCAAACAAAACTCTCTGCAAAATCCCAGACCCTGTTCCCGTATTTGGAACAGGAACTATCATTCCCATGTCGGAGAGGTCTCTTACACAGTGTAAGAACGCCTCTCTTTTTGTCTGGTCTACAGATAAT
Organism: Bombina bombina; assembly: GCF_027579735.1. Classification (NCBI taxonomy): domain Eukaryota; kingdom Metazoa; phylum Chordata; class Amphibia; order Anura; family Bombinatoridae; genus Bombina; species Bombina bombina. The sequence goes on along the minus strand of NC_069502.1, from coordinate 135,854,281 downwards.
CTTGAAAGCAGAAACCTGCCTCTGGGAGGAAAGCCTTTGAACTCTAGTTTTTATCCCTGGGACACTATGTCTACTGCCCAGGGATCCGGAATATCTCGAGCCTGAGCAAAGAAGAAAAGTCTGCCCCCTCCCAGATCCTGGATCGGGGGCATGTCCTTCATGCTGTCTTTGATTCAATAGCAGGCTTCTTGGATTGTTTCCCCTTACTCCAAGACTGATTGGGTCTCCATGCAGGTTTAGACTGTCCCTGCTTTGAAGCGGAAGAGGAAGAATTTCCCTTGAAATTTCGAAAGGAACGAAAATTACTCTGACGTCCCTTTTCTTTGTTTCTCTTATGCTGCGGGAGAAGATGACCATTACCACCCGTAATATCAGAGATTATCTCCGTCAAGCCCGGTCCAAACAAGGTCTTCCCCTTGTAAGGAATAGCTAAAAGCTAAGACTTAGAGGATACATTCGCAGACCAAGGTTTTAACCATAAGGCTCTGCAAGCTAGAACAGAGAAACCTGAAATATTTGCTCCCAGTTTGATAACTTGAAGGGAAGCATCCGTAATAAAGGAATTAGCCAATTTAAGAGCTGTATTCCTATCCTGGATTTCATCCAGGGAAGTATCAGTCCTAATAGCATCAGACAACGCATCAAACCAATATGCCACCGCACTAGTGATGGTAGCAATGCACACAGCTGGCTGCCATTGTAAGCCCTGGTGTACATACATCCTTTTGAGTAATCCCTCTAACTTTTTATTCATAGGATCTTTAAACACACAACTATTCTCTATAGGAATCTTAGTTCTCTTGGCATAGATTGATCATTGGCATTAGACCCCTGAACAGCATCATCTTTAGTAAATGATGGTTCAGTAAAAAGTCTTTCCCTGTAGCTTAAGGTCCTCTCAATACATGAGGAACAAAAAGGGATTGGTTGTTCCACATTGGCATTCAAGCATAAAGAACAAGTGACCACTTCCTAGCACTAAAGTAGGCAAAGAGAATGACTGGAGTGGGAGGGAAAGGAGGAGCTATTAAACAGCTTTGCTGTGATGCTCTTTGCCGCCTCCTGCTGACCAGGAGGTGAATATCTCATAAGTAATTAAGATGATCCGTGGACTCATCGTGTCGTTAAAAAGAAATATAATTTAATCAGTAAAAAAAAAAAAAACGATCTGTGTGGCCTCTCTTTGGTTTTCGTTACAATTGATCTACTGATTTTATTATTTTTTTGTACTAAATTGGAAATAGGTTTTTTTTATATTATGTTGTTGGTAAATTATACTTGTTTGTGATCTTACATTCTGAATTCCCTTTTATGTTTATGGTTTTTTTTACTGTAATAACATACATTATGCTTACCTGATAATTTCATTTCCATCTGTATGAGGAGAGTCCACAGCGTTATTCCTTACTTGTGGTAAATACAGAACCTGGCCACCAGGAGGAGGCAAAGACACGCCGGCCAAAGGCTTAAATACCTCCCCCACTCCCCTCATCCACCAGTCATTCTGCCGAGGGAACAAGGAACAGTAGGAGAAATATCATGGTATAAATGGTGCCAGAAGAACAAACTAAATTTTTGGTCCGCCCAATGGAGAAAACAAGCAGGGGCCGTGGACTCTCCTCATACAGATGGAAATGAAATTATCAGGTAAGCATAATTTATGTTTTCCTTCTTAATATGAGGAGAGACCATAGCTTCATTCCTTACTTGTGGCAAACATATAGCCAAGCTCTAGAGGACACTGAATAAAAAATGGGAGGGTAAAAAGAGAGGCGGACCATTTTCTGAGGGCACCACAGCCTGCAAAACCTTTCTCCCAAAAGCTGCTTCAGCCGAAGCAAACACGTCAAATTTATAAAACTTTGAAAAAGTATGTAAGGAGGACCAGGTAGACGCCCTACAAATCTGCTCCATAGAGGTCTCATTTTTGAAGGCCCAAGAAGAAGCCACAATCTCCTGATTGATGTTGCGATCAGACACCACCTTAGTAAGGAAACCCAACCCAGTGAGAACAGCCTTATCAGCATGGGAAACTAAGGTAAGGAGGCTCACATTGCAAGGCCGCCATCTCAGAGACTCTGTGTGCCGAAGCAATAGCCAGTAGAAAAAGAACCTTCCAAGACAGTAACTTAATGTCAACCGAATGCATGGGCTCAAACAAAACTCTCTGCAAAACCTTAAGAACTAAATTTAAACTCCAAGGAGGAGCGGAATGTCTAAACACAGGTCTGATTCTGGACAGAGCCTGAACAAAAGACCGAATATCAGGAAGATCAGCTAGCCTCTTGTGTAATAACACAGATAGCGCCAAAATCTGTCCTTTTAAGGAACTAGCGGCAAGTCCCTTTTCCAAGCTGTCCTGGAGAAAGGAAAGAATAATGGATACCTTAAACTTATGCCAGGGGAATCCACGTTCTTCACACCAGAATAAGTAGGTCCTCCACACCTTATGATAGATGTGACGGGTGACCGGCTTTCTAGCTTGAATGGACGGCTCAGTTGTACTAAACGTCTTTTAGATATAACTACTTTATCAAGGCATGTGAAACATAGTTGAGCAGGCAGGTATACCGTAGCCTCCTCACAATAAAAACGGGTATTAGATCATAGTAAAGAGGGAGTACCCTCAAACCCATCGGAGTCCTCCATAGCTTGCGCTTTTAAAATGGACTATAGAAAAAGTAAATGGAACATTTATACCCCCAATGGCCGGGGCACTCACCGCCTCCTATGACCCAGGCCCCACAGAGCAACCGCTTCTTCTCCTGTAAACCGCACGGCCAGGAAAGAGGAAGTTAAGTCCGCCCCTGCTGCAGGAAGAAAAGCGCGCCAAACTGACAGGCTGAGCAGTTTATTCAAAACGAAAGTAAAATCTGAATGTTCCCACATCTGCCAGAGCCTCATTTCACACATGTCGCAGCATAAAACATAATAAAGCAAATCATGTATAAATTGCCCCTGGTCAATAATCCCCCTTCCGGAGATATTAACCCTTGATTCCATACAGATAAAGGAGTCACACTGTGACCCTGTCTTCTTACGTTATCATATAGGGGGATATTTATTAAGCTGTCAACCGCAAATTCTGCAGCGTAATGGTGGCAAGCTTGATTCGACTTAGTTATCAAAGCCTACAGACCGGCAACAGTTGAAATCTGTGACGTAACATACGATCCGCCGGTCTCAATCTGACACAGAACGATGCTTACGTCATTACAGATGTTCCAAATACACATTTGGCACTATTTGACACTTTTTCAAAGTTATCAAATAGTTAACAGGCTCGCGGCTATTCCAGCTCAGTGTACCTAGTTTTCAATCCGCCACCCTGGAGGCCGCGGATGCCATAGGAATCAATGGTAGTCTGAAAGCAGCGAAAGCTTATGTTCGATGCTGCCAGATATCCCATTGATTTCTATGGTAGAAAACCAGTAAAGTTTACACTCCAAAACCCTAATCTGCCACCCCGACATCGCCACCACCTACATAATGTTATTAACCCCTATCCTGCAGCTCCCGGACCCCCGCATGACTAAATAAATGTATTAACCCCTATCCCGCCGCTCCCAGACCCCGCCGCCACTAAATAAAGTTATTAGCCCCTATTCCGCCACTCCCGGACACCACAGCCACTAAATAAAGTTATTAACCCCTATCCCGCCGCTTCCGGACCCCGTCGCCACCTAAATAAACGTATTAACCCCTAAGCCTCTGGCCTCCCACATCACTACCATTAACTAAACCTATTAACCCCTAAACCGCCAGCCCCCCCACATCGCCATAAACTAAATTAAGCTATAAACCCCTAAACCTAACAACCTGCTAACTTTACATTAAAATTACAACATCCCTATCTTATAATAAATTAAAACTTACCTTTAGAATTAAAATAAACTATATTAAACTATTAATTAACCTATCCTAACTATTATACTAAAATTACATTAAACTAGCAACTAAATTAACTATATTACATATTTAAAAAAAACTAACCCTAATCAAATTATTTAAATCTACTATTAAAAATTACTAAAATTACTAAAAAAACAAACAAACACAAAGTTACAAAAAACAAACAAACCACAGTATCAAAAATAAAAAAGAATTACAAGTAATCTAATAGCCCTATCAAAATAAAAAAGCCCCTCCAAAATAAAAAAACCCTAGCCTACAATAAACTACCAATGGCCCTTAAAAGGGCCTTTTGCGGGGCATTGACCCAAAGAAATCAGCTCTTTTACCAGTAAAAAAAAATATACAAACACCCCCAACAGTAAAACCCACCACCCACCCAACCAACCCCCCCAAATAAAAACCCTATCTAAAAAAAACTAAGCTCCCCATTGCCCTGAAAAGGGCATTTAGCTATTTTACCTGCCCAGACTCTACTCTAAAAATAAAACCCACCCAAAAAACCCTTACATAAACCTAACACTAACACCCGTCGTTCCACTTACAGTTTTTGAAGTTCCGCTTGAAGGATCCATCCAGCCGGCAAGAAGTCTTCATCCATGTAGTCTCTTCTATATTTCATCCATCTGGCGTGGAGCGGGTCCATCCTGAAGACATCCGGCACGGAGCTCCTCTTTAATACGGTCGCCGCCGTAAACTGGAACTTGAATGCAAGTGATGCCATCCAAGATAGCGTCCCTTACATTCCTATTGGTGTTCCAATCAGCCAATAGGATTTGAGCAGCTCATCCTATTGGCTGTTCCAATCAGGTTTATTTAAAGGTTTTTTTGGGTGGGTTTTATTTTTAGAGTAGGGCCTGGGCAGGTAAAAGAGCTAAATGCCATTTTAAGGGCAATGCCCATACAAATGCCCTTTTCAGGAGCTACTCTGGGGAGCTTAGGTTTTTTTAGATAGGCTTTTAATTTGGAGGGGTTGGTTGGGTGGGTGGTGTCTTTTACTGTTGGGGGTGTTTGTATTTTTTTTTACAGGTAAAAGAGCTGATTTCTTTGGGCCCTTTTAAGGGCTATTGGTAGTTTATTGTAGGCTAGGGTTTTTATTTTATTTTGGGGGGCTTTTTGATTTTGATAGGGCTATTAGATTATGTGTAATTCTTTTTTTTTTTTTTTGTAATTTAGTTAATTCATTTTTAATATTAGATTTAAATAATTTGATTAGGGTTTTTTAATATGTAATATAGTTAATTTAATTGCTAGTTTAATGTAATTTTAGTATAATAGTTAGGGTAAGTTAATTAATAGTTTAATATAGTTTATTTTAATTCTAAAGGTAAGTTTTAATTTATTATAAGATAGGGATGTTGTAATTTTAATGTAAAGTTAGCAGGTTGTTAGGTTTAGGGGTTTATAGCTTAATTTAGTTTATGGCGATGTGGGAGGCTGCGGTTTAGGGGTTAATAGGTTTAGTTAATGGTAGTGATGTGGGAGGCCAGAGGTTTAGGGGTTAATACGTTTATTTAGGTGGCGGCGGGGACCGGGAACGGCGGAATAGGGGTTAATACATTTATTTAGTGGTGGTGGGGTCCGGGAGAGGCGGGATAGGGGTTAATGACTTTATTAAAGTTGTGGCGGGGTCCGGGAGCGGCGGGATAGTGGTTAATAACTTTATTACAGTTGCGGCGGAGTCCTGGAGCAAGCGGGATAGGGGTAAACATTTTGTTATAGTGGCGGCGTTTAGTGACAGGATATAAATAAAGTTGGTAAAAAGCCGAATAGCAGCGAGATCGATGACTGCTAGTTAACAACCGTCCGATGCTCATCCCCCCGTACTTGGTGCGCGGCTTTTTTGATAAATATGGAGATCGTATTCAGGTCCGCAGCCGCGATGTTAGGCGAGCGTATTGGTGCCGGCGAATGCAGCCTAGTTGAGGCTTTGATAAATATCCCCCATGATATAAAATGAAACGATCTTACCAGAATCATTGCCGTGGAACAGACACACAGCCTCTCAAGTTTGACAGTCTTGTAGCATCACAACTGACATGGATTTGAGTGATAGAAGCAGGCAGTGAAACTCGTCAACACTGATTGCTTAGGAGTTGTTAATATGAGTCTGGATGGTTTCGCAGAAAGACTCTCCCTGCATCTCCAGACCCTAACATTCGTCAATGCTCTCACTGAGAGACTGACAAAACTACTTAAAACTCCAGTCCCATAGCGAAGAGTACTAACCTCCATAAAAGACTATTCCGAATCTTCCTACACTTCTATGCCCTCCTCCTGTGACAAAAGGCAAAGAATGACTGGGGGATGAGGGGAGTGCGGGAGGTATTTAAGCCTTTGGCTGGGGTGTCTTTGCCTCCCCCCAGTGGCCAGGTTCTGTATTTCCCACAAGTAAGGAATGAAGCCATGTACTCTCCTCATATTAAGATGGAAATGCCCCTATATCTTTCTTTATAAAAGAATAACAATTGATTTTTAAACCCTTCATGCCCTGGGCAAGTGTTTAACATCGGAACAAAGGGCCAATGAAAACACTTGCTTGAAAAATGAAATCACACGATTGTCTATGTGATCACGTGATTTCAAGGCTGGGATCAGATCATGGGGGACTGCTTATGATGCTAGACAACCCCCCAGTCCAATTTTCCTTTTTCTTAAAGCAGGAGTCTGCAGGATGCCGAATAACATAAGACATTTCATGTCGTCCTCAGGGCATTAAAGCCCAGCACTGTTAGGACGGCACAGAACGTCCTAAGGGAGTGAAGAGGTTAAAGTGTCTGCACCCAAACTGATCTACTGATTTTCTGTTTATCATCCCCTGATTAAATTCAGTAGTAAATTCATTGAGCTTCGTCTCACCTATATTTTCCAGTTTCTTTAGTGGGCGTTGCGCTAAATGACATATACAGTTCCATAAGGTGCCTAATATATGAAATCTCACACATCAAATCCAAAACAATAATTACAACCACAACACAAAGAATTTTAGCAAAACGTTTTCTGTAAATGTTTGTAAGTAAAATATTCACATCTCTATTTCCTTATAGTAAACTAGTCTCGATGGATAGAATAAACAGTGGGTTCAATTTAACAAGCTGTGAGAGCAGCTTTAGAGCGCCTTCGGCTGCAGGCTAGCATGAGCGAGCCAGCAGCCAAGAGTTAAGAAGCAGTGGTCATCATACCACTGCTTCTTACTCCACTTTGCCAACTGGATAGTGGCAGAAATCAATCCCCCTGGACTTCTCGATCTAGGATTACGCTTGCACGTGATTGGTCGCATGCGGGCAGAGAACAGAGTTGCACACTTTGCCTCATGTGCCGGTCGGACAGTGGCAGAAATGTCTGTCCGGCCAATGTTAAATCTAGGCCAGTTTCTAAGAAACCTGACACCCTCGGACAAGGGGCTGGCCGGCAATGTTCTGGAGCATTCTAGAGGTATGGTTAGGTTTTTACATCTACATTTAAACCCTACCCCTGCAGAATTTGTAAAGACTCTATTTCCCTTGTGAAGTATTTCAAAGCTGACAAGCGTTTGGTTTTCTTTTTCCTTTTTTGCATATGCCTCTATTTACAATTCAGTGTTTCATAGCTGATATAAACTATGCACTTGTGCGTGTCTTTAATATCTCATCTAAACTATAATCTTGTTTGTAACATGCCCATCGCCGTTGCCAGTTGCGCACGCGTCCTCAAAGAAATGTTGGCTGTGCGATGCAGCCAAAAGAATGCTGGCTGTGCACGCAACCAAAAGAATCCACCTGAATGCAGCGTAGGCAAACACGAAGCCTTAAAAAAAAAAAAAAAAAACACAACTGCCCGCACAAAATAACAAAAAAACATGTAACCGCCCTCAAGAAATAATACAAAAAAAAAAACACCTAACCAAAAGCAGGTGGATTCTTTCACCACCCTGCCTTTTTCTGAATCCAGCTGGACGCAGCATAGGCAAAACCGAAGCCTTAAAAAAAAAAAAAAAACAAGCAACTGCCCGCACAAAGTATAACAAAAAAAAATAACCTTCCGCTTAAAGTATAACAAAAAAAATAACCTCCCGCACAAAGTATTAACAAACACCTAAACCGCCAACCCCCACATAGCAAAACAATAAAGTAATTAACCCCTAATCCGCAATTAATCTATGAATCCCTAAACCGAAAAACCCTGACATTGCAATAAACCGATTTAACCTATTAACTCTTAAACCGGCCAACTCCCCACATTGCAAGAAACCTAATTAACCAATTAAACCCTAAACCGCCAAACCCCCACATCGCAATAAATCTAATATATTAACCCCTATACCGCAACCCCCCTCCCAACGCAAAAAAAAAAATTATGCTTATCTGATCATTTTCTTTTCTTCAGATGGAAAGAGTCCACAGCTGCATTCATTACTTTTGGGAATTCAGAACCTGGCCACCAGGAGGAGGCAAAGGCTTAAATACCTCCCCCACTCCCCTCATCCCCCAGTCATTCTGCCGAGGAACAAGGAACAGTAGAAGAAATATCAGGGTGAAAAGGTACCATGAGAACAAAAATAACAGACAACCCACAGAAAAAATACGGGCGGGGAGCTGTGGACTCTTTCCATCTGAAGAAAAGAAAATTATCAGGTAAGCATAATTTAAGTTTTTCTTCATAAAGGGAAAGAGTCCACAGCTGCATTCATTACTTTTGGGATAAAAATATCCAAGCTATAGAGGACACTGAATGCAAAAACGGGAGGGTACAAAAGGTGACCAAATTCTGAGGGCACAGGCCTGAAAACCCCTACCCAACAAAATCCCGCTTCGTCCAAAGCCGAGAACAACTTTGAAAAAAAAGGAAAAAGCCCAAGGACACTGACCCGCAGATAGTCCACAGCCTTGCTAGAGACACAGTCGCCCAGCAGTCGGTCTCCAAACAACACACCACTTACTAAAGAAAGGGAACAGCGCTGGAGGCACGGACAGACTGGGATCACATACCCCCCCTTTTTTTTCCCCTCCCCTTTTCCCCCCAATTACTTTACCCTAATTTTCTCCTATGACATTATATATTGTTTATTATAAAATCCACAGTTATTACTGCATTGTACGCCTTGGAGCTGCGTCTCCACCCTTTTGTAACTCTATTTTAAATGCAATAAAGCTGTTTAAAAAAAAAAAAAAAAAAAAGAAAGGGAACAAACTACCGTATTCTTCCACGAAGAAGAAAAGGCAAGGAGAAAACATGATTGTACTTGTAAAGCATGGCTAATCCCCTTCAGGGACTCAAGACGTTGTTCATTTTATCAACCTTGAAAGGAAGAAAGGCTGAGTAGACCTCACTGGGGATCGAATTTGCAACCCTCGGATTTGCTACAGTGCAGAGTAGCCACAGTGCATTAGTATGCTGAGCTAGCTTCCAGCTAGCATAAGGAACTCCAGAAAAAAAAAAACTTAAAAGGGCACAAACACAGAGCGAAAAACCAGAGAAACTGGGTCAGGCTAACAAAGACCCTAACAGTCTCATAGAAACATGGGGAGGACACGCCCAGACCCTAGAACAGAAATCACGGGATAAGGCCGGGAATCTGAAACAGAGAGGATCTCCACTAACACAGTGCAACTGCACTCTAAAAAGCAACTGAAGACGAAGGTCCCCCAAGTTGCAAAAAGGTAGCTCAGAATACCAAAATATTCAGAAACGAAGCCTCGTGCAGCAAGTTCAGATAGGTCTGATGAACAACACCTGAAGCAAAAACACTGCACGCTACAGTCATCTAAAAATGACTCTGAAACTTAAATACTTGCAGGGCAAGCAGAAAGCAGCTGAACATAGGATCCCTCAGATTGCTAAGTATCAACTAACCAGGCTATCTAAGAGCCGCCAGTCCTTCCCACAAATCTTGAACATGGAGAAAGGATAAACCTCAAGAGGCTTACCGTACCTCAAATGCTTTGAGGACGAATTTAGCAGAGCAACAGATCTCAGATCCTGCTCCAACACCGGACCAGCCCAAGCGACAGACATGTCTGATAGACAGGGGGACAGAAAGACCCCAACCACAAGCCCCCAGGGATGGAAAGAAAAAAGGGAGGATTCATCCACCCCAACAGAGCTCTGGTGCCAACCCAATTCGCTCCTTTAAAATAAGGAACTCCCAAGGAAAACCCCCTGGGACCTGGAACAAAGAAAAGAGCATTAGATCTGTAGGAAGACCTGTCACAGCTCTCTGAGACAGTCTCTACATAGAGAGATCAAATTCAGGTGGAACAGAGCCCACAGAGCAGCAAATGCTGCCCCTTACAGAAAAAAGCCACCTGATCCAACCTCCTACACACAGGGCAGGACAAAGACCCTCCAGAGAGAGGAAACTCCAACTCATAAGAAAGATAAACTATCCTCTCCAAAGGGAATGGCACAGATAAGAACAGCGTACATGTCCACAAGACATGAATCCATAGAATGATCAAAACACGGACTGAATGAAAAATCATCCAGACACCACTGTTGACCCAACAGAGAAAAAAACTCCCCATAGAGGAGCGAACTCCGTCCGAAGGACAAGTCAGGCCTTAAAGTTTATAACTATATAGTCCCCGAAGGTGGATGTGAACTCTAGCCTTCCTGCTTGCAAGCCCAATGAGCTAGCCCCTATGTCGCAACATAGGGTCCCTGAAAAAAACTGGGTCATCCTGAACCAGTCCACCCAATCATAAGTCTCCAGACATCCAAGAAGGTTTCAAGACAAGAACTCCGGACCCAGGACCCAGAATCGTCCTAGAAACAATGACACCCTCAGGGAACACAAGATACCCTGTCTGAAGCAATCAAACCTCACACGGGATGAGAACCGGGAAACCTGAAGAATGGGTACAGGACTTACTCGTAATTCCCAGCCCAAAGGGAAGAGAATACCCTTAGCCGGAGGTCAAACCCCCCCCCCCCTCAGCAAGGTACTAGGCCGCGACAAAGTCACCGAATTTCTCTAGAGCCCAAAGGCCCCAAGGGCAGCACTAAGGGAAATGAAAACGAGAACAGAGTCACCCGAAAGAGAGTAAAAGAAAGGCTAGTCTCCATAATCCTTTCAGATTAACGTTCCATAGGACCACACCCAAGGGAGAAAAATGCAAAGCATCCCGAACCCAGGCAGAAAAACATCCCCTAAGCAAAAAGCTTGGAAATAGAGACAACACCTCCTATCGCCCCTGATATGAAGACAACTAAATCACGAAGGAGGACAGAGCCTCACGGCCTTCACTTCCTAATTAAGCGGCCAAAGCCACCAGAAAAAACAGACGAAGTCCAGAAAGTCTCGACCCAAAGGAAGAGAACCTCTAAAAGGAACAAGTCCTAAAAGGACACTTCCAAAGAGACCATGAAAGGCAAACCCGTAAGAACGGCGCTAAAAAGGGCCTAAATCCTCCAAGCCTCCAACCCACAACGGGAAGGAACACTCTAGTTCCCAGAAAAATTGGAAACGACTGAGCATGTCACCTTGGATCTAAACGGAGTCCTGGCCCACTAGATTGAAAGGCGAATGAGGACTGAACCAATCCCCCATGCCCCTGAGGCACCACGGACCCTCAAGTCCTCTAAGGATGCTAGTTGAAGGTTGCAAAATAAAACAAGACAACCACACAACTCATATTGTGATCACTAGGCGCCCTCACCGGATCACCCGGACATAAAAAGGTGCCACATGTCTGAACTAGGCCTCAAAGACAGAAGGATTTGTACCCAGTCAGGACCAGCCTGAAACCAAGGGTCCCAGCACTGTCAAGACCACATAGAGTCTCCCCCGATGATGGAGGGATAAAGAACAGTCAGACAGACTTTTGTAAACAGTGCGACCACATAATCACGAGTATCAATTCCAGAGAGGAAGGTTCCAGAAGGAAACATCATACCACAACATGAGCTTTAGACCAAATAAAAATCATCCTCACTGGATGAAAATAAAAGATAAGGCAACCCATAGGTTATCGCCCAGGAAGAACAGACAGACCCGCAGGACCAGCCCAATGGGGGTCCGAGACTTCCAAGCTCAGAACTGGAAAAGGATACACAAGTAACAAAGTCTATAAGAAGATTACTTCATCCCCTTATGTCTATGTATGCAAGCCAGTCGAAGAGTAAGACTGAGAACCCCCAGACCCATTAAGCGCGGGATCCTCCATCAACACCAAAAACGTGCCTTAGTAGGACACGAAGGCGTGCCAGTCTATAACAAAAGGCGCAACATACCTCCGCCGGGACAAAAGGAAACACCGGCCCCGAAGGTTGACCCCCTGAGGCCTCAGGGGCAGTCGCTCCCCCGGAAGGCTGAACTGGACCAGGCAATCCCATGCCTGACGAGCCCCGGTTAACGGAACTCGGACAATATCGTAAGCACACTCGCAAGAGGTGCAGATGCGCCAGCGCCAAAGATATGGCCATGTGGAACCGTGTCGTAACCTCCAGTGGGAACAGGCCACACTCCCTAGAAAGAATAAGTAGCGTTTGGGTTACCTGCATGCGTAGTAAGAGTTGATGGTAGGGAACTCGTGAGAAATAGAATCCCCAGAGACGGGTGGCTCAGTGGGCACCCGATTCCCCGATCCCGAGGAACAGAGCACACTAAAACAGAATTCGGAAAAACATAACTGATGGGCATGTATCACCTGGGCCAATTCATATTCTTCGCAAGAAGTAGAGTCTGAATCAGAGACATCCGTCTCCAAGAATCCTCCATAACTGGGACATTGCCGCCTCCAGAGAGCCAGACACCAGCAGACCAGGATTTCTCCGTCGCCACGAGGTCAGAAGAACGGAAATGGAGTCACAAGGTAAACTGTGCAGTCCATGCAAACGCGCGCCCGACCGAAAAGGCTGCGTCACTAGACATAGGCCGTTATGTTCCAAAATAGCCATGAGCCGAAGCAACACTACACAGTAGCAGAACAAACATGATTATAAACCCCCCTGTTCAATAATCCCCCTCAGGAGATATTAACCCTTGATTCCTAGATACAAAAAGGAGCCTCACTGAGACCCTATGTTAAAGTTATCCCCGAAAGGTTGTAGCCCCGCTCGGATAAACAGTTAAAATTACAATACATCCATGATGAAAATAAAATGAAACGATCTTACCGGAATCTACACCATGGAACAGGAACACGGCCCTTCAAGTTTGACATATCGTAGAGTCGCTTCTGCCATGGACTTGCGAGAAAAAAGCAGGCAGCAAAACTCGTCAACACTGATTGCTTGTGGAGCTGTTAATATGAGTCAGGATGGTTTCGCAGAAAGACTCTCCCTGCATCTCTGGACTCTAACTTTCACCAATGCTCTCACTGAGAGGCTGACAGAACTACTTAAAACTCCAGTCCCATGCCAAAGAGTACTACCCTCCATAAGAGACTATTGAAAACTTCTGACACTTCTCTGCCAAGCTCCTGTGACGAAAGGCAAAGAATGACTGGGGGATGAGGGAAGTGGGAGGAGTATTTAAAGGGACATTATACACTCATTTTTAATTTGCATAAATGTTTTGTAGATGATCTATTTATATAGCCCATAAAGTTGTTTTTTAAAATAAATGTATAGTTTTGCTTATTTTTAAATAACATTGCTCTGATTTTCAGACTCCTAACCAAGCCCCAAAGTTTTATGTGAATACTGTCAGCTACCTTCTCCAGCTTGCTCCTGTTTGTGTAAAGGGTCTTTTCATATGCAACAGAAGGGGGAGGGGGGAGTGTCTTATTTGCCACTTGCAGTGGGCTTTCCAACTACCTTTTCAACAGAGCCAAGCTGACAGCTTCTAAGTAAGTTTTTAAACAGTTTTATACTGGATTTTTATATCAGTATCTGTGCATCTTATTCTTTATAGTAGTGTCTATTACATGCAGTTATATGAAAATGAGTGTATACTGTCCCTTTAAGCCTTTTGGCTGGGGTGTCTTTGCCTCCTCCTGGTGGCCAGGTTCTGAATTCCCAAAAGTAATGAATGCAGCTGTGGACTCTTTCCATTTATGAAGAAAAATAATTTAATTACTAAGCCCCCTAACCTAACACCCCTAGATTAACCCCAGTTACTACTAAATTACAATTAAAATAAAAAATCCTAACATTAAATTACAAAATATATAAAAGTCTAACATTTCAGAAAAAAAAACAAAATGATCAAAAATAAAAAAAAATATACCTATTCCCTATGAAAATAAAAACATCCCCCCAAAATAAAAACACCCCCTAATCTAAACTACCAATAGCCCTTTAAATGGCCTTTTGTGGGGCATTGCCCTAAAATAAACAGCTCTTTTACATTTAAAAATTACTAAGACCCCCTAACAGTAAAAGCCCCACACCCACCAAACCCCTTCAAAAAAATAATAACACTAAAAAGGGCATTCAGCTCTTTTACTGCCCTTAAAAGGGCAATCAGCTCTTTTTCAAGCCCATTAAATCCCTAATCTTAAAAATAAAAAATCCTAAAACTAAGCCCCAAATAGGTACTCATCGTTCCTGAAGTCCGGCGGAGAAAGTCTTCTTCCAGGCGGCTCCATTATTTTCTATCTTCACCCAGAGCGAAGGCAGTGCGGAGCGGAGGTGAAGAGCTGGCTTCCCCAATGCACGGATCCTCAGCGGCGGTTGTCCTTGGTACCGGCGGTCTTTGGTGGCATGGAGGTTCCTTTTCATGAGATCGTCCGTCGCACACTGAAGATTGAATGGAAGTTACCCCATATTTATTGGGGTACCTTGCATTCCTATTGGATGAAATTTTGAATTCAGCCAATAGGATGAGAGCTACTGAAATCTTATTGGCTGATTTGAACAGCCAATAGGATTTCAGTAGCTCTAATCCTATTGGCTGAATTAAAAAATGTCAGCCAATAGGAATGCAAGGTACACCAAATTGAATGCGGTACCTCATATTCAATCTTCAGTGTACAACGTTCATCAGAAAGAGAGGAGCCTCCATGCCGCCAAGGACCGCCGCCGTTGAGGACCGCGGCTGAGAATCCACGCGTTGGGCAAGACAGCTTTGCACCTCCGCTCCACACCACGGTGCCTTTATTCTGGATGAAGATAGAAGATGATGGAGCAACTTGGAAGAAGACCATCTTCGCCGGACTTCAGGAACGGCGAGTACCTATTTGGGCTTAGTTTTAGGATTTTTTTTATTTTCAGTTTTTTTTTTAAGATTAGTGTTTTTTAGGCTGGAAAACAGCTGTTTAACTTAGGGCAATGCCCTACAAAAGGCCCTTTTAAGAGCTATTGGTAGTTTAGTATTAGTTAGGAGGTGTTTTTATTTTGGGGGGGGATTTTTTATTTTTATAAAGGTATTAGTTTAGGTTTAATTTTTTTATTTTGGATAGCTTTGTTTATTTTTTTCTGTAATTTTACTTTTTTTTTATTTTTTGTAACTTTAGCTTGGGGGTTTGTATTTTTTAAACATAGACTGTCCTCTGGGCAGGCTTATCGCCTCGTGCAACATAAAAGTGCAAAAAGAAAATGCAGTGCACTTTTTCTTGCATATAATTATGTCTTTATCCCCTACAAACTGGACACACACTCACCTAGATTACGAGTTTTGCATTACGGCTTTTAACACTGAACAATGGCAATTGCAGCGTAATGGATAATGGATGCATATTACGAGTTGTGTCGGTATAGCTATACCACAAGCATTTTAGCCTATAACCCAACGTCCATTCCGCACTCAAACAAATTATGTTTGTGTGTGGGATTTCTATATTGCCAGAATTACAGGTTGTGCGTTCAGGCTAAAATGCTTGCGTTACAGCCTATACCAACACGATCCATACCGCCATCTGAGACCAGTAGTTTTGCGCAACAAAAATGTTTCACAAAACTCACAACTAAACTCTTACAAAGTACACTAACACCCATAAACTACCTATTAACCCCTTAACCGCCAGTCTCCTGCATTGCAAACACTATAAAGTTATTAACCCCTAAACCTCCGGCCTCCTACATCGCTCCCACTAAATAAACCTATTAACCCCTAAACTTTCGGCCTCCAACATCGCCGCAACTAAATAAACTTATTAACCCCTAAACCGCCGGGCCCCCCACATCGCAAAACACTAAATTAAACAGTTTACTCAAAAAATGTCTCCCCTTTAGTTTGTTCCCAATGATCCACTTTACCTGCTGGAGTGTATTAAATTGTTTACAAGTAACTCCTTTACCCTTATATTGGCATTTGAAATTGTTAATTTAGCATGTGGTATCCCCACCTATTCTGAAAGTTTGTGGCCGCGCGTACCAGCTATAGATAAGCTTTGTAAACACAGCCAGCAGAAGAAATTACACTCACAGTGTGATAAAGCAGAGATAATGTAATAAAATGTTTATTTTCCATTGTTCTCTCAAAGTATTGGTGATTGTTTTAAGGACAGATATAAGATAAAGAAGCAGGTATATGTGCACAATGTGATACAGTAATGAGATCTGATTATACCTACAAGCTCAACCTATTTTATTAGGCTGTGGCTTCAAAACACAAAATCAGAGCTTTAATATACAGAAATAAACCTTAAAAAGCTAATTCATACATTTTTTACTCTGCAGTTGGTATAAAAAGCAATTGTAAACACATTAAGGCAAAAACTATTTTACAGTATACTGTCCCTTTAACATAACACACCCTTAACTTTAAATTAAAATTACAATATAAGTATCTTAAAATAAATAAAAAACATAAATTATGCTTACCAGATAATTTCCTTTCCTTCTGTATGAGAAGAGTCCACAACTTCATTCCTTACTTGTGGGAAATACAGAACCTGGCCACCAGGAGGAGGCAAAGACACCCAGGCCAAAGCGTTAAATACCTCCCCCACTTCCCTCATCCCCCAGTCATTCTGCTGAGGGAACAAGGAACAGTAGGAGAAATATCAGGGTATAAATGACGCCAGAAGAACAAAACCAAATTTATGTCCGCCCAATGGAGAATTCGGGCGGGGGTCGTGGACTCTCCTCATACAGAAGGAAAGAAAATTGTCTGGTAAGCAAAATTTATGTTTTCCTTCTTAATATGAGGAGAGTCCACAGCTTCATTCCTTACTTGTGGGAAACATATACCCAAGCTCTAGAGGACACAAAGAAAAACGGGAGGGTAAAAAGAGAGGCGGACCCTGTTCTGAGGGCACCACAGCCTGCAAAACTTTTTTCCCAAAAGCTGCTTCTGCCGAGGTAAAAATGTCAAATATGTAAAATCTTGAAAAAGGAAGAAAGGAAGACCAGGCAGATGCTCTACAATCTAATCCATAGAGGCCTCAATCTCAAAAGACCCAAAAGGAAACCACAGCTCCAGTTGAATCAGCCTTCATCCTCTGAGGAGGCTTGTGTCCCGCTGACTCATAAGCTAAGCGAGTACTGCTCCTTAACCAGAAAAACAAAGAAGCAGACAAGGCTTCCTGCCCCTTACGCTTCCCTGAATAGACACAAACAAGGAAAAAGTCTGATAAAACACCCTCGTAGCCTGAAGATAGAACTTTAAGGCCCGAACCACATTCAAGTTATGAAATAACCGCTTCTTCGAAGAAAAGGATTAGGACACAAGGAAGGAACCACAATCTCCTGATTGATGTGATCTGAAACAACCATAGGAAGAAAACCTAAACCAGTATGAATAACAGCCTTAGAAAAAGTAAAGAGAAATCCCAGGCGCCTACCCTAAGGAGGCTAGGTTGAAGTAAAATTGGATGGAGAGATAGATTGGCCAAAAATGTATTTTAATAATGGATTAAATTATTAAAAACAACGAATTATAACATATTTAAACACATTAAATACAAAAACTTCATGGATCCATGATATATTGCATAAATAGCATAAAAAACTAAAAATCAAGAATAGATAGTCGATAAAAAATCGATAAAAAATCGATAAAAACTAAGGTGATCCTTAGGTGATTATGTGCGGTACTGCTTCAAGATGTTCCACACATAAAACCTAAAATACAACAACAACAATTGCAGACAATCCTAATGAACAATTGCAGACAATCTTAATAAAATACTTTACAGACAATATTACAGACAATTTTAGTAGACAATTTTAGTAAAACAATATGAAGTGAAGCGGTGTAGTAAAACAATAAAAAACTTGTAGTGGAAAATCCAAAAAATCCAAAAAATGTGAATAGCAACTTTCCAATGGGGAGAAAATAAATAAATCAATAAAAAGAAGTCTCTAGTCCTGTAAAAAATATATATATATATTCCAGTGTCTGACGATCTCAAAAATATTAGTGAAAAAAATGACGAAACCTGTGCAAATGCTGAGAAACTTGAATGTGGGAAATTTCACAAAGAAAATAGTAGTAAATAGTGTTGCAGCGGTTCAAAAATCCAGCAGAAAAAAAGAAGAAAAGAAAAATAGTCCGTGAGAAAAAATAAGTGAAAAGAGAGTGTAGTTAAAAATAATCCTGTGATAGTGCTCCTAATACTCTTCAAACATGTGTGACTTCAAAATCGGTCTTCAGTTAAAATATAAAAAATGCAAAAAATACACGAACAATAACCTGTGGAAAAAAACAGAAACAAAATATAGTGTAGATGGTTCTAAAATTGTAGCAAATAATAGAATGAGGCTTACCAGTGCTGGTCAACGCGTTTCGGCCTATATCAGGCCTTTATCAAGACTCTTGATAAAGGCCTGATATAGGCCGAAACGCGTTGACCAGCACTGGTAAGCCTCATTCTATTATTTGCTACAATTTTAGAACCATCTACACTATATTTTGTTTCTGTTTTTTTCCACAGGTTATTGTTCGTGTATTTTTTGCATTTTTTATATTTTAACTGAAGACCGATTTTGAAGTCACACATGTTTGAAGAGTATTAGGAGCACTATCACAGGATTATTTTTAACTACACTCTCTTTTCACTTATTTTTTCTCACGGACTATTTTTCTTTTCTTCTTTTTTTCTGCTGGATTTTTGAACCGCTGCAACACTATTTACTACTATTTTCTTTGTGAAATTTCCCACATTCAAGTTTCTCAGCATTTGCACAGGTTTCGTCATTTTTTTCACTAATATTTTTGAGATCGTCAGACACTGGAATATATATATATATTTTTTACAGGACTAGAGACTTCTTTTTATTGATTTATTTATTTTCTCCCCATTGGAAAGTTGCTATTCACATTTTTTGGATTTTCCACTACAAGTTTTTTATTGTTTTACTACACCGCTTCACTTCATATTGTTTTACTAAAATTGTCTACTAAAATTGTCTGTAATATTGTCTGTAAAGTATTTTATTAAGATTGTCTGCAATTGTTCATTAGGATTGTCTGCAATTGTTGTTGTTGTATTTTAGGTTTTATGTGTGGAACATCTTGAAGCAGTACCGCACATAATCACCTAAGGATCACCTTAGTTTTTATCGATTTTTTATCGATTTTTTATCGACTATCTATTCTTGATTTTTAGTTTTTTATGCTATTTATGCAATATATCATGGATCCATGAAGTTTTTGTATTTAATGTGTTTAAATATGTTATAATTCGTTGTTTTTAATAATTTAATCCATTATTAAAATACATTTTTGGCCAATCTATCTCTCCATCCAATTTTACTTCAACCTAGCCTCCTTAGGGTAGGCGCCTGGGATTTCTCTTTACTTTTTCTATCCCCTTATCGGGCACTTGCTAGGAGTCCCCCTTCCTAGGCTTAGAGGTTACCATTAGGCGCTGAGGTTCCACTTTTTATTTCTATTTTTATTTTTATTTCTGAATAACAGCCTTAGCCACATGAAAAACTAGATAAGGAAACTCACAATGCACGCCGAATGCACGCCAAAGCAATAGTAAGTACAAAAAGAACCTTCCAAGACAGAAAATTTTAATGTCAACACCATGCATAAGCCCAAATGGAGCATTCTGCAAAACTTAGAACAAGATGTAACTCCAAGAGGAGCACTTGATCTAAACACAGGCCTGATCTAGTCAAAGCCTGAACCAAAGACTGGACATCTGGAAGCTCTGTGAGCCTCTCGAGCAGTAAAACAGATAGGGCCAAAATCTGTCCCTTCTCCAGAGCATCCCGGAAAAAAAGGAAAGGATCCTCGAAAACCTGGCCTTATGCTAGGGGAATCCCCGCTCTTTATACCAGAAAAAATCGGTCCTGCACCCCTTATGTTGGATGCAACGATACACCGGCTTATGAGCTAAAACGAGAGTATCAACAATCCTTTTAGAAAACCTCTCATGGCTAAGACTAAGCATTCAATTCCACGCAGTCAGCCTCAGAGAATCCAGACTGTGATGAACACAAGGACCCTGCTCCAGCAAATCCCTGTAATAAGGTCCATGGAGGTGAAGCCCCTAAACTGCATTACAACTTTTAGATATAAATGGAGCAAACCATCTCACAGACGCCTGCTCCTGCTAGGATCGAACCATCCACAACAAAGCGTGACATGGCCGAAAGAGAAGATGGTTAAAAAGAAACCTCTAAAGAATGCTAGATGTCTCGCATATTCTGGATGAAAAGGCCGGAGCCCCACCTGGGTTCAAACCCACCTTCTGCTACAGAAGTGGTGGAGCTAACACTGACGCCTTGAAATTTTGATATTCTTCTTCATCAGATACAAACATTCAAGCAGGGAATGATGGTAGGGGACATTCGATCCTGAGGAGTACGCTCATAGAGAGGGTCGCTGGCAATGAGCCAAAGTGGGCCTCCGCCCACCATCAAACACGAGACCCCCCCCATTTAGCAGGAGGAACTCTCCTCTCCAAAAGAAGATCTCCAAAAAAAGATCTCCCTGCTGAGAGGTCCCCATCTGGTATGAACCCAGAAGACCAAATCCTCTAAGCAGAATGCTTGCTGAGGAACCAAAGGAATAATTCTAAGAAAACTCCCAACCCACGGACCTCCCTAGGACACTCTCTCCCCATAGACAAGGAAGTGACAAAGTCAAATCCACCCCAGAAGAGCTTAAGAGAAAAAGTTCTCAGAACAGGGAAATCTGAACTGAACACTGGGATTGATTTCCCCAACCAGTATTCCATGTAAGTCTGTTAAGACAGATACACCAACTCCATGCCGAAGTCTCGGCATCGGCTGTGCATATCACTCTCCACCCCTGCATCAACGAAGACCAGAAGGGGGACTGGAGGGCATAACCCGAAGGGTAAATTTCGCAAGATCTCAGGAAAAATTCCTGTACATAAGACAAACACAGCAGCCAAGATCCACCCTGGTGTCTACACCAGCATTTCCGGTCTAGATCCAACTATGTGAATTGATAAAACACGAGAAAAACCCCAAAAGGCCTATTAGCAGGCAAATGTGATATGTGTGATAAATTTGTCTCACCAAACTTTAGAGAAAAATAAAATAAAGGAAATGTAGCTCTTTTCTTGTAAACAGCAAATATATATAACTTAATATACTCGCATGCACAAGGTGAGCATTTACTTTTAGTAATTGAAATGAAAAGTATGGATTATACCGCTATGAATGATAATAGTAATTCTTATGTGAGAAGCTTATTAAGCTTCTAATATATAAACAATGATTCGTTTATGATCAAAGAAAAAAATGAGAAAAATTCCTTTATATTCAGGATATGAAATGAGTTGATAAAGTTCAAATCTTAGTAAAGTAATGTTCAAGTAACTTTCCTTTAGTTTCACGCACTCACACAAACACTCTAAAATATATATACAATGTTCCAACACACACGCAATATTGAGCAGCAAGGAGGAGGTTAATTCAGTGAAATACAGATCAGGTAAGTATTGACACTTAGCGTTATATTTGTAAACCTTAAACTTTGTATACAATACGATACCAATACCAGCGTGGTGATAAGACCAGATTTCCCCAGAAACGATGGTGAGCGTGGAGAGCGGTATTAGCAGCAGAGTAAATACTAAACCGGAGAATATTAGAGAGCGGCGTCCGGTAGCAGCATGTGTGAGTGCGGCTTCAGCTGTGAGTGATAGAGTTCCGGAAGCGTAGGAATATGATTAGAAGTAACGGTCCAAAAGGAATCAGGAAAGAAGTGCAGCAACTTTGAGTTACAATCAGCCTTCAAAAATTATAAAATACTTTAGACCTGAAAGGGAAAAATAAACTGCTTGAAATGAGCAGTAGCACAGGATGAGAGAATCCACTTTAATTTTCAGGCACTGAGTAATGGAGAAGCACTTCCTTAAATAGGAGGAAGTGCTGATAGTCAGAAAGTCTTAAAGGGATATCACATCCCCCCCTTCTCAGGGAATCACCCCCGGGGATTCCAGACCAGGTTTAAGGGGGTAACGATGATGGAATGACTTCACCAGACGAGGGGCATGAACTTCCGAATGAAGATGCCAGGAATCATCCTCTGGACCATAACCCTTCCATCTGATGAGATATTCCAATCTTTGTCGTCGAATCCTAGAATCCAATATAGATTCAACTTCAAATTCCTCTGGAAGATCCACTGAGATAGGAGGTGGAAGATCAACTGTCGTACGTGTCATTGAATCAAAAGGTTTTAGTAATGAAATATGGAAGGTGGGATGAAACTTGTAGTCCTTGGGTAACGTGAGCTTGACCACATTGGGATTTATTACCTGCTCCACAGGGTAAGGTCCCAGAAATTGGTTAGCCAATTTCTTGCTAGGGACCTGAAGTTTGAGGTTTTTAGTAGAGAGTAATACTAGGTCACCTATTTTATATTCAGGTCCAATTGAATGTTTCCGATCATAGTATTTCTTTTGGTATTCCTTAGCTTCGGCTAGATGTTTTTTCAATACTCTTAATCGATCTTGAAGCTTGGAAGAAAAATCTAAAGCTGAAGGGGAATTCACTGTTTTGTGGGACAAGGTTATAGTATTAGGATGGTACCCATAAGTTGCGAAGAAGGGGGATGTTTTGGTTGAGGAACAGAATGAATTATTATGAGTAAATTCAGCCATAGGAAGGTAAATTAGCCAGTCATCTTGTAAATGTGAAATATAACAACGTAAAAAGTGTTCAATAGTCTGGTTGAGTCTTTCTGTCAACCCATTTGTCTGAGGATGAAAAGCAGTAGTGTAGCGATGATCAATTTTCAGTAATTTACACAAAGATCTCCAGAACGAAGAGGTGAATTGGGTACCCCTGTCAGTAATAATATTAGAGGGTAAACCATGTAGTCTTACAACCTGATCAAGAAATACTTTAGCTGTAGTCATGGCAGTTGGTAATCCCTTAAGTGGAATAAAATGAGCCAGTCTTGTTAAATGGTCGACTACTACCATGATAGTGTTATATTGTTGTGATGCAGGTAACTCCACTATAAAATCCATGGCAATAGTACTCCATGGTTTATCTGGAATGGGCAGAGGTCTAAGTAACCCTATGGGTTTTTTATGTTCAATTTTATTTCTAGCACAATTCTCACACCTAGAGACATAATCATAAATGTATTTATTCATCCCTGGCCACCAAAACTTACGACGGGTAAGTTCAATGGTTTTCTGTATCCCTGGGTGACCAGATATGGTGTCATCATGGGTATGTGTGAGAATGGAAGCTCTTATTTTCTCAGGTATGTATAACTTTTCTTCATGATAAAAAAGACCTGTAGTAGGATCTTTGGAACAATTTTGTAATGGTATTGAATCATGTTTTAGAGCGCTGTAAATCTCTTCTTCTAAGGGTGTTAAAGTACCTATTATCTTTTCTGGAGGAATAGTGAAGTTAGGTTGTTCATGTGGAAGTAACTCATAAATACGTGAAAGTGCATCTGCCTTTGTGTTTTGACTCCCAGGTTTATAAGTTATTAGAAAGTTAAAGCGATCTAGAAAGAGTGACCACCTTGCTTGCCTTGCTGTTAAAGTCTTATTCTTTTTTAAGTATTCTAAATTTTTATGATCAGTATAAATAAGGAATGGAATTACTGATCCTTCTAGTAGGTGTCTCCATTGTTCTAGAGAACACTTAATAGCAAGGAGTTCTTTGTCTCCAACACTATAGTTAGCTTCAGCACAAGTCAACGTTCTTGAATAGAACGCAATGGGATGAACTTCACCTGTCTCCTTATTTTGTTGGGAAAGAACAGCCCCTATGCCTGTATTAGATGCATCAACTTCCAACAGGAACTGTTGATCAAATTTAGGCAGTGTTAGTATTGGAGCTGTTGTGAACATTTCCTTAAGACTATCAAAAGTCTTCTGGGCTTGTTCAGACCACTTAAAGCGCTGTTTTATGCTAGTTAATTGTGTTAATGGTTTTATCACTGAGGAGAAGTTTTTTATAAATTTACGGTAATAATTTGCGAAACCAATAAATCGCTGTAATGCTTTTACTGTAGTGGGTTTAGGCCAGTCTTTAATTGCGGATACTTTTTCAGGATCCATTTCTATTTTGTTTGGGGTAATTATATAACCCAAAAATTTTATTTTTGAGACATGAAAAACACATTTTTCTAGCTTTGCATATAACTTATGCTCCTTGAGTCGAGTAAGAACCCACCTAACATGTTTTTCATGTTCTATGGGAGATTTCGAATAAATCAGAATATCATCTAGATATATGATGACACAGATATCCATTAGATCATGAAAAATCTCGTTGATAAAATGTTGGAAGGTTGCGGGAGCATTGCTCAAACCAAAGGGCATTACGTTATACTGGAAAAGACCATAGCGGGTTCTGAACGCGGTTTTCCATTCGTGCCCTTCCTTTATGCGAATAAGATTATAAGCGCCCTTTAGATCTAATTTCGAGTAGATCGTGGCCTCATTTAATCTTTCGAGTAACTCTGGTATGAGAGGTAAAGGATACCTATTTTTAATTGTTATTTCATTCAATGCCCTGTAGTCTATAATAGGTCTTATTGTCCCATCTTTGTTGCGTACTAAAAACAATCCTGCAGCAGCAGGGGATGTTGAGTGTGAGATGAACCCTTTTCGCAAGTTTTCATCTAAATATGATCTTAGATATACCAATTCTTCTTGTGAAAGAGGGTAAATCTTACCATGTGGTATCTGAGATCCCGGTATTAAATCAATGGGACAGTCAAATTCCCTATGTGGTGGGAGGTTTTCTGCCTCCTTGAGGTCAAATACCTCTGCCAGGTCCTGATAAATTTGTGGTAGCTCATGTTCTATAGTAGAGATTACCTGATAGGGAAAACAAGTCTTTGTACAATAATCAGAGTCAAATTTTACTTGTTGTGATGACCAGTCAATATGAGGATTATGTATTTGTAACCAGTTAAAACCTAAAATAATAATATGCATGTAGATAGGTATGAGGTCAAAAGTAATATATTCAGAATGTCCTTGGTCAGTTGTTATGAGTAAAGGGATTGTCTGATGAGTAATGGGGCCCTGTTGTATAATAGAACCATCAATAAGTTTAACTGAAACAGGATGTGTCTTGACAACAGTTGGAATTTTATTGAGCTTAACATATGCTATGTCTATATAGTTTCCTGACGCCCCAGAATCAATCAAAGCGTTAGAGCGCACGTTTTTCTGATCCCACTGTAAAGAAAAAGTGAGAGTGAGATGGGGGTTTTGAGAAATGTGAAAAATATTGTTTTTGAAACTACCCTTACCCTTTTTCTGTCTCAATAGAGATGGACAATTTGTGACGGAGTGGTCTTTTTGTCCACAATAAAGACAGAGATTTTCTAATCTACGTCTAATTTTTTCCTCTGGGGTTAGAGGACCCCTTATAGTTCCAATTTCCATAGGAACCTGGTTTGAAACAGCTTTTTCCATGGTTGTAAAACAGGGATATGAACGTCTGGGCACAACTTCATAGGAAGCTTTTTCAGCCTTTCTTTCACGTAACCTTCGGTCCAAAGTGGTGCTTAATTTCATCAACCCATTCAGTGTGTCAGGCATCTCTAATCGTGACAATTCATCTTTAAGGGATTCAGAGAGACCCAATCTGAATTGATTCTTTAAACTGATCTCGTTCCATTGAGAGTCATCTATCCACATTTGAAATTCAGTAATATATTCTTCAATGTTTCTTTTCCCTTGTTTCATAGATCTTAATTTATTTTCAGCTGTTATTTGAGTGTGGGAATCCTCATACAAGGCAGTCATAGCTAAAAAAAATTCTTCAAGCGAATCCAATATTGAATGTTCACTTTCAAAGAATCTATTGGCCCAGGAGCGTGGCTCCCCCTGTAGGAAGGAAATAGTGGTACAGACCTTTATCCTTTCACTATGATATGTTTTAGGTCTAAGTGAGAAAAGAAGTTTACATGCACTTTTAAAATCCCTGAATTCGCTGCGTTTGCCAGAAAATGGTTGTGGGTATTGTATGTGAGGTTCAGCAATTCCTGCTTCTTTCCCTGACATACAATCTTTTATTATGGTTTTGAGAGCTTTATTTTCAGTTTGTACCTCTGTTAATGCTCTAGCAAGATATTCTAATTTCTGATGAATATTAGAAAATTCATTTTTAATTTCATTAGGATCCATATTCCAAAATAAAAAATAAAAAAAACTTTCTTTTTATGGCCTGAAAATTCTGTGATATGTGTGATAAATTTGTCTCACCAAACTTTAGAGAAAAATAAAATAAAGGAAATGTAGCTCTTTTCTTGTAAACAGCAAATATATATAACTTAATATACTCGCATGCACAAGGTGAGCATTTACTTTTAGTAATTGAAATGAAAAGTATGGATTATACCTCTATGAATGATAATAGTAATTCTTATGTGAGAAGCTTATTAAGCTTCTAATATATAAACAATGATTCGTTTATGATCAAAGAAAAAAATGAGAAAAATTCCTTTATATTCAGGATATGAAATGAGTTGATAAAGTTCAAATCTTAGTAAAGTAATGTTCAAGTAACTTTCCTTTAGTTTCACGCACTCATACAAACACTCTAAAATATATATACAATGTTCCAACACACACGCAATATTGAGCAGCAAGGAGGAGGTTAATTCAGTGAAATACAGCTCAGGTAAGTATTGACACTTAGCGTTATATTTGTAAACCTTAAACTTTGTATACAATACGATACCAATACCAGCGTGGTGATAAGACCAGATTTCCCCAGAAACGATGGTGAGCGTGGAGAGCGGTATTAGCAGCAGAGTAAATACTAAACCGGAGAATATTAGAGAGCGGCGTCCGGTAGCAGCATGTGTGAGTGCGGCTTCAGCTGTGAGTGATAGAGTTCCGGAAGCGTAGGAATATGATTAGAAGTAACGGTCCAAAAGGAATCAGGAAAGAAGTGCAGCAACTTTGAGTTACAATCAGCCTTCAAAAATTATAAAATACTTTAGACCTGAAAGGGAAAAATAAACTGCTTGAAATGAGCAGTAGCACAGGATGAGAGAATCCACTTTAATTTTCAGGCACTGAGTAATGGAGAAGCACTTCCTTAAATAGGAGGAAGTGCTGATAGTCAGAAAGTCTTAAAGGGATATCACAGCAAAGGTAAGAAACCCATAAAAGCCGAGACCCGGGAACTACTGTAAAATCTGTAAGCAGGGTACTGCCACCTTAACCCCAAGATCCCAAGAAGGAAACCTAGGATCAGAACGAGGTTTACTGTAAGATATGGTTCCTAAGAACCGGGTTTGCTCAAAAAGGATGAACCAGGAAAGACATCCTACTTCCTAACCAAAGGAAGGGAGAACCTTACATTCTCCAACGAAAAGAAGAACTAATAAGCTCTGCTTAATCATAGAACCCAATTAGGACGGGAAGACCATCCCTCTATTAGGGCATGCACCAACAGTGGAGGAAAATATTCCCACAGTGCGATAAATACCAGGACAATGACTCCAAATTGTAGCAGCGCTTCTGACATGGACTTGAGTGAAGAAAGCAGGCAGCGAAACTCGTCAACGCTGATTGCTTAAGGAGCTGTTAATATGACTCTGGATGGATTTGCAGAAAGACTCTCCCTGCATCAATGCTTTCACTGAGAGGCTGACAAGACTACTTAAAACTCCAGTCCTATCTCGAAGGGCAGATACCCTTCCTAAGGAACTACTCCGACATCTTCTGAGACTTCTCTGCCAACCTCCTGTGACGAAAGGCAAAGAATGACTGGGGGAGAAGGGAAGTGGGGGAGGTATTTAAGCCTTTGGCTGGGGTGTCTTTGCCTCCTCCTGGTGGCCAGGTTCTGTATTTTCTACAAGTAAGGAATGAAGCCATGGACTCTCCTCATATTAAGAAGAAAACTTACCTGTAAAATAAAAATAAACCTAACATTAAACTATAAATTTACCTAACATAACTATTCTAATAAAATAAAAAAATCTAAATTACACATTTAAAAAAACCTAACACTACGAAAAAAATTTAAAAATCTAAAATTACAAAAAAATATAAACACTAAAGTACGAAAAATAAAAAACACTAAACTTACAAAAAATAATAATCTAATAGCCCTATAAAAATAAAAAAGCCCTCCAAAATAAAAACACCCCCTAGCCTACAATAAACTACCAATATCCCTTAAAAGGGCCTTTTGTAGGGCATTGCCCTAAGTTAAACAGCTCCCCAACAGTAAAACCCAACACCCAACCAATCCCCCCAAATAAAAAATCTTACTTTAAAAAAAACTAAGCTACCCAGGGGCATTTGTATGGGCATTGCCCATAAAATGGCATTCAGCTCTTTTTCATTGCCCTTAAAAGAACATTCAGCTCTTTTAACCCCTTAATGACCACAGCACTTTTCCATTTTCTGTCCGTTTGGGACCAAGGCTATTTTAAAATTTTTGCGGTGTTTGTGTTTAGCTGTAATTTTCCTCTTACTCATTTACTGTACCCACACATTATATACCATTTTTCTCGTCATTAAATGGACTTTCTAGAGATACCATTATTTTCATCATATCTTATAATTTACTATAAAAAAAATTATAAAATATGAGAAAAAAATGGAAAAAAACCACACTTTTTCTAACTTTGACCCCAAAATCTGTTACACATCTACAACCACCAAAAAACACCCATGCTAAATAGTTTCTAAATTTTGTCCTGAGTTTAGAAATACCCAATGTTTACATGTTCTTTTCTTTATTTTGCAAGTTATAGGGCCATAAATACAAGTAGCACTTTGCTATTTCCAAACCATTTTTTTTTTTTAAAATTGGCGCTAGTTACATTAGAACACTAACGGCTAGATTTAGAGTTCTGCGGCCAAAGGGGTGCGTTAGCTACGCGTGTTTTTTTTTCCCCGCACCTTTTAAATACCGCTGGTATTTAGAGTTCACAGAATGGCTGCGTTAGGCTCCAAAAAGGGAGCGTAGAGCATAATTTACCGACACTGCAACTCTAAATACCAGCGGTGCTTACGGACGCGGCCAGCTTCAAAAACGTGCTCGTGCACGATTTCCCCATAGGAAACAATGGGGCATTTTGAGCTGAAAAAAAACCTAACACCTGCAAAAAAGCAGCGTTCAGCTCCTAACGCGTCCCCATTGTTTCCTATGGGGAAACACTTCCTAAGTCTGCACCTAACACCCTAACATGAACTCCGAGTCTAAACACCCCTAACCTTACACTTATTAACCCCTAATCTGCCGACCCCGCTATCGCTGACACCTGCATTATACAATTAACCCCTAATCTGCCGCTCCGTACACCGCCGCAACCTACGTTATCCCTATGTACCCCTAATCTGCTGCCCCTAACACCGCCGACCCCTATATTATATTTATTAACCCCTAATCTGCCGCCCCCAACGTCGCCGCCGCCTACCTACAATTATTAACCCCTAATCTGCCAACCGGACCTCACCGCTACTATAATAAAGTTATTAACTCCTAATCTGCCTCACTCCCGCCTCAAAAACCCTATAATAAATAGTATTAACCCCTAATCTGCCCTCCCTAACATCGCCGACACCTAACTTCAATTATTAACCCCTAATCTGCCGACCGGACCTCGCCGCTACTCTAATAAATGGATTAACCCCTAAAGCTAAGTCTAATCCTAACACTAACACCCCCCTAAATTAAATATAATTTAAATCTAACGAAATAATTTAACTCTTATTAAATAAATTATTCCTATTTAAAGCTAAATACTTACCTGTAAAATAAATCCTAATATAGCTACAATATAAATTATAATTATATTGTAGCTATTTTAGGATTAATATTTATTTTACAGGCAACTTTGTATTTATTTTAACCAGGTACAATAGCTATTAAATAGTTAATAACTGTTTAATAGCTACCTAGTTAAAATAATTACAAAATTGCCTGTAAAATAAACCTAACACTACACTATCAATAAATTAATTAAATACAATACCTACAAATAAATACAATTAAATAAACTAACTAAAGTACAAAAAATAAAAAAGAACTAAGTTACAAAAAAAAAAAAATATTTACAAACATATTAAAAATATTACAACAATTTTAAGCTAATTACAACTACTCTAAGCCCCCTAATAAAATAACAAAGCCCCCCAAAATAAAAAAATGCCCTACCCTATTCTAAAATTAAAATAGAAAAGCTCTTTTACCTTACCAGCCCTTAAAAGGGCCTTTTGCGGGGCATGTCCCAAATAATTCAGCTCTTTTGCCTGTAAAAATAAACACAATACCCCCCCCAACATTACAACCCACCACCCACATACCCCTAATCTAACCCAAACCCCCCTTAAATAAACCTAACACTAAGCCCCTGAAGATCTTCCTACCTTATCTTCACCACACTGGGTATGACCGATCTGTCCAGGCTCCGAAATCTTCATCCAAGCCCAAGCGGGGGCTGGAGATCCATCATCCGGCTGAAGTCTTCTATCAAGCGGCTGAAGAAGTCCAGAAGAGGCTCCAAAGTCTTCATCCTATCCGGGCAGAAGAGGAGATCCGGACCGGCAACCATCTTCATCCAAGTGGCATCTTCTATCTTCATCCGATGACGAGCGGCTCCATCTTGAAGACTTCCGGCGCGGATCCATCCTCTTCTTCCGACGTCCTAAGTCCGAATGAAGGTTCCTTTAAATGACGTCATCCAAGATGGCGTCCCTCGAATTCCGATTGGCTGATAGGATTCTATCAGCCAATCGGAATTAAGGTAGGAAAATTCTGATTGGCTGATGGAATCAGCCAATCAGATTCAAGTTCAATCCGATTGGCTGATTGGATGAAGACTTTGGAGCCTCTTCTGGACTTCTTCAGCCGCTTGATAGAAGACTTCAGCCGGATGATGGATCTCCAGCCCCCGCTTAGGCTTGGATGAAGATTTCGGAGCCTGGACAGATCGGTCATACCCGGTGTGGTGAAGATAAGGTAGGAAGATCTTCAGGGGCTTAGTGTTAGGTTTATTTAAGGGGGGTTTGGGTTAGATTAGGGGTATGTGGGTATGTGGGTGGTGGGTTGTAATGTTGGGGGGGTATTGTGTTTATTTTTACAGGCAAAAGAGCTGAATTATTTGGGGCATGCCCCGCAAAAGGCCCTTTTAAGGGCTGGTTAGGTAAAAGAGCTTTTCTATTTTAATTTTAGAATAGGGTAGGGCATTTTTTTATTTTGGGGGGCTTTGTTATTTTATTAGGGGGCTTAGAGTAGGTGTAATTAGCTTAAAATTGTAGTAATATTTTTATTATGTTTGTAATTAATTTTTTTATATTTTGTAACTTAGCTTTTGTTATTTTTTGTACTTTAGTTAGTTTATTTAATTGTATTTATTTGTAGGGTTTTGTATGTAATTAATTTATTGATAGTGTAGTGTTAGATTTAATTGTAGGTATTTTATTTAATTAATTTATTGATAGTGTAGTGTTAGGTTTAATTGTAACTTAGGTTAGGATTTATTTTACAGGCAATTTTGTACTTATTTTAACTAGGTAGCTATTAAATAGTTCTTAACTATTTAATAGCTATTGTACCTGGTTAAAATAATTACAAAGTTGCCTGTAAAATAAATATAAATCCTAAAATAGCTACAATGTAATTATTCATTATATTGTAGCTATATTAGCGTTTATTTTACAGGTAAGTATTTAGCTTTAAATAGGAATAATTTATTTAATAAGAGTTAATTTATTTTGTTAGATTTAAATTATATTTAACTTAGGGGGGTGTTAGGGTTAGGGTTAGACTTAGCTTTAGGGGTTAATACATTTATTAGAGTAGCGGTGAGGTCCGGTCGGTAGATTAGGGGTTAATACTTGAAGTTAGGCGTCGGCGATGTTAGGGAGGACAGATTAGGGGTTAATACTATTTATTATAGGGTTATTGAGGCGGCAGTGAGGCGGATTTGGGGTTTAAAACTTTATTATAGTAGTGGTGAGGTCCGGTCAGCAGATTAGGGGTTAATAATTGTAGGTAAGGTAGCAGCGACGTGGGGGGGGGGGGCAGATTAGGGGTTAATAAATATAATATAGGGGTCGACGGTGTTAGGGGCAGCAGATTAGGGGTACATAGGGATAATGTAGGTGGCGGCGGTGTCCGGTCTGCAGATTAGGGGTTAAAAAAATTGAATACAGTGGCGGCGATGTGGGGGGACCTCGGTTTAGGGGGGTGTTAGGGTTAGGGTTAGACTTAGCTTTAGGGGTTAATACATTTATTAGAGTAGCGGTGAGGTCCGGTCGGTAGATTAGGGGTTAATACTTGAAGTTAGGCGTCGGCGATGTTAGGGAGGACAGATTAGGGGTTAATACTATTTATTATAGGGTTATTGAGGCGGCAGTGAGGCGGATTTGGGGTTTAAAACTTTATTATAGTAGTGGTGAGGTCCGGTCAGCAGATTAGGGGTTAATAATTGTAGGTAAGGTAGCAGCGACGTGGGGGGGGGGGGGCAGATTAGGGGTTAATAAATATAATATAGGGGTCGACGGTGTTAGGGGCAGCAGATTAGGGGTACATAGGGATAATGTAGGTGGCGGCGGTGTCCGGTCTGCAGATTAGGGGTTAAAAAAATTGAATACAGTGGCGGCGATGTGGGGGGACCTCGGTTTAGGGGTACATAGGTAGTTTATGGGTGTTAGTGTACTTTAGAGCACAGTAGTTAAGAGCTATATGAACCGGCGTTAGCCCAGAAAGCTCTTAACTCCTGGCTTTGTTCTGCGGCTGGAGTTTTGTCGTTAGATTTCTAACGCTCACTTCAGCCAAGACTCTAAATACCGGCGTTAGAAAGATCCCATTGAAAAGATAGGATACGCAATTGGCGTAGGGGGATCTGCAGTATGGAAAAGTTGCGGCTGCAAAGTGAGCGTTAGACCCTTTAATGACTGACTCTAAATACCAGCGGGCGGTAAAAACCAGCGTTAGGACCCCCTAACGCTGGTTTTGACGGCTACCGCAGAACTCTAAATCTAGGCGTAATATCTTTCAGGAATCCCTGAATATCCATTGACATGTATATATTTTTTTTTAGTAGACATCCCAAAGTATTGATCTAGGCCAATTTTGGTATATTTCATACCACCATTTCACCGCCAAATGCGATCAAATACAAAAAATAGTTCACTTTTTCACAAATTTTTTCACAAACTTTCGGTTTCTCACTGAAATTATTTACAAACAGCTTGTGCAATTATGGCATAAATGGTTGTAAATGTTTTTCTGGGATCCCCTTTGTTCAGAAATAGCAGACATATATGGCTTTGGCGTTGCTTTTTGGTAATTAGAAGGCCACTAAATGCCACTGTGCACCACACGTGCATTATGCCCAGCAGTGAAGGGGTTAATTAGGGAGCATGTAGGGAGCTTTTTGGGGTAATTTTAGCTTTAGTGTAGTGTAGTAGACAACCCCAAGTATTGATCTAGGCCCATTTCGGTATATTTCATGCTACCATTTCACCGCCAAATGCGATCAAATTAAAAAAAACTTTAACATTTTTCACAATTTTAGGTTTCTCACTGAAATTATTTACAAACAGCTTGTGCAATTATGGCACAAATGGTTGTAAATGCTTTTCTGGGATCCCCTTTGCTCAGAAATAGCAGACATATATGGCTTTGGCATTGCTTTTTGGTACTTAGAAGGCCGCTAAATGCCGCTGCGCATCACACGTGTATTATGGCTAGCAGTGAATGGGTTAATTAGGTAGCTTGTAGGGAGCTTGCAGGGTTAATTTTAGCTTTAGTGTAGAGCTCAGCATCCCACCTGAAACATCAGACCCCCTGATCCCTCCCAAACAGCTCTCTTCCCTCCCCCACCCCACAATTGTCCCTGCCATCTTTAGTACTGGCAGCAACTCTGCCAGTACTAAAATAAAAGGTATATTTAGTTTTTTTTTTTTTTTTAAAAAAAGCATATTTACATATGCTGTGTAGGACCCCCCCTTAGCCCCCAACCTGACTGATCCCCCACCAAACAGCTCTCTAACCCTCCCCCTCTGCCTTAATGGGCGCCATCTTGGGTACTGGCAGCTGTCTGCCAGTACCCAGTTTAGAATAAAATTGCTGTTTTTTTAAAAATGTTCCCATTTTCTGTAGTGTAGCTCCCCCCCGACCAAAGACCAACCCCCCACCCCCTCCTAGATACCTTTGATTGTTTTTTTAAAAACATTAAAATACCCCTTTCTCCCACTTATACAAACAAAACTTTTCTGTAGTGTAGCGGTTCCCACCCGCTCCCGCCCAGTGGACGCGCCCGCCCGCCGCCCCCCGTGCACGCGTCCGTGCGCGCCCCCATCGGCCAAGCCCCCGATCCCGCCCCCCTCTACATTACCCGGCCCATCGATGGCCGCCCACCCGCCTCCCAAGTCGGCTCCCACCCACCAACGATACCGGCCATCGATGTGCGGTGCAGAGAGGGCCACAGAGTGGCTCTCTCTGCATCAGATGGCCCAGGGGTGTTATTGCAGGATGCCTCGATATCGAGGCATCCTGCAATAACCGGAAAGCGTCTGGAAGCGAGCAGGATCGCTTCCAGCCGCTTTAAACCCCTAATGTCGTACAGGGTACGTCGCTGGTCTTCTAAGACCAGGTTGTGTGCGACGTACCCTGTACGACATGCGTTGTTAAGGGGATAAAAAACAAAACAAAGCCCTAATCTAAAAAAAAAAAAAACACCCAAAAGAATTGAAAAAAAAAACTAACAATAACCCCAGAATATCTACTCACGGTTCCTGAAGTCCGGACATCCATCTCCATTCAGGTGGCGAGAAGTCTTCATCCAGGCGGCGATATCTTCATACATCCTGGGGGCGTCTTCTATCTTCATCCCCTCGGCGTAGAGTGGAGCCATCCTGGAAGCCGAAGACATCTGAAATCCTATTGAGCCTCTGAAATCCTATTGGTTGTTCAAAACAGCCAATAGGATGAGAGCTTCGGAAATCCTACAAATGGCGCTATATACACATATAAACATAAATACAC
Source organism: Bombina bombina (assembly GCF_027579735.1). NCBI lineage: Eukaryota > Metazoa > Chordata > Amphibia > Anura > Bombinatoridae > Bombina > Bombina bombina. Next base: position 135,819,127 of record NC_069502.1, on the reverse strand, counting down.
ATGTATACACATATACATATGCATATATACATACATAAATATTTTTATAAATGAAATAAACAGGTCCCGCACTCTCCGCTGTGAAAACACAAATAATATTTTTATACATGTGTATATATATATATATATATATATATATATATATATATATATATATACACACACACACACATTATAGGTATTTCCATTCAAATACCTTGTCAAAAACCTTTTAATCCTTATATATTTTTAATATTCATAACAATTTTTTATAAGATTGTTTATATTTGAGTGTAACACTTTATTTTAATGTATTTATATTGTGTTTAGTGCAACTTTTTATTTAGCCCTAACCCTTTATGCGCTAACCCAATGAGTATAAATTTAGTTCGCGTCATGTTTACTTTCAACATAAAGTGTCAAGAGATGCCACAGTATGTATTGCCTTTTCCCTTTACAAACGTTACCTAAGGCAGAGGTCAACAAATCTATTTAAAATTTAGGAGCCAGTAAGAATATTTAGGTTCCAGACATTGGTATTTGTATATAGATATATGGAGAATAACCCAAAAGGTTAGGATCCATGGGTAAAATTGTAGGAGCCAGCAGCTACCTGGCTCCTGAGTTCGTCGAGCCCTGACCTAAAATATAGTTTGCTTTGTCTTGTTTTGCCTGTGAAAGGCCGTGCAGACTGAGAGCTCAAAACAGCTCAAAAGAGGGGAGAGAGGAGGTAGGGAAAACATAAGAAAGGTGAGAGAGAGATCAAGAGGGGAGAGAGAGATCAAGAGGGGAGATAAAGAGAGCAAAAGAGAGGGAGAGAGACAGCAAAAGAGAGGAGAAGGGAGAGCAAAAGAAAGGGGAGAGAGAGATCAAAAGAGGAGAGAAAGAGAGAGGGGGAAAGAGAGAGAGAGGGGGAGAAAGAGAGAGGGGGAGGATAGAGAGAGAGGGGGAGGGAGAGAGAGGGAGAGAGAGGGGGAGAGAGAGGAGAGAGAGGAGAGAGAGAGAAAGGGAGAGAGAGAGAAGGGGAGAGAGAGAGGTGAGAGAGAGAGAGAGAGAGAGAGCGGGAGAGAGAGGCAGAGAGCGGGAGAGAGAGAGGGGAGAGAGAGAGGGGGGAGAGAGAGAGGGGAGAGAGAGGGGAGAGAGAGAGAGAGGGGGGAGAGAGAGAGGGGAGAGAGAGGGGAGAGAGAGAGAGGAGACAGAGAGAGAGAGAGAGAGAGAGAGAGAGAGAGGAGACAGAGAGAGAGGGGGAGAGAAAAAAGAGAGGGGAGAGAGAGAGCAAAAGAGAGGGGAGAGAGAGAGCAAAAGAGAGGGGAGAGAGAGCAAGAGATCGGGAGAGAGAAAGCAAAAGAGAGGGATGGAGAGAGAGAGCAAAAGAGAGGGGAGAGAGAGAGCAAAAGAGAGGAGAGAGAGAAAAAGAGAGAGCAAAATAGAGGGTGGAGAGAGAGAGAGCAAAAGAGAAGGGGAGAGAGAGAGCAAAAGAGAGGGGAGCGCGGAAGAGAGGGGGGGGAGAGAGAGCACAAAAGAGAGGGGGCAGAGAGAGCGCAAAAGAGAGGGGTGAGAGAGAGAGCACAAAAGTGAGGGGGCGAGAGGGCGTAAAAGAGGGGGGAGAGAGAGAGCGCAAAAGAGGGGGGAGAGAGAGCGCAAAAGAGAGGGGGGAGAGAGAGAACTCAAAAGAGAGGGGGAGAGAGAGAGCTCAAAAGAGAGGGGGAAAGAAAGCGCAAAAGAGAGGGGGGAGAGAGAGCAAAAGAGAGGGGGAGGGAGAAAGTGCAAGGGGTGGGACCGCTGTACCCTGCAAAAAATGGCCCATGTGAACGGGCTTTAGGACTAGTATTGATATAAATGACAATATCACATAAAGATATCACATACAGATTTAAAAAACTATCGGCTAGATTACAAGTTTTGTCGGTAAAAACTTGCGTTGCTAACAAGCCTTTTTTTTCCAGTGCACACTTTAAACAATGCTGGTATTACAAGTTTTCTGAATGGCTGCATTAGCCTCAGAAAAGTGAGCGTTGAGCAAATTTAGCACCACTTCTCCATGTAATGCAAGCGTTGCTTACGGTAGCGTTAAGATGGCTAAAACGTGCTCGTGCACGATCTCCCCAAAGGAAACAATGGGGCTGAGCTGGCTGAAAAAAAACCTAACACCTGCAAAAAAGCAGCGTTCAGCTCCTAATGCAGCCCCATTGTTTCCTATGGGAAAATACTTTCTAAGTCTACACCTAACACCCTAACATGATCCCCCGAGTCTAAACACCCCTAATCTTACACTTATTAACCCCTAAGCTACCGCCCCCGACATCCTCGCCACCTGCATTATATTATTAACCCCTAACCTGCCGCTCCGGACACGGCCGCCACTACATTATACCTATGAACCCCTAATCTGCTCCCCCTAACATCGCCGACACATACATTATATTTATTAACCCCTAATCTGCCACCCCCAACGTCGCCGCCACCTACCTACAATTATTAACCCCTAATCTCCCGGACATCGCCGCCGCTATAATAAATGTATTAACCCCTAAACCTAAGTCTAACCCTAACCCTAACACCCCCCTAGCTTAAATCTATTTTTAATAAATCTAAATAAAATAACTATAATTAAATAAATTATTCCTATTTAAAACTAAATACTTACCTATAAAATAAACCCTAATATAGCTACAATATAACTAATAGTTACATTATAGCTATTTTAGGATTTATTTTTATTTTACAGGCAACTTTGTATTTATTTTAACTAGGCACAATAGTTATTAAATAGTTATTAACTATTTAATAGCTAACTAACTAAAATAAATACAAAATTACCTGTAAAATAAACCCTAACCTAAGTTACAATTACACCTAACACTACTCTATAATTAAATTAATTACCTAAACTAACTATATTTAAATTAAATAAAATAAAATTAAATAAAATAAATTACGGAGAAAAAAAACACTAAATTACAGAAAATAAAAAAGAAATTACAATATTTTAAACTAATTACACCTAATCTAATCCCCCTAATAAAATAAATAAGCCCCCCAAAATAATAAAATTCCCTACCCTACACTAAATTACAAATAGCCCTTAAAAGGGCCTTTTGCGGGGCATTGCCCCAAAGTAATCAGCTCTTTTACAGCCCTTAAAAGGGCTTTTTGCGGGGCATTGCCCCAAAGTAATCAGCTCTTTTAACTGTAAAAAAAAGAAATACAATACCCCCCCAACATTACAATCCACCACCCATACACCCCTACTCTAAAACCCACCCGATCCCCCCTTAAAAAAAACTAACACTACCCCATTAAAGATCACCCTACCTTGAGCCGTTTTCACCCAGCCGGGCACCAGTGGTCATCCAATGGGGCAGAAGAGGACATCCGGGCCGGCAGAAGTCTTCATCCTATCCGGGCAGAAGAGGACATCCGGACCGGCAGACATCTTCATCCAAGCGGCATCTTCTATCTTCATCCATCCGACGAGGAACAGCTCCATCTTGAAGACCTCCGGCGCGGAACATCCTTCTCGGCCGACGGACTAACGACAAATGAATATTCCTTTAAATGACGTCATCCAAGATGGCTTCCCTTGAATTCCGATTGGCTGATAGGATTCTATCAGCCAATCGGAATTAAGGTAGGAAAAATCTGATTGCTTGATTTAATCAGCCAATCGGATTGAAGTTCAATCCGATTGGCTGATTGGATCAGAAAATAGAATTGACCTTGCATTCTATTGGCTTGAACTTCAATCGGATTGGCTGATTAAATCAACCAATCGGATTTTTCCTACCTTAATTCCGATTGGCTGATAGAATCCTATCAACCAATCGGAATTCGAGGGACGCCATCTTGGATGATGTCATTTAAAGGAATATTCATTCGTCGTTAGTCCGTCGGCCGAGAAGGATGTTCCGCGATGGAGGTCTTCAAGATGGAGCTGTTCCTCGTCGGATGGATGAAGATAGAAGATGCCGTTTGGATGAAAATGTCTGCCGGTCTGGATGTCCTCTTCTGCCCGGATAGGATGAAGACTTCTGCCGGTCCGGATGTCCTCTTCTGCCCCATCGGATGACCACTGGTGCCCGGCTGGGTGAAAATGGCTCAAGGTAGAGTGATCTTCAATGGGGTAGTGTTAGGTTTTTTAAGGGGGGATCGGGTGGGTTTTAGAGTAGGGGTGTGCGGGTGGTGGGTTGTTATGTTGGGGGGGTATTGTATTTCTTTTTTTTACAGGTAAAAGAGCTGATTACTTTGGGGCAGTGCCCCGCAAAAAGCCCTTTTAAGGGCTGGTAAAAAGAGCTGATTACTTTGGGGCAATGCCCCGCAAAAGGCCCTTTTAAGGGCTATTTGTAATTAAGTGTAGGGTAGGGAATTTTATTATTTTGGGGGGCTTTATTATTTTATTAGGGGGATAAGATTAGGTGTAATTAGTTTAAAATATTGTATTTTCCTTTTTATTTTCTGTAATTTAGTGGGGTTTTTTTCGTAATTTAGTTTATTTAATTTAATTGTATTTAATTGTAGGTTGTTTAGGTAATTAATTTAATTATAGAGTAGTGTTAGGTGTTAGGGTTTATTTCACAGGTAATTTTGTATTTTTTTTAGCTAGTTAGCTATTAAATAGTTAATAACTATTTAATAACTATTGTGCCTAGTTAAAATAAATACAAAGTTGCCTGTAAAATAAAAATAAATCCTAAAATAGCTATAATGTAACTATTAGTTATATTGTAGCTATATTAGGGTTTATTTTATAGGTAAGTATTTAGTTTTAAATAGGAATAAGTTATTTAATTATAGTAATTTTATTTAGATTTATTAAAAATAGATTTAAGATAGGGGGGTGTTAGTGTTAGACTTAGGTTTAGGGGTTAATACATTTAATATAGTAGCAGCAACGTTGGTGGCGGCAGATTTGGGGTTAATAATTGTAGGTAGGTGGCGGCGATGTTAGGGACGGCAGATTAGGGGTTAATAAAAATTTTTATAGTGTTTGCGAGGCGGAGTGTGGCGGTTTAGGGGTTAATACATTTATTATAGTGGCGGCGATATCCGGTTGGCAGATTAGGGGTTAATAAGTGTAGTTAGGTTGCGGCGACGTTGGGGGCGGCAGATTAGGGTTTAATAAATATAATGTAGGTGTCGGCGATGTTAGGGGCAGCAGATTAGGGGTTCATAGGTATAATGTAATTGGCGGCGATGTCCGGTCGGCAGATTAGGGGTTAAATAATTTTATTATAGTGTTTGCGATGTGGGGGGGGGGGCTCGGTTTAGGGGTTAATAGGTAGTTTATGGGTGTTAGTGTACTTTTTATCACTTTAGTTAAGAGCTTTATGTTCCGGCGTTAGCCCATAAAACTCTTAACTACTGACTTTTATATGCGGTAGGAGTCTTGGAGGTAGAGGCTGTACCGCTCACTTCTTCCAAGACTTGTAATGCCAGCGTTAGGAAAATCCCATTAAAAAGATAGGATATGCAATTGACGTAAGGGGATTTGCGGTATGGAAAAGTTGCGGAAGAAAAGTGGGCGGTACACCTGTACCTGCCATACTCGTAATACCAGCGGGCGTTAAAAAGCAGCATTAGGACCCCTTAACGCTGCTTTTTAAGGCTAACGCTAAACTCGTAATCTAGCCGTATGTTTTTCTCAGTGTTAAGTTACATATTATGGAATAATAAATATCAACTGAAATATTATACTACTTTTTAATAAATAATCAGCTAAAACCAGTGGAGCACGGGTGTTTGAGGTTATGGGGCTTACCACTGGTATTAGAAGTTGAAAGTAAACGCAATCGCTTGAGCGCAATCGCTATTTATGTTAGAATGATTACAGCAACTTCAGAGCTCTAGTTAACTGTTTTGCAAAACAAAAAAGTTGCACAAAACACATAAGAAATACATTACAAAGTATAGTTAAACTCATAATTAACACATCTAATAAAAATTATTAAAAAACAAAAAACATATTGCACACAAAAATTATAAAGGCTCAAAGATATGAGGTCTCAGGTGTTAGGAGAAAAAGGCAGGCAAAGGGCTTTAACATTGTAATACATACATATACAGGGAGTGCAGAATTATTACGCAAATGAGTATTTTGACCACATCATCCTCTTTATGCATGTTGTCTTACTCCAAGCTGTATAGGCTCGAAAGCCTACTACCAATTAAGCATATTAGGTGATGTGCATCTCTGTAATGAGAAGGGGTGTGGTCTAATGACATCAACACCCTATATCAGGTGTGCATAATTATTAGGCAACTTCCTTTCCTTTGGCAAAATGGGTCAAAAGAAGGACTTGACAGGCTCAGAAAAGTCAAAAATAGTGAGATATCTTGCAGAGGGATGCAGCACTCTTAAAATTGCAAAGCTTCTGAAGCGTGATCATCGAACAATCAAGCGTTTCATTCAAAATAGTCAACAGGGTCGCAAGAAGTGTGTGGAAAAACCAAGGCGCAAAATAACTGCCCATGAACTGAGAAAAGTCAAGCGTGCAGCTGCCAAGATGCCACTTGCCACCAGTTTGGCCATATTTCAGAGCTGCAACATCACTGGAGTGCCCAAAAGCACAAGGTGTGCAATACTCAGAGACATGGCCAAGGTAAGAAAGGCTGAAAGACGACCACCACTGAACAAGACACACAAGCTGAAATGTCAAGACTGGGCTAAGAAATATCTCAAGACTGATTTTTCTAAGGTTTTATGGACTGATGAAATGAGAGTGAGTCTTGATGGGCCAGATGGATGGGCCCGTGGCTGGATTGGTAAAGGGCAGAGAGCTCCAGTCCGACTCAGACGCCAGCAAGGTGGAGGTGGAGTACTGGTTTGGGCTGGTATCATCAAAGATGAGCTTGTGGGGCCTTTTCGGGTTGAGGATGGAGTCAAGCTCAACTCCCAGTCCTACTGCCAGTTTCTGGAAGACACCTTCTTCAAGCAGTGGTACAGGAAGAAGTCTGCATCCTTCAAGAAAAACATGATTTTCATGCAGGACAATGCTCCATCACACGCGTCCAAGTACTCCACAGCGTTGCTGGCAAGGGTATAAAAGAAGAAAATCTAATGACATGGCCTCCTTGTTCACCTGATCTGAACCCCATTGAGAACCTATGGTCCATCATCAAATGTGAGATTTACAAGGAGGGAAAACAGTACACCTCTCTGAACAGCGTCTGGGAGGCTGTGGTTGCTGCTGCACGCAATGTTGATGGTCAACAGATCAAAACACTGACAGAATCCATGGATGGCAGGCTTTTGAGTGTCCTTGCAAAGAAAGGTGGCTATATTGGTCACTGATTTGTTTTTGTTTTGTTTTTGAATGTCAGAAATGTATATTTGTGAATGTTGAGATGTTATATTGGTTTCACTGGTAAAAATAAATAATTGAAATGGGTATATATTTGTTTTTTGTTAAGTTGCCTAATAATTATGCACAGTAATAGTCACCTGCACACACAGATATCCCCCTAAAATAGCTATAACTAAAAACAAACTAAAAACTACTTCCAAAACTATTCAGCTTTGATATTAATGAGTTTTTTGGGTTCATTGAGAACATGGTTGTTGTTCAATAATAAAATTAATCCTCAAAAATACAACTTGCCTAATAATTCTGCACTCCCTGTAGATGTCTAAAGATATGTATGTATATAGAAATGCCTATATATGTGTACATAAGTATTTATACGTGTACATATGTATTTACAAACATACATATAAACACACACACACACATATACATATATATATATAACATTGGAGCCCTTTGCAGTTAAAGGGATATAAAACCCCAATCTTTTCTTCATTGACTCAAATAGAGCATGCAATTAAAAACTTTCTAATTTACTTGTATTATCATTTTTTTTTAAAGCAGGGACATAAGCTTAGGAGTCAGCCCTTTTCTGGAGCACTAAGTGGCAGGAGTTTTGCAAGAATGTTATCCATTTGCAAGATCACTACATGCAGCACTATTTCCTGCCCTGTAGTGCTCCAGACTCCTACCTATGTATCTATTTAACAAAAAATATCATGAATATCATTGAAGTATATTAGAAAAAAAAAAAATATTGGTATGCTCTGCCTGAATCACTACAGAAAATGATTGGGTTTCATATCTCTTTAAGTAGATGAAAACATGTAAAAGCATATGTATGCAATATTCATGTTAAATAAAGTGTTATACTGTGAATGTGCTGTACATATTTCACATTCCAATGTTCTGCACATAGCAGAGTATGTTCTAAGTATTTATAAATATATATCAATATAGCTATATCTATATTCATCTAAACCCATGTCTAAATCATATAGATATATAGGTATAGATATATATTGTACCAAAAACCATCAGATAAATGTAGAAATATGTATTTATGAATAAACAGAACATTTTCTTGTATGTGAAGAACATTGGAATGTGAAATATTCATATTTTCATGTCAGGTTAGCTCACATGAGAATATGAGATCTGGTTTGCGCAAGAGTGGGGTGTAATACGAGCACAACCCGACGAGCGTAAAAAGCTTACTTCTAGCGCAGTTAACGATTGAGCGGGAGCGTTAATTAGCAATTCAATTGTAATATATGGCCCTATGTCTTTTGGAACCTACTGTGTATATAATATGTGTATGAATGCAAATATGTGTGAATTTATGTTTAGTACGGAATAAAAAACAGAATTTATGCTTACCTGATAAATTTCTTTCTCCTACAGTGTGTCCGATCCACGGCTTCATCCTTACTTGTGGGAATATTCTCTTCCCTAACAGGAAATGGCAAAGAGGCACACAGCAAAAGCTGTCCATATAGCCCCTCCTCTGGCCCCGCCCCCCATTCATTCGACCGACGGTTAGGAGAAAAAGGAGAAACCATAGGGTGCCGTGGTGACTGTAGTGCAGTGCTTTCCAAACTGTGTGTCGGGACACACTAGTGTGTCGGCAGCAGTGTGTAGGTGTGTCCCTGCTTCAGCACAAATTTTTTTAAATGTAATTTTTTTTTACATTTTTTTTTTTTGGTTTCTGACTTTCCGCCTGCCTGCTTCGCATATCACATGGTTGACACGTGATTGATACCTAGGGGGGTCACAGATCATCTTAACATATTGGCGCAGCTCAGTGGAAACTGAAACTATTCCCATTGGCAGCACATTGGCTCCTGACTGCACGTGTAGTCTCCTTAATTGGCTCGTGACTGCATGTGTAGTCTCCTTAATTGGCTCGTGACTGCATGTGTAGTCAGTGAGTGGGACAGCAGTGTGTTTGCAGCACGGGCAGTAGTCAATTGGACTCACCAAGCTCTGAGGGCGGCAGTTTAAACGCTGAACTGAAGTCAGAGTTTTTTTTATGCAGCTAGCTCCCAGTAGTGCATTGCTGCTCTAGCTCTTGATATATGGATAGGAAGGGGAAGCTTAAAAATGCTTGATGATGAAATGCGAGTGTCTTTATCTAATATTCCACCAAATATTCTGAAATTGTGTTCATCCCATCAACCTCATACATCACATGAAAATAGTAAGTAGCCGTTGGTGTTATTAAACTTTTTTTAATTCTTGCACACTTACATACTGTTACTTGTAAATACATTTCATTATTATATCATTTATGTATGTGTCTGTATCTCTTAAAACAGTTTAAGCTCCTGTTTGCCAGTACAACTGAATTACTGTGTCGCGAAATGATGTAGGTCTAAAAAGTGTGTCACCAACATAAAAAGTTTGGAAAGCTCTGCTGTAGTGTATAGAAATAAAAATGTTAAACCTGACAAAAAGCCAGGGTGGGCCGTGGACCGGACACACCGTAGGAGAAAGAAATTTATCAGGTAAGCATAAATTCTGTTTTCTCCTACATAGGTGTGTCCGGTCCACGGCTTCATCCTTACTTGTGGGAACCAATACCAAAGCTTTAGGACACGGATGAAGGGAGGGAACAAGTCAGGTAACCTAAACGGAAGGCACCACGGCTTGCAAAACCTTTCTCCCAAAAACAGCCTCCGAAGAAGCATAAGTATCGAATTTGTAAAATTTGGCAAAAGTGTGTAGGGAAGACCAAGTCGCTGCCTTACAGATCTGATCAACAGAAGCCTCGTTCTTGAAGGCCCATGTGGAAGCCACAGCTCTAGTAGAGTGAGCTGTAATTCGTTCAGGAGGCTGGCGTCTGGCAGTCTCATAAGCCAATCGGATGATGCTTTTCAGCCAAAAGGAAAGAGAGGTCGCAGTAGCTTTCTGCCCTCTCCTCTTACCAAAATAAACGACAAACAAGGATGCCTGAAATCCTTTGTTGCCTCTAAATAGAATTTTAAAGCACGGACCACATCTAGGTTGTGTAACAAACGTTCCTTCTTTGAAACTGGATTCGGACACAGAGAAGGAACAACTACTTCCTGGTTAATATTCCTGTTGGAAACCACTTTTGGAAGAAAACCAGGTTTGGTACGTAAAACTACCTTATCTGTATGGAACACCAGATAGGGTGAAGTACACTGCAAAGCAGACAATTCAGAAACTCTTCTAGCAGAAGAAATAGCAACCAAAAACAGAACTTTCCAAGATAGTAACTTAATATCTATGGAATGTAAGGGTTCAAACGGAACCCCTTGAAGAACTGAAAGAACTAAGCTTAGACTCCATGGAGGAGTCATAGGTCTGTAGACAGGCTTGATTCTGACTAACGCCTGTACAAACCCCTGTACATCTGGCACGGCTGCCAGTCGTTTGTGCAACAAAACAGACAGAGCAGATATCTGTCCATTTAAAGAACTAGCTGACAAACCTTTATCCAAACCCTCTTGGAGAAAGGAAAGTATTCTAGGAATTTTAATTTTATTCCAAGACAATCCCTTGGATTCGCACCAACGGATATATTTTTGCCATATCTTATGGTAAATTTTCCTAGTCACCGGTTTTCTGGCTTGAACCAGAGTATCTATAACTGAATCTGAAAACCCACGCTTAGATAGGATCAAGCGTTCAATTTCCAAGCAGTCAGTTGCAAAGAGACTAGATTTGGATGTTTGAATGGACCTTGTACTAGAAGATCCTGCCTCAAAGGTAGCTTCCATGGTGGAACCGATGACATATTCAACAGGTCTGCATACCAAGTCCTGCGTGGCCATGCAGGAGCTATTAGAATCACAGAGGCCTTCTCCTGCTTGATCCTGGCTACAAGCCTGGGAAGGAGAGGGAACGGTGGAAACACATAAGCCAGATTGAACGACCAAGGCGCCACCAATGCATCCACTAGTGTCGCCTTGGGATCCCTGGATCTGGACCCGTAGCGAGGAACCTTGGAGTTCTGACGGGACGCCATCAGATCCATATCTGGAGTGCCCCATAGTTGGGTTAACTGGGCAAAGACCTCCGGGTGAAGTTCTCACTCCCCCGGATGGAAAGTCTGACGACTCAGATAATCCGCCTCCCAGTTGTCTACTCCTGGGATGTGAATTGCAGATAGATGGCAGGAGTGATCCTCCGCCCATTTGATGATCTTGGATACCTCTCTCATCGCCAAGGAACTCTTCGTTCCCCCCTGATGATTGATGTACGCTACAGTCGTCATGTTGTCCGACTGAAATCTTATAAACCTGGCCTTCGCTAGTTGAGGCCAAGCCAGGAGCGCATTGAAAATCGCTCTCAATTCCAAAATGTTTATCGGGAGAAGAGACTCTTCCCGAGACCATAGACCCTGAGCTTTCAGAGAGTCCCAGACCGCACCCCAGCCCAAGAGGCTGGCGTCGGTCGTGACAATGACCCACTCTGGTCTGTGGAAACTCATTCCCTGAGACAAGTGATCCTGAGTCAACCACCAGTGGAGTGAGTCTGTGGTTACCTGGTCTACTTGAATTTGGGCAGACAAGTCTGCATAATCCCCATTCCACTGTTTGAGCATGCACAGCTGCAATGGTCTTAAATGAATTTGAGCAAAAGGAACCACGTCCATTGCTGCAACCATTAGTCCTATTACTTCCATGCACTGAGCTATGGAAGGCTGAGGAATAGAATGAAGAACTCGACAAGCTTTTAGAGGTTTTAACTTTCTGACCTCTGTCAGAAAAATCTTCATTTCCACAGAATCTATTATTGTTCCCAGAAAGGGAACCCTTGTGGACGGGGACCGGGAACTTTTTTCTATGTTCACCTTCCACCCGTGAGATCTTAGAAAGGCTAAAAAAATGTCTGTATGAGCCCTTGCTTTGGAAAGGGACGACGCTTGGATTAGAATGTCGTCTAGGTAAGGTGCTACAGCAATGCCCCTCGGCCTTAGGACCGCTAGAAGGGACCCTAGCACCTTTGTGAAAATTCTGGGAGCGGTGGCTAAACCGAATGGAAGAGCCACAAACTGGTAATGTTTGTCCAGAAAGGCGAACCTCAGGAACTGATGATGATTTTTGTGGATAGGGATATGCAGATACGCATCCTTTAAGTCCACGGTAGTCATATATTGACCCTCCTGAATTGTTGGTAAAATCGTCCGAATGGTTTCCATTTTGAATGATGGAACTCTGAGGAATTTGTTTAGAATCTTTAAATCCAGAATTGGCCTGAAAGTTCCCTCTTTTTTGGGAACTACAAATAGGTTCGAGTAAAAACATAGACCTTGTTCCGCTGTTGGAACTGGGTTTATCACTCCCATCTTTAATAGGTCTCCTACGCAATGTAAGAATGCCTGTTTCTTTATCTGGTCTGAAGATAAGCGAGACATGTGGAACCTTCCCCTTGGAGGAAGTTCCTTGAACTCTAGAAGATACCCCTGAGAGACTACTTCTAGTGCCCAGGGATCCGGAACATCTCTTGCCCAAGCCTGAGAGAGTCTGCCCCCTACTAGATCCGGTTTACCCCTTCATGCTGTCTTGGTAGCAGCAGCAGGCTTCTTGGTCTGTTTACCCTTGTTCCAGCCTTGCAATGGTTTCCATGCAGGTTTAGGCTGGGAAGCGTTACCCTCTTGTCTAGAGGCTGCAGAGTTAGAGGCCGGTCCGTTCCTGAAATTGCAAAAGGAACGAAAATTAGACTTGTTCTTAGCCTTGAAAGGCCTATCCTGTGGAAGGGCATGGCCCTTTCCCCCAGTGATGTCTGAAATAATCTCCTTCAATTCGGGCCCGAAAAGGGTCTTACCTTTGAAAGGAATATTAAGTAATTTAGTTTTGGACGACACATCCGCCGACCAGGATTTTAGCCAAAGCGCCCTGCGCGCCACTAATGCAAAACCTGAGTTTTTCGCCGCTAATTTCGCCAATTGAAAGGCGGCATCCAAAATAAAGGAATTAGCCAACTTTAGTGCGTGAATTCTGTCCATTACTTTATCATATGGAGTCTCTCTTTGGAGCGAATTTTCAAGTTCCTCGAACCAAAAAGACGCCGGCGTAGTGACAGGAATAATGCACGAAATTGGTTGAAGAAGGAAACCTTGCTGAACAAAAATCCTTTTAAGCAATCCTTCCAATTTTTTATCCATAGGATCTTTGAAAGCACAACTGTCCTCTATAGGAATAGTTGTACGCTTGGCTAGCGTTGAAACAGCCCCCTCCACCTTAGGGACCGTTTGCCATGCGTCCCTTCTGGGGTCAACAATGGGGAACATTTTCTTAAATATAGGAGGGGGAAGAAAAGGTACACCTGGCTTCTCCCACTCCTTAGTCACAATGTCCGCCACCCTCTTAGGTATCGGAAAAGCATCAGCGTGCACTGGGACCTCTAAGAATTTGTCCATTTTGCACATCTTCTCTGGAATTACCAAAGAATCACAATCATCAAGAGTAGCTAGTACCTCCTTAAGCAGGGCGCGGAGATGTTCTAGCTTAAATTTAAATGCCACGATATCAGGTTCTGCCTGTTGAGAAATTTTACCTGAATCAGAAATTTCTCCCTCAGACAGCCCCTCCCTCACTGCCAACTCAGATTGATGTGAGGGTAAAACAGATAAATTATCGTCAGCGTCTAATTGCTCATCCTCTGTATTTAAAACTGAGCAATCACGCTTTCTAGGAAATGCTGGCAGTTTGGATAAAAGATCTGCTATAGAATTATCCATTACTGCTGTTAATTGCTGCATAGTAATAAGCATTGGCGCGCTAGATGTACTAGGGATCGCCTACGCAGGCAAAACTGGTGTTGACACAGAAGGAGAAGATGATGAACTATCCCCACTACCTTCATTAGAAGAATCATCTTGGGCAATTTTATTAAATGTGACAGTACTGTCCTTACTTTGTTTGGACGCCATGGCACAATTATCACATACATTTAAAGGGGGAACCACCTTGGCCTCCATACACACAGAACATGTGCTATCTAAAGGTACAGACATGTGACAGATTTAGGCAGGCTTTTAATGCAATGAAAACAATTTTAAACAAAACCGTTACTGTCTCTTTAAATAATAAAAAGAGCACACTTTATTTCTGAATGTTCAAAAACCATCAAAGAAATATCCGATCTTTCTGAAATTTATACCCCAGTGTCTTACTGCTTTGAAAGTATTGCACACCAACCGGAGCTAATATTTCAATTTACCGGTTTAAACACACTACAGCCCCTGCCACAGACTTTGCTGCAGCTTTTACCTTCCTTAGGGGTGATTTAATATAGGGTTAAGCCTCCCTGGATCCTTTCCTCAGCTACAGGACCCTCTCACATGAAGCTGCATGCACTGCCTATTGAAGTAACTGCGCAACTGAGGCGCGAAAATGAGGCCTCCTCCCTCTGTACCAGAGTGAAGGGCCTTTCTGACTAGAATAGGTGTCTATAACAAATGCCAGGCGCAAATAAAAACGTTCCCAAAAGTGTTTTCAAGTTCATAAAACACTTCAATAGCCATATAATAAGCTAAAAAACTAATCGATTTAGCCTACAAAGGTGTCAACCAGTACATAGCCCAATTTTAAAGCCTTAATTCTGTTACTGCATCTAAGAAAATGGCTTACCGGTCCCCTAAGGGAAAAACTGACAGTCCTCTAGCAATACTGGGTCTTGTTAGAAAAAGAGACTGAAAGTACCTGAAGCAGATAAGTCTGCAAACTGTTCCCCCCAACTGAAGTTCTCTGGATTCGACAGTCCTGCGTGGGAACAGCAATGGATTTTAGTTGTTAGTGCTAAAATCATACTCCTCTTTAACAGAAATCTTCATCTTTTTCTGTTGCAGAGTAAATAGTACATACCGGCACTATTTTAAAATAACAAACTCTTGATAGAAGAAATAAAACTACAGCTAAACACCACAAACTGTTTCCCATCCCCGTGGAGATGCTACTTGTTCAGAGCGGCAAAGAGAATGACTGGGGGGCGGGGCCAGAGGAGGGGCTATATGGACAGCTTTTGCTGTGTGCCTCTTTGCCATTTCCTGTTAGGGAAGAGAATATTCCCACAAGTAAGGATGAAGCCGTGGACGGGACACACCAATGTAGGAGAAAGAGAAGAATATGATTTTAATTCATAGTTAGAAATGAATTATTATTTAAAGTAATTCAGTTTGCTTGATCAAACATTAGGCAACGGACATACCTTATGTTTCATTATATAAGAGCACTTAGTTGAGGGTAAAATCATTTTGTAAGAATTTGAATATATTTAAGGTTTAATAATATGCCATTTTTGAGTGAGATCCACTTGCATGGAACTGTGCAATAAGCAATGATAAAGTAATACTTTCAAGCTACATTTGCTATTGTTGAATTTCAATGTTATTGCTACATAAAAGTTGCTTTTTTTAGGGTTAAAAGGAAACGGTTCTTTGAAATCCATAACCTGCTGTGTTCCAAAATGTATATGTTATCAATGACAGCTGTAAGATGTAAAACAATAATTTAAAAGACCTGAGTAACAAAACGCTCAGAATTCCTCTATAATTCATAACATACAGACCTTTAACTATAACGAAATACTAAGTGGGCAGGTGAATAGTAACACTTTCACATTTCTTTCTACATGATAAAGAACATGAGATTCAGTAAATCAAGGATGTCCAACTGAATGGCCTGTGGGCCCCATGATTTTGCAAAATGCAATCTTTGCAGCCTCCAGGAAGGAGCAGAACAAAATATATGTGCTATAGTTTTTATGGCCTTCAGCAAACAAGCAGAACTACAAATGTGTGCATTGAACTTCTGATGGATGGGTCACCACAACGCCCTCTAGAGGGGAGACCACTAGGTAAGGGGTATGCGGACACCTTACCTAAATCTGCCACTGAGTCACTGGATTAGTAATTATAATTTGCATGTTTAAAACACAGACATTCACATGTGGCCTTTAAGTATTCTAAAATATTGATCTGTAGAACCAATGTAATGAAAAGTTTGTCGTAAATTAATAAACCATAATTATTTTGTGATTCAGATAGAGCATACAATTTGAAACAACTTTCCAATTTGCTTCTATTATCTAACTTGCTTAGTTTTCTTGGTATCATTTGCTGAAATGGATCCTAGGTAAACTCAGGAGCTGGCTGCACATACAGTATATGGGGTCCATTTATCATTGTGCGGACGAACATGATCCGCTATAGCGAACCATGTCCGTCGCACATCGATAAATGCCGACAGCGTTGCACCAGCAGTTCTTGTGAACTGCTGGTGCAATGCCGCCCCCTGCAGAATAGTGGCCAATCGGCTGCTAGCAGGGGGTGTCAATCAGCCCGATCGTAGATGATCGGGCAGATTGCTATACGCCGCCTCAGAGGCGGCGTATGAGTTAAGGAGCAGCGGTCTTAAGACCGCTACTTCTTAACTCCTGTTTCCGGCGAGCCTGAAGGCTCGCGCAGAAAGAAGGGCCATGCGGCCCTTGTTAAATAGACCCCTATATCTTTTGTCATTGGCTTACTGTTGTGTTCAGCTAGCTCCCAGTAATGAATTGCTGCTCCTTCAATAGAGGATATCAAGAGAATGAAGCACAATTAATAATAGAAGTATATTGAAAAGTTGTTAAAAATGTATGTTCTGTGCTTCTTCAAACCACGGGTCGGGACCAATTGTTGGGTCGGAACTCCATGTTTATTGGGTCACAATTTGTGTGTGTGTTGTAGAAGAGTGTATGTGGTGTGTGAGTGTGTGTGTTGTATGAGACTGTGTGTGTTATTACTTTTTACAACACTTTCAGGTTTGACTACAAACAGGAATAAAGTACACACACATTTCAGTCACTTTGTCAAAAATTGCAACTATCTTGTTGTTTATTACTTTTCAGAACAAACATAAAAAGAAAATTTATGCTTACCTGATAAATTAATTTCTTCTACGATATGACGAGTCCACGGATTTCATCCTTACTTGTGGGATTTATCCTCCTGCTAACAGGAAGTGGCAAAGAGCATCACAGCAGAGCTGTATATATAGCTCCTCCCTTCCCTCCCCCTCCAGTCATTCGACCGAAGTTAGGAAGAGAAAGGAAAAGCCAAAGGTGCAGAGGTGACTGAAGTTTATAAAAAAATATAATATAATCAAAATCTGTCTTAAAAATGACAGGGAGGGCCGTAAACTCATCAGATCATAGAAGAAATTAATTTATCAGGGAAGCATAAATTTACTTTTCTTCTACAAGATATGACGAGTCCACGGATTTCATCCTTACTTGTGGGATACAATACCAAAGCTAAAGGACACAGATGAAAGGGAGGGACAAGACAGAGACCTAAACGGAAGGCACCACTACTTGAAGAACCTTTCTCCCAAAACCAGCCTCAGAAGAAACAAAAGTTTCAAATTTGGAAAACTTGGAAAAAGTGTGAAGAGACGACCAAGTCGCAGCCTTGCAAATATGTTCAACAGAAGCATTGTTTTTAAATGCCCATGAGGAAGTCACAGCCCTAGTAGAATGAGCCATAATTCTTTCAGGAGGCTGCTGTCCAGCAGTCTCATATGCCAGACAAATGATACTCTTCAGCCAAAAAGAAAGGGAGGTAGCCATAGCTTTCTGACCCCTACACTTTCCAGAAAAAACAATGAATAATGAAGATGATTGACGGAAGTCCTTCGTCGCCTGCAAGTAAAAACTTCAGGGCACGGACCACGTCCAGGTTATGCAACATACGCTCCTTCTTAGAAGAAGGGTTAGGACACAATGAAGGAACAACGATCTCCTGATTAATATTCCTATTAGAAACAACCTTAGGAAGGAACCCAGGTTTGGTATGTAAAACCACCTTAACAGAATGGAAGATAAGATAAGGCGAATCACATTGTAATGCTGAAAGCTAAGAGACTCTACAAGCAGAAGAAATAGCAACCAAAACAAAACCTTTCAAGATAACAACTTAATATCTATGGAATGCATGGGAACCCCTTGAAGAACATTCAGAACTAAATTCAAACTCCAGGGTGGAGCAATTGGTCTAAACACAGGCTTAATCCTGGTTAGAGCCTGACAAAAAGACTGAACGTCTGGAACATCTGCCAAACGTTTGTGTAGCAAAATGGACAAAGCAGAAATTTGTCCCTTTAAGGAACTCGCTGATAATCCTTTCTCCAATCCTACTTGGAGAAAGGACAGAATCCTTGGAATCC